>NC_048448.1:20273469-20583518 GCF_004353265.1 Vitis riparia
CTAGTGCAATAAATATATCAAAGAATTTTTTTCTTCATTCTCATATTAACACAATGAAATCCATTGGCAGATAGTCTTACCAAACCCTTGGATTCTCTTATGTTTGAGTACCTTAGGAAATCCCTAGGCATATGCTTAATCGATTGATTATCTTAGAAATAAGTTTCAATGGTTTTGAGCTTAGTGTTTATATCTTTTTTGTTTCCTTTAACCTTATTTTACTTTGGGCATATGATTTTTTTGTTTATTTACTTGATATATTAGCATGATTTGTAATACCTTGATTTTGTGATTTAGAGAAATATACTATATCTACAAGATTTGATGTGGCTAAAAATCATAGATATTTGTTAATCACTATTGATGTATTTGATTTATGATTATTAAATGTCTTTGTATGTAGAAAATTCAATATTAGTTACATCTTGTACTTGATCAAAAGGAAGACTTCTTAAGTTGAACTCATAAAGTACACTTTGATTGCTTTGGAAGGATCTATTGTCATGCTCAAATCTTATTATCCACATACCTTGTTTGGATGTGATCATTATATTTGTTTCCCAAAGTGAGTCAGTGCAAAATATTGAATCATTGGTTAAGCTTAACTCTCATATACCTTCTCTAAGATTCATGCTCTTAAATGGAAACTATTCATTTGCAACATTTGGAAACACCCCTAAAGTGGATACAAAGGCAACCATGAATGAAAAGAAAAAGAAAAATCAATATTGATCATGGTATACAATGCCTCCACTTTCAAAAAAAAAAAAAAAAAAAACCGATATCAAATTAAGGGAGAGTCAAGTTATGTTTAATGTAGATCAACGAGGCCGTGTTAAATACAAATCTGATGATCTTATTTCAAATTGACTTGATGTTGATTCGCTTGAAAATCCAGTCGGGACATTTAATCAAAAACATTTATAAAACCTATGACCTCATACTAGTGTAGCAAAGCTACTATAGTATAGTGGCTCTAGGGTCGAACTCTGGGATGGGTTTTCATTCTACCAGTGATATACTCGAGATTAGAAATTGACTTTAATGAGTTCCTTTATCAAAAACTTAAAGTTTAAAAGAAAATAAAATTTGTTTTGAAAGTGTTTAAAACTAAATTAACATAAACTAATTAAAAATGGAAGAAAGAAAGTTTCTCGGAGCTAAGGATTGCTAGGATCAAGTTTAGAATGCAAAGTGGAAAATTCCGGATTTTTCTCCTCGCATTGGGGATTTAACCTATAGTTATTTCCCGAACCGGTATAGGTTTAACAATGAAGATTTAATCCATAAAAGATCAATAGAAATGGTAGTCAAGGTCCATTAATGGCTTTAGACACTATGGGTCTTCACCTTGAACCACTTTCCAATGGCTCGTACATGATAACTAATGGACTAATATGGATCTAGCAATAAGCATCCACAAAGACCTGAAGCTTACCATGTATTGGCCATTCAAAGTGATTCTAAGGGATTTAAAGCAAAACTTTGGATTTAAAAGCCATTTATGAACTTCAACTACCTGTATTTAAGGCACGAGCGTTTTCCACTTTTGCATCTGGACTTTTCACCTAGCTTCCTTCACTCCAAGAAACCAAGAGTTTAGCCTCTCATCCTCTGAGAAAACATCCTCAGAGGTTGTTTGGCTTCCAAGAAAAAGAAAATAGTAAAGAGAAAATAGAAAACGAGAGAGCTCTATATATTGCTAAGTGTTAAGCATAACACGCATGATACATGTCTTCAAGAGGTGATTTCCACCCCTTATATAGTTTTTACAAAAGCAAAGCTTTTCATTGGCTTGTTACAAGGAGAAGAAAGGAAATTACATCAAAAAATACTTAAGAAAATATCTAAAGTGGAGTCGGCAAAAACAGAGGAGATTTTGCACCACGCATGGGGTGTGCGAAATTTTCGCACACCTGAAGGGGGTGTGCGAAACTCGCACACCATTGCACACCTGAAGGGGGTGTGCGAAATTTTCGCACACCTGGAGCAGTTGTCTTCCGAAGGCCATAACTTCCTCGTTTCAGCTCCAAATCGTACACGGTTTGAAGCGTTGGATTCTTGACTTCCTGAGCTTTGAAACGGTATATAGCATGTAGAAAATGGACTTCGGGAAGTGCTCCAAAAGTGCCCAAGAAGACTGCAGCTGCTGTCCTCTAATTTCCTCCTTGCTTCTCTTTGCTTTTCTTCTTTGGTTGGCTTGTCTTAATGATCCAAAAAGATGTCAAAACACTAAAACTAGCCACAAATATGATTAGAAGTCATTGCTAGGTCCTTAACATGCCAATTGGAATAAAGATGAAGAATTACTACACAAAAGTGCTTAAAACATAATGACTTAAAGGTGTAAAATGGCACTTTTGGGTAGTAATCACTCCCCCCAACTGACACATTGCTAGTCCCTGAGCAATGAAGGAGAGAAAAAGAAAGAAAAATAGATAATAATAATTCACAAAATCATGCTGATCACTCCAAAAAATAATCAAGTGGCATGATTGGATCAAACTCTCACATGGCAAGTCAAGGATATAAAACTCAATCATCAACAAGAGTTATCAAATAACTTACCAATCACAACTTGCAAAGAGCGGGCATTATGCAAATTTGAGTATCAAAATAATTTCCACTCCCAAAGGATCAACTCTTAATCTTCCACAAAAATCTAAGTGTTAAGGTGCTTAGTTTCCAGTTATAGTATGTCAAACTATATTCTCCCCCCAACTAAGGTTTTTCTCTAACTTTAGCAACACTAACTCATAAATAAAAGGCTAAGAACGCACCCTTTTTTTTTTTTAAACAATATACTCCACCCATGTAACGAGCATTGAGGTCGGTGAACTCCCAACAGTAAAGGCTTAGGGCACCTGGTTTTAAAGATTTTCACCATATACCCCTCGGATCTTGCTCGGGTTTCAAAGCAAGTGAAGCAAAAATTATTTTCATAAGACACATTGGCCTTTTATAAGGTGTCCCAACACTAATAGAATGAAGTCAATGGCACCAAGTCGAAAATTTCCTAAGTTTAGGGAGTGAGAAAGTTTTCCATCTTATAACTGGAATCTAATGTGTTCAGTGTGTGAAAAGATTAGAGTGGAAGACTTAAGATTGAAAACAAAAGGAGCTTCAACAATTTATCAACTTTAATAAGCATAATACAAACTCTGAGACTATGGCAATAAGATAAGAATTTAATTTCTCCCATTTACTTTTGAGAATTTATCTTTGAGAAAACAAAGAGAGTTTGCAAAAAATTTTGTTAGCAAAATAATTTAACCAAAAATTCAACAACTTACTTCCTCAATTCTCCCCCCCCAACTAGGATGAACATTGTCCCCAATGTTCCAAAAACAACGATAAATAAGGGAGGAAGTGATAGCTCCTGATAGTAAGGGACTCTGAATGAACAGGAGAAACCACATGTTGCATAAGAAAAGAAAAATCATAAGTGTGTTGAATAGAGGAAATAAAATGGAAGCTAAAATACACAAAAAGAGAAGATGTCTATATAAACTGAGAGAGTACAATATACAAAATAAACATGGAATACATCCAATCCCAGTATAAAAGTGGTCCAAAATATATAAGACATCTAAAAACGTAGCATATAGATACAAAAAAGGAGAGGAGTGATCGTATGATCAAGTAGTAGGCTCCTCTGGTGGATAGGAGGGGTCCTCCGCTGCAACTGTGGAAGGAACCGCTACAGGTGGAGCTGGTGGTGAAAGACCGAGATGCTGCTGAATCTCACGGAGAATGAGAGTCTGCTGGTCCTGCTGAAGCTGGAAGTGGTCCATGCGCTCCATAATGGCTGTCTGAGTAGTGGTCAAAGTCTGGAAAGAAGCGAGCAAGGCACGATACTCGGCACCAGGGATAGTAATGGGCGGCTCTGATGTAGGAGGAACAGTAGGTGGGGCATCAGATGATGCGGCCTCTGGTACTGGCTGTGGAGGCTCTGAAGTGGACGGAGCAGGAGGAACTTCCCTTGGCTCGGGAAGTTCTGGGGACTGGCGATGGAGCCATATCTGAGTCCATTGGTCAAGAGAGAAGCTCTCTCGACAATGGCGGCGGGTCTCAGAATGAGGGTCTGCAGGAAAACCCATATGCGCCAAAACATGGCATAGCAGCCGAGGGAAAAGTAAAGGAATGGAGTCTGCCCTCGCAAGATGCCGCGTATGCACCTTCTCCTCAAAATGGAGGAGAGCGGCCATAATCAAATGATGAGGGCCAAAGTAGTAGCCCTCATAGATACGGAATAATGCCTCCATAATGGCCCTCGCCTCTGCACTTTATGCTGAAGAGGAAAAAGATTGGCGCGAAGCACCACATCAACTAGGAGCATCTCTGGGGGAAGCTCTCTCCTCAAAATGGTCCTCTGGGAAGATGTCCCTCGAGATAGGATACGAACCATGTCCCACTCAGAAAGTGGGGCCCAGCGTCTAAATGCAGCGGATCTGCTGGTGCATAAGGGATATGGAAAGCATCGGCAATCTGTCTAGCCCCCAAAATACCCTGGCGTCCATCAATGGTAAAAAGGAGCGAGGCTGGTACCGGGACGCCACGAGTAGTCATAGACTGGTAAAAGTCTAAAGCTACTCGAGGATAAAAGAACTGGGGCAAAGTCATAAAGGGTACAAGATGGTACCTCTCAAGTAGGCGGTATGAATCCCGCAACTCAGGCTGTTGTCGCATCAGAGAGTGATCGAAATATGTCTCGACATGAAAGTCTCTCGATCGGCAATCGGAGTTGCCCTCAATGGGCAAGCTGGGCCTAGGGCGCCTGGCAGAAGAAGGCTGAGACTTGATCCGAGTCTCTGGAGGACTCTCCTGGCTCTGTAGTCTTGGCTTTCTTTGAAGGAGGACTCTGAGGTGGAATTTGTGTAGGGGCCACAGACGTGGCGGATGCTCTCCTCGTATGGTATCGGCTCTGAGGGGCAGAATCAGGTAAATGTGAGGGTGCATCAAGTGGGGCCCGCACAGGGGCGGCTCTCTGACTGCTCTGGGGAGCTGAAGTAGATCCTCCTCGGGACTTAGGCATGATGAAGTGATGAAATGAGGCTCAGAGGCTAGGAATTATGGAAGGTAGGGATGGAGAAGTTGAGATTTTCGCACAGGGGGGTTGGGTGTGCGAAATTTTCGCACAGGGTACTATTCACCCACGCGGTTGAAGAATTATGGCTTTTTCGAAATGGTGAAAATTTGTGGCTTTTGAGGATGGGAATTGTTGGCTTAGGTAGGAAAAGGATTTTTTCATGGTGAATGGGCTTGGAAATTGGAGCTTTTCAAGAGGAAACTTGAAGAATTGAAGCTCCCATGGCCGGCGGCAATGGGTTTCTTAAGAAGAAACCATGGCTTGAATGCTTATGGTTTCCGGCTTTGGTTTGGCAAGAACAAGGTTTGGATGGGATTATGGAGGTTTTTAGAGTGTTGGGTGACGAATTGGAAGGATTTTGATGGTGGAAGGAGATGGAATTGCCGAAAATGGAAGGTGATGAATAGTGGATGCCGCGGCTATGGAGTGGAATATTGGAGATGGGCTGCCATGGTGGTGTTGATGATGATTGATGATGAAGGAAAGGAGTTTTATGGATGGCAGTGGGTGATCGGAAGAGAGGTTTTGAGAGAATTGAAGAAGGAGCTTAAACTTTGAAGTGGAGAACATAGCTTTTAAAGAGAAAAATGAGTTTCGCACATGGTAAAATGGTGTGCGAAATTTTCGCATACCTGTGATTCTCCAAGACAGAGAGCATGGTTTTGAAAATTGGCGCAAAAACAAATTCGCATCGGGTTCGCACCAGGTTCGCATACCTGTGAAATTCGCACAAGGGACAAGAGCATGCAATTTTGAAAGTTGGTGGAAAAGCAAATTCGCACAGGGTAGGGGGGTGTGCGAAATTTTCGCACACCTCAAGGGGGTGTGCGAATTTTGCTGAATCTTGCCTTTTCTCCCCTATTTTCCCTTGTTTTCACCAAGACTTCATTCTTCAAGCCTTCCTACCTACATGTTAACACAAAAAACCAATTCAAACCACATTAGAATGAAATTAAAGTCAAAAATAAAAATCAAAACATGCATAAATACAAGAAAACACTAGGTTAAACTAAAATCAACTTAAAAGAAAACAAAAAGAGGATGAACTTTTTAGTCTTTGGAGAGACTAAGTTCACCCATGAACCAAGTGTTTTCATGCTGGAGGTGGATCAAGGAGGATGAATTCCTCCTTGTCTCGGGAAAAAGATTCGATATAAGGCTTGAGACGATGCCCATTCACTTTGAAAGTTCGAGTGCTATTGAAGTTGAGTAGTTCCACTACTCCATTTGGTTGCACTTCATGAATTATGAAAGGACCCATCCATCTTGATTTCAATTTTCCCGGAAAAAGATGAAGCTTAGAGTCATAAAGCAAGACTCTTTGCCCCTTGGCAAAATTCTTCTGATTTACCAATTGATCATGCCATTTCTTCAACCTCTCCTTTGCAATTTTTGAATTGAGGTAAGCATCATTCCTCATTTCCTCCAATTCATTCAAATCCAAACATCTTTTCAACCCGGCTCTTGTCAAATCCATGTTGAGCTTCTTGATTGCCCACCATGCTTTATATTCAATCTCCACTGGAAGATGGCACGCTTTGCCATAAACAAGGCGATAAGGAGACATTCCAAGAATGGTCTTATAAGCGGTCCTATACGCCCATAAGGAATCTAGGAGCTTAATAGACCAATCCTTCCTATTAACATTCACCACCTTCATCAATATATTCTTGATCTCCCGGTTGGCTAACTCAACTTGGCCACTTGTTTGAGGGTGATAAGGTGTAGCTACCTTGTGCTTAACCCCATATTTGGCTAGAAGAGCCTCAAAAGGTTTATTGCAAAAGTGGGTTCCTCCATCACTTATAATGGCCTTAGGCATTCCAAATCTTGCAAAGATGTTGTCCTTGAGGAATTTAAGAACCACCTTGTGATCATTGCTCCTACATGGGATTGCTTCCACCCACTTAGAGACATAATCCACTCCCACCAAAATGTAGGAATGTCCAAATGACATTGGAAATGGTCCCATGAAGTCTATCCCCAAACATCAAAGACATCCACTATCAAGATGGGATTCAAGGGCATCATATTTCGGCGTGTAAGCTTACCAAGCCTTTGACACTGATCACATCCCTTGCACATAGAGTGGGCATCCTTGAAAAGAGAAGGCCACCAAAACCCTGATTGGATCACTTTCATGGCTGTTTTCTGGGAGGCAAAATGACCTCCACATGCACTATCATGGCAATGGGAAAGAATTCCCGATTGCTCTTGTTTAGGAACACATTTCCTTATGATTTGATCCACACAATATTTGAAGAGAAAAGGCTCCTCCCAATAGTAAGCATGGATCTTAGCAAAGAAATGCCTCTTGTCTTGGGCACTCCACTCGCTTGGAACTTCCCCAGTAAGTAATTCGCAATGTGAGAATACCATGGGGCTACATCTATTGACATGAGAGACTCCTCAGGGAAGTCATCATTGATAGGCAGACCATGTGAGTCATGTGCTATCACAAGTCTTGACAAATGGTCAGCTACCACATTTTCTACTCCCTTTTTATCCCGGATTTGGAGATTGAATTCTTGGAGCAAAAGGATCCATCTTATCAATCTTGCCTTGGCATCTTGCTTGGTTAGCAAGTACTTCAAAGCGGAATGGTCAGTGAACACCACTATAGAGGACCCTACCAAATAGGCACGAAACTTATCCAAGGCAAAAACTACAGCTAACAACTCCTTCTCAGTAGTTGTGTAGTTCCTTTGAGCCTCGTTCAAAGTCTTGCTCGCATAATAAATCACATAGGGCTTTCCATCCTCTCTTTGCCCCAAAACAGCCCCCATAGCAAGATCACTTGCATCACACATTACCTCAAAAGGTAATTTCCAATTTGGGGCTCTAACTATTGGTGCAGTTGTGAGGAATTGCTTTAGTTCCTCAAAACTCTTCTGACACTTCTCATCCCACACAAACTTGGCATCCTTTACCAAGAGTTCACAAAGAGGCTTTGAGATTTTTGAGAAATCCTTAATGAACCTCCTATAGAACCCGGCATGTCCTAGGAATTGCCTAATTCCTTTAACATTTGTGGGAGGTGGCAACTTAACAATTAGCTCCATCTTTGCCTTATCTACCTCAATGCCATTTTTGGAGATTACATGTCCTAAGACAATGCCTTGTTATACCATAAAATGGCACTTCTCCCAATTTAGCACTATGTCTTTCTCAATACATCTGTGGAGAACTGCTTCTAAGTGTAACAAACACTCCTCAAAAGAACTTCCATAAACAGTGATGTCATCCATGAAGACTTCCATGATGCGTTCTACCATATCACTGAAGATGCTTAGCATACATCTTTGGAAAGTTGCAGGAGCATTACATAAACCAAAGGGCATTCTCCTATACGCAAAAGTACCAAAGGGGCATGTGAAGGTTGTCTTTTCTTGATCTTCCAAATCAATCTCTATTTGGAAGTACCCCGAGTAACCATCTAGAAAACAGTAGAAAGGATGTCCTGAGACTCTCTCAAGGACTTGGTCCATGAAAGGCAATGGGAAATGGTCCTTCCTAGTCACTGAATTCAACCTCCTGTAGTCTATACACACCCTCCATCCTGAGGTAGGACGTGTAGAGACTTTCTCCCCTTTCTCATTCTGGATCACAGTGATACCAGATTTCTTTGGAACTACTTAGGTGGGGCTCACCCACAAGCTATCTGAAATGGGATATATGATCCCTACTTGTAGTAGCTTCAGAACTTCACCCCTCACCACCTCTTGCATGTGAGGATTCAACCTCCTCTGGGGCTGCCTCACTGGTTTTGCATCTTCCTCCATATAGATATGGTGGGTGCACACCAAAGGGCTAATCCCTTTCAGATCAGAAATTTGCCCTCCAATGGCTTTCTTGCATTTTCTGAGGACTCCCAAAAGACTATCCTCTTGATCACTTGTGAGATTTGAAGAGACCACCACTGGACATTTCTCATCTTCCTCCAAATATGCATACTTCAAATTAACAGGAAGTGGCTTCAAAACAAGCTTTGGAGAGTCCTCCATAGTTGCTCCTTGTGAGTCCTCCTTATTGAGCAGTGGTAAGATCTTTTCCCGTCTCCTCCAAGGAGACATGGTAGCTAGCACATCAGAGGGTTCAGGTAACCCTTCTTCAAGCACTTCAAGGCTTTCATTCAAGTTCTCTTCTAAGCTCTTGTCACAATGCTCTTCAACCAAGGTGTTGATCAGGCACACCTCCTCCAATCCTTCATCCTCTTCTGGGTGAAGATGCCTCTTGCAAAGATGGAATATGTTTAATTCCAAAGTCATGTTTCCAAATGTGAGCTGCATCACCCCATTTCTACAATTGATGACGGCATTGGAGGTAGCCAGGAAAGGTCTCCCAAGGATGATTGGCACGTAATTGGCTTCCATAACAGTGGGATCGGTATCAAGCACAACAAAATCCACGGGATAGTAGAATTTGTCCACTTGCACTAGAACATCCTCTATCACCCCCCTTGGGATTTTTACAGACCTATCAGCTAAAGAGAGAGTGATGGTTGTGGGCTTCAATCCTCCAAGTCCCAGTTGCTTGTACACAGAGTATGGGAGCAAATTCACACTTGCCCCCAAGTCTAGTAAAGCTTTCTCCACAAGTGTCCCTCCAATGTTGACTGCAATGGTGGGGCAACCCGGATCTTTATACTTGACTGGAGACTTACTCTGAATGATAGCACTTACTTGCTCAGTGAGGAATGCATTCTTTGTCACATGTAGCCCTCTCTTGACTGTGCATAAGTCCTTTAGAAACTTTGCATATGTGGGGACTTGCTTGATCATATCAAGTAAGGGTATATTCACCTTCACTTGTCTCAAGACTTCAAGAATTTCTGATGAATTCTTGATTTCCTTCTTTCCATGTAAAGCTTGAGGAAAAGAGGGAGGCATATGTTTCTTCATCATATCTTCTTTAATCACTATCCTCGACTCTTCTTCAAAGCTTGATTTGGATGCACTTTTCTTCCCACTCTCCTCCTCTTGGTTATTGCTCTCTTTAACCAAGGTTTTCTTTGTCAAGAGTTCTTCATCTTGCCTCACCTTAGGCAAGGGTTGATCAACCTCCTTTCCACTCCTCAAGGTGATCACAGCTTTGACCTCCCTCAACTTTGAAGAATCCCCCTCTTGGGTTTCAACTTCATGAATACCCTTTGGATTTTGGCTTGGTTGAGAGGGGAACTTTCCTTTCTCATTCACTGTGTTGAGGTTGGTAAGCCTAGAGATGGAGTATTGAATGTTATCTATCTTCTGATATAGATCATTTTGCATCCCATCCATTCTCTTATTTAGAGAACTCTCAACATTCTCAATCTTTTGGTGCATTTGGGAGTTGATTGCCCTTTGTTCACCCACAAAGTCATTCATGACTTTGCTTAGGTTTGCAATGGCTTGCTCCACTGAAGAGGTTTGTTGAGGTGCTTGAGTTTGGGCTTGTGGTTGGTATGAAGGTGATCTTGGTCTCCAAGAAAAATTTGGATGGTTTCTCCAGCTTGAATTATAGGTGTTTCCATAAGGTGCATTGTTGTTAGGCCTAAATTGCCCCACAACATTGGCTTGATCACCTAACATCTCCCTCACAGCTGGCATAGTTGGGCACTCATCTACCACATGGTCACATGATTGGCAAATGGTGCATGGCATGGCATGGGCTTGAGTCTCGGAAATGGCTTGGACTTCATGCATCTTTTTCAACTCAAGTTCTTCCAACCTCCTTGCTATTGTTGCCACCTTAGCTTTCATGTCCATGTCTTCACTTAACATGTACATTCCACCCTTTGGATTTACAGGAGCTTTCATCCTTCCCAATTCCTTTGAGTTGGGCTCATCCCATCCTCTTGTTACCTCAGATACATAACTTAAAAAATCCATGGCTTCTTCCGGATTCTTACTCATAAAATCTCCCCCACACATGGTTTCAAGAATTTGCTTCATGGAGGA
This sequence comes from Vitis riparia, assembly GCF_004353265.1. Classification (NCBI taxonomy): domain Eukaryota; kingdom Viridiplantae; phylum Streptophyta; class Magnoliopsida; order Vitales; family Vitaceae; genus Vitis; species Vitis riparia. The sequence goes on from NC_048448.1 coordinate 20,284,495, forward strand.
AGACATTCCATCATAGAAATAGCTCACCAAGAGCCATGTATCAAAGCCATGATGAGGATAAGCATTGATGGCCTCCATATACCTTTCCCAACATTCATGGAACTTCTCATTTTCTTTTGCAGAAAAGTTTGAGATTTGCCTCTTCAATCCATTGGTCCTATGGGTGGGGAAAAATTTCTTCAAAAATTCAGCCTGAAGATCAACCCAATTCCTTATGCTCCTTGGCCTTAAAGAATTAAGCCATATTTTTGCCTTGTCCTTCAAAGTGAAAGGGAATAGCTTGAGTCTCATCAAGTCTATTGAAGCTCCTCCCTCTCTAAAGGCATTGCACACCTCCTCAAACTCCTTGATGTGGGCATATGGATTCTCACTCTCCATTCCATGGAAATTTGGTAGAAGGGGCACAATATGGGGCCTTATAATTAGCTGCTCAAGAGGAGGTATGATGCATGAGGGTGCACTCATCCTTGGTGGGTGCATTCTATCCCTCATGGATAGATATGCATTTGGATTACCCCCTTGACCTTGTTGAGAATTCTGATCCTCTTGTGGAGGGTCCATGATGTTTACACAGATATTCAACTCTGTGTCTTGAGGATTCTCAATCCTTACTAATCTTCCCTCTTGGTCCCGAATCCAATAGGGCATGCACAAATCTCTACTTACCTGAAAACAAAACGAAGACAACAACAACAAAAGAAAACTAGAAGAAAGTTAAGGTTAGAAAGAAAACAAAAGAAATTCTAAAATTAAAAGAAAGGAAATAAAGTTAGTGAAAAAGGAATTCACCAAACTTGTGATGAAAATCACAAGTAGCCTCTAAAAGGTTGTATCACTGTATTGTGGCACCATCCCCGGCAACGGCGCCATTTTGATTCGCTTGAAAATCCAGTCGGGACATTTAATCAAAAACATTTATAAAACCTATGACCTCATACTAGTGTAGCAAAGCTACTATAGTATAGTGGCTCTAGGGTCGAACTCTGGGATGGGTTTTCATTCTACCAGTGATATACTCGAGATTAGAAATTGACTTTAATGAGTTCCTTTATCAAAAACTTAAAGTTTAAAAGAAAATAAAATTTGTTTTGAAAGTGTTTAAAACTAAATTAACATAAACTAATTAAAAATGGAAGAAAGAAAGTTTCTCGGAGCTAAGGATTGCTAGGATCAAGTTTAGAATGCAAAGTGGAAAATTCCGGATTTTTCTCCTCGCATTGGGGATTTAACCTATAGTTATTTCCCGAACCGGTATAGGTTTAACAATGAAGATTTAATCCATAAAAGATCAATAGAAATGGTAGTCAAGGTCCATTAATGGCTTTAGACACTATGGGTCTTCACCTTGAACCACTTTCCAATGGCTCGTACATGATAACTAATGGACTAATATGGATCTAGTAATAAGCATCCACAAAGACCTGAAGCTTACCATGTATTGGCCATTCAAAGTGATTCTAAGGGATTTAAAGCAAAACTTTGGATTTAAAAGCCATTTATGAACTTCAACTACCTGTATTTAAGGCACGAGTGTTTTCCACCTTTGCATTTGGACTTTTCACCTAGCTTCCTTCACTCCAAGAAACCAAGAGTTTAGCCTCTCATCCTCTGAGAAAACATCCTCAGAGGTTGTTTGGCTTCCAAGAAAAAGAAAATAGTAAAGAGAAAATAGAAAATGAGAGAGCTCTGTATATTGCTAAGTGTTAAGCATAACACGCATGATACATGTCTTCAAGAGGTGATTTCCACCCCTTATATAGTTTTTACAAAAGCAAAGCTTTTCATTGGCTTGTTACAAGGAGAAGAAAGGAAATTACATCAAAAAATACTTAAGAAAATATCTAAAGTGGAGTCGGCAAAAACAGAGGAGATTTCGCACCACGCATGGGGTGTGCGAAATTTTCGCACACCTGAAGGGGGTGTGCGAAACTCGCACACCATTCGCACACCTGAAGGGGGTGTGCGAAATTTTCGCACACCTGGAGCAGTTGTCTTCCGAAGGCCATAACTTCCTCGTTTCAGCTCCAAATCGTACACGGTTTGAAGCGTTGGATTTTTGACTTCCTGAGCTTTGAAACGGTATATAGCATGTGGAAAATGGACTTCGGGAAGTGCTCCAAAAGTGCCCAAGAAGACTGCAGCTGCTGTCCTCTGATTTCCTCCTTGCTTCTCTTTGCTTTTCTTTGCTATTCTTCTTTGGTTGGCTTGTCTTAATGATCCAAAAAGATGTCAAAACACTAAAACTAGCCACAAATATGATTAGAAGTCATTGCTAGGTCCTTAACATGCCAATTGGAATAAAGGTGAAGAATTACTACACAAAAGTGCTTAAACATAATGACTTGAAGGTGTAAAATGGCACTTTTGGGTAGTAATCAGATGTGTTTTTTAATTTGACTAAAGACATGATTGGATTTATTCTAAGTGATCAATTTCAAAATATAGAACTAGACAGTAATCGTATTCCCTTGAACATCAATGCTTATGTTTCTATGTTGACTCTCTTCTACATTGATGGTTATGCATTGGGTTTTCGAATTTAAGATTATGATTAACTCTAACCTATGAACTTGGAAATTGATTCTTGATGAATTTATATGTATTGTCTTAAGTAACTTAATTTATTATTGATTGAGCTAATATTAAAAGCATACGGACTTAATTATCTGCTTACTTTGATTAATATATTAAAAGTTCCTTCATTTTGTGTCAATCCTTCCCTTTAAGTTAGTTAGTTGAGTATTCTATCATTTATTAGAATTGAAATTAGGTTATGCTTGCTCGAGCGCTGCATCCAATGCTCAAGTCTCATCCAGTGGCTTTACCGCTTAAGCTAGCTAAGCTTTATCTCTTAAGCCCTCTAAGTTACATCTAACGAGCATCCCACTCGAGCGCTAATCTGTATCCAGCGGTACGTCTGGGTATGAAAACCCATCCAACACGTTTTTTTGTATTTCAAATGTTTTTCTAATCTCTAAAGCGCTCTAGGATTCCATCTCTTTGACATTTGGGGTTAGTTTTCATTATTTTTGAGTTTTTGACTTTAAAGTATTGTTCGATACCTCTTTTAGGACATTTCTAATGGTTTTTATTTTCTCCATATTTTTCTCTATTTTTGTGTCCTTTAGCATTCCCTTAGTTATGTCTAGATGTAGGCATCAATGAGAGTCAACTCCTCTTGGATCACCTGACCCCATTTAAGGCATTGCTTTTTAGGGACCTTTTGACCACTTTGATCTTCCTATTGAGTGTTTCTATTCTCGGGAGTCTCGTGATCATTTTTATGCCTTTTTTCATAGCCATCATATTGAGATCGAGTGTTCTATCGACCTTCGTGCCTTTCAGGTTATTTCTTTTCCTACCATTTTCAGCGGGAGAGGGTGGGAGTTCTTGTTTACTTTATAAGAATCATATAATCTTCTTCTAGTCCACATGTTCTATGTGAAGGCATATCATTTCTCCTGGTTGCTCCTTCTAGGTGATCATGTTTGGTCAATCCTTTTAAATCACTTCGTTGTCAACCAAGCGTGTACTCAGCATGCCTCGACTTGATGCATGTCTTCCTCTCTTCCTTTCCAGAGGTTTAGGCTCTCACTCTTGGAGAGCTTGTTTTTATTCCAGTTTCTTTGTATGGTGCTTCTTGAAAGCTTCCCATGTATATTCCATTGGCTAGCTTCTCCAAGCCAACTTGGATTCTTGCTACTTTCCTTACTCTTTCTATTCCTTGTCCCATCATACTGAGATTTGTCAATCGACTACTTGTTTCATACATTCCATCCTCTTAGGATAATAGTTCAGCATTGGGTAGGTTATCATCAATATCACCACCTCCTATTGAGATTTTTCCTTCTATTGTGGTGCACTTCCTTTCAAACTCCTCACTTCTAAACTATTATAGCATATTGGCTTTGAGATTACTATTGAATAAAGGGTCTAGGTTGGTTATGTCTTGTTAGATGAGAGCTCTTGGGCTAAACACTACAACCACATGTATGGTCCCATGGTTCCTTCGGTTCCCGACGACCCTGAGAATGCTGCACCAGCATAATAGGCTACTCAAGAGGCACTTACTAAGGAAGATGAGATCTGAGCCATGGAGCAGGATGCACCCATTCCTAAGGTTACTCTAAGGACTCGCTCCAGTCGGGGTCATGCTAGATCATTTAGAGCTTCTCATGGAACATCAACTTCCATAAACTCGACTACTTAGGAGATGGATCCCATGACCTCAATGCTTCAAAGGTTAGACTCATAAGATGTTCAACTCCATGAGTTGTAGGGTCAGTTGACCTATATAATTGCTTGGATCCATACTCAAAGCGATTTGAGCTCTTTCCTTCCTCCACCTCCTCCAAGTGCTTAGTTATTTTATTTTTCCTTGTATGTATGTTTGTTTATCTGTATGTTTATTCATTGCTTATCTTATGTATCCAAAATCATATTATTGATATATACGTATCTATGTGTTTTTCACTCTTCTATTTATCTCTTATGTGCTTTCTCGTGTTTATATTTCTATTACTTTCCCATTTCTGTGACAAAAGGGTGAGAACATTGAATATTTAACAACCCTCTTAAATAAAGAAAACAGATGGAGAATATTGAATCGCTTAAATAAAGAAAAAGGGGGAGATCATATATTGAATATTTAATTCATTTTAAAAGGGAGAGTTATAAATAAGGGAATATAGGGTAATCATAGAAACTCCTTAATTTAGGGGGCCGGGAGTTAGTTATTTTTTATTCTTTAATTATTCATTAAGGGAATTGAATTGAAATATTGGTGGAAATTGAATATGAGACATTGAAGTAAACCAAATCAACCCTAGAAAGCTTGACATTAAAGTTCAATAGAGATACTTGACGCAATTTTTTTTTTTTTTTGTAAAATATTATTGTTTGAATTGTCTATCTCTCTAGAACTACTCTCAATCAAAAAATATTTTTCCCATGTTTTTCCTTTTGTATATTTTGGTTGTGAAAAGCTTTTGTCACTTTACTATTAAATTATTGTGAAATATCTAGTTTTTATTATGTTGACTTGATTGGCATACATTCAAATTCCTTTTGAGCTTTGCTTTGCACCTTGACGTCATTATAAGAATCTATTTCTTTTTTATGCTTTCAAAATGCATCAAGCAAAGTCTCAAACTATCCTTTGTTCTTTTATGATATTATTTTATCTTTCACACTACTTTACCTTTGGTATTATTTTCCATATGTGTGCAGGTTACAACGTTGGAAGATAAGAACTACAAAGTGATGCAAAGCATTCCCTTGGTTTAATTTTTAATTGAGCGATAATGTGTGTTATGTAAACTCCTTTATGAGAGTTTGGGTAAGTTTATGTAACAATGTTTTGTCACAAAATTGCCAAAAGGGGAGATTGTTAGAGCATTAAGTCTTGTTTATATGTTGTAAATTTTGTTCCATTTTATGTTTGGCAATAAAATTCTATTTATATAGTGACTTGCTCTCCATTGAAGTCCAAGGGTTTCTATTTTTCCAACTAGGAAGTCACAAGCATGCTTAAAAAGGTTTGGCTTATGACATATAAGGCTTCTTTGAGGTATAAAAGGTTCAACATTATTTTTGGACTTAAAATGTTTTAGATTGGTAGGTCTTAGACCTCGTGGTTTTTTATCTGCACAGTTTGTGGGGGATTTTCACATAAAAATCTTGTGCCTCATTATCTATATCTTTTACATTTGATAGTTTGTTTGAATTACTTAGAATAGATTAAATTGATTATCCCTAATATGTTTCAAGGTTTTCATAAAAGGTGTATATCTATATATTCCTTCTTAGATTTTATTTTATTAAGTTTGATTGATTTGTTGGGATTGCTATTAAGGTTGTTAGGGTGGTTAGCTTTGTGGTTATGGTGGTTATCCCTATAACTAATTATTGTTATCCTTAACATCTCTCAAGATATTATTAATTAATTTATTTTATCCCCAAATAATCGTTGGATGTCAATTAATCATAAAAATTAAGTTTTATCATTCTAGATTTTGGGTGAACTCCTTTTCGAATATCCAGTATAACCCTGAAAAATTCTTAAGGTAAAAGAATTTGATATAGCATACAAATCTTTATTTAAAATTTTAAATCAACCATTCACCTCCTCCCCTTTGGGTGTTCGCTATTGGACTTTCAGTTGTTATTCAAGTGGTATTAAAGCAATACCCATTTTTCACTTCCAATCCTAGATACAAGTTTGTCTCATACAAAGGAAACAAGGATGGATATGAAAGGTGCACTAATAAAATTCGCAAGTGATAAATCAATGCACTTGGATGAAGAGCTTTAAACAAGGGAAAGAATATTTTTTAATTGAATGTAGTTTTTCTCAAGTCAATAAATGCTCTAAAAATCTTCAATTTATATGTTTCCAGCTCAAGAACCTAAAAAGTCATAAAAGTCAACCCTTGACTAGTTCAACACCGATTTGATTGATTAACTAGTCATAAGGAATTAAATGCTCTACAAGTAACTATTGGGGTTTCTAAGCTCAACTAAAGGTGTATTTAATCCTCAATTGCCACTAAAATGCCCCTTGATCGATTGAGACTATGCATAAACTGGCTACACCCTAACTATTAGAAGAAAGAGAGAATTCTTAGTAACCTCAACCAATCCTCGACTAGTCGAGCCTAACTAATTGAGTGATTTAGTTGTTTTTTTCTAATTTAAAACTAAATATGTAAATTTTTTTTCAATAAAGTTTTACAAAAACATAATTTTTAACTAGAGAAGTTGTTGAAACACTTAACTTTGAAACCAAAAATATATATAGAAAAAAAAACTAACAATTGTATAGCAATTAGGTCGTCTCCATAGGGAACCTTTAATCAATAATAGTACTGGTAGGAGTTTTGGAGGTGTGAGTGCTAGTTAAAGAAATAAAATAATAAAATTTTAATTTCAAGAGAGAGGGAAGGACCTTAGAAACTAAAATTTAAAAATGAAACAACAAAAACTACAACAACAACAATATCCAAGAGTGGAAAGTCATTTGGATTCCTTCTCTCAAACTCAGAACCCTTAACAAAACACTAGCCTTGTGCTATGGGCTTTAGGACTAGGACTTGGGTTTACACCAAACATAAGGCTCCCATTGAAATAAGCATCACCTGCTTCAATGAAAGAAGATTTTGGTCAGATTGCTCTTGGCGAGTCATCATAGCCAGATGATTTGGATGAGTTTATGTATATGTATGAGATTGTAGGAACTAAGGCCAAGGTTGCTTGAATTTCAACCCTTACAACCATAGCCTTTGCTCTTTGTAAAGACTCATTTTGGTCCTTGTAACTACAGACCTAAGCCAATGGAGACTCTTTTTAGTCCTTATAACCATTGACCTAAGTTATAGTTTTTTTCAAGCACAAACAACCAAACTGAAGGTGAACTAAGTCCTTTGACCCCTTGGCCTAAGAAAGGCACAAAAAGAAAAACACAAAACACAAGGACTAAAAAGAAAACAACTTCACTAAAACACTTAAAAATAAAAGATTACAAACACACACACACACACACAAACTATAACTTATTTACCTAGTGATCATCTATCATTCTGAGAATATTTTTTTCTACTTATGATTCTTGTATATATAAGCAAAAAAAATCTTCCAAACCCTCCCACTTCATTGCTTCAAAGCTATTCCTACTCAACTATGCCACTTGCCCATGTTGTTGGTTTTGTGAGCATTTGTGCAAGTTGAGGTATTGAGGTGCGTTTTTTTCTTTGCCTAGTTAAATTGTGTGCAATTATTGAGATGCCTAATAGGGGTGAGTTGGTTCCCAATCAGTTGAGCCTATATCTAATCAGTTTAATTGGTTGTAAGCTCCCATAACTGGTTGCACTTTAGCACCAAAATCAACTAATGCTAAAAATTATTTTGAAAAGTCAAGTTTGATAAAGAGTTTTACTTTGACATACCATTTTTGAGATTTCATCCTAGTTATAGTTTTTATAAACAATTCAAAAGATTCTCTACCTTTCACTTGTTTATCTTTGGTGTTTTCTGACTTATTATTTTATAAGATTTGAAGTTTGTTTTCTATTTCTTGATTTTGACTTATCATAGTATTGATTTGAAGTTTTATCGGACTTATTTCATTTTGAAGGTCTTGAATGCCTATTGGTTTAGTTTTAGAAAATTGTTCTAATACAATTTGTAAATTGTATTGATTCGTATTTTCTAATTTGTGTTCTTTATCTAGTTTTTGAAATTCTAGGTATTTTTTTGAAGTATTTCCTTTGGATGTTTGGATGTGGAATGTTATCTATTAATTCTAGTAAGAAGTTTTGTTCACTTGTTATAACATTTATTCTTTTAATATTACAAAGACAATTTTCCACACAATCACAAGATAATTGTGAGGAAGACTCATTTGACTCATTGGAAGAGTCTTCTTCAATTAAAAGAAGTTGATCCTCACTGAATGATACTATGAAAGTGTTGGCATCTTAGATCTAAGCAACGAAAGCAATAGCAATTTTTTTAAAAATTGATCTTTTAGGGTTAAAGAACTAACCTTTAGGTTTGAATGTTCCCAAACCTTAAAATCCAAGTGTTGAAGACAACCTTGAAGTTGTTGGACGTCTTGTAAACCCATGATCTTCCGCCCGATGACTCAACCTTGTTCTTGGTACACTTTTGGTGGGGAGGAAAAGAGGGTGAAGGCTATAGCTCCCTTTCTCTCTAGATGGTGGAAGACAAAAATTATGGAAACTCTAACCCCTATGGGATATTTATAGGGTCCTAATTGGGCTTAAGTGACTTGAGCTCAAATGGGCTTGGGTCACTTAATCTAGCCTAAAATGGGTCATAATTGATTAATTAACCCAATAGAGCCTACTAATTAATCAATTAGCCTAATCTAGAGACTTTGTTCACTTATCCTTGTGCAATCTTACATAATTACCAAAATGCCCTTATACACAAAAGTGAACCTAGACCTAATCTGACCCTCATAATCCACACCAACAAGGTATATGAGCTCAAAACAGGGACCACTGTGACCTATAGGAGTACTAGCTCCCTCACAATCCAATTTGGAAGTTGATTCAACATCCCACTATAGAGAATCAATTAAACTCTAGTATCCTATGTAAATAACAATGAGACACTACGTGCTCGAGTTCGTGACCTGCTATCCATTGTGTTTAGTCTTCCCATGAACTGGTGTCCATAGTCTAACAAGGTAAAAGCTATCAACGTTTCAAGACTAACTCTACTATCCTTGAATTACAGATCCTCTTATTATGTATTCAACTGACATGTCTCAGCTCTCAAAGAGCCTATGTCATGTTCTACTTAAGGAACTATTACTATGGCCATAATTTCCATGAACACACCTCCTTAGGATCACCCAAGAGGATACACTGTCTCAATCCCATGACATAACATGGTGCCTCTATTTAGAATACCTATTGCTACTGACTTCCATCAATAGTGACCCCATCCATATAAAATATATGATCAGCTTACAATCTCACCCATAGGGTCTGAAGCCATTGCCAACTTTAGCACAAGCTCAATATTCTCTCAAGGTTAAGAGACAACACAATAAAGTAGCTTGGTGAGGTCATGACTACTTGACAGCCTTCAGTCATGACTCACCGTAAGTTCTATTCAATGTGTAAGCACGTACACTAGTGCACTCACCATGGGAAACCCATCTTGATAGCCAAGACCAACCATCCTTCCAATTAGGAGGTGGTGCACTACAATCTCTAATAGGTTGCCTAGACCCGTGATCCGATTGTGAATAAGTCATCTATTTACAAGGAACCCATGACTTAGATCTTCTGTGCAACTCCTAATGCACCTAAGTCATGTACAATGCAAAAGATGTAGACAAGAATGTTCATAAAGTATAATACATGGAACAAGGATAGATAAAAGTGAAATTGGAAGATCATTAAATAAATAACAAATTCCAAATTTATTACATCATGTTATGCTTTTAAGGGCTCTATTCTAACATTCTCCCATTAACCCTCAAAGCATCGTGCCTATAAAGCATTCTAGATACTCATCTTAAACCTATGTTATCACTATCACCAACATAGACTCTCGCCGTCAATGTCTTAGTGAATGGATCCACCAAGTTCTCCATAAATGGTATATTGTCAACCATCATGTCACCCTCTAAACTATTTCAACAATTTGGAGCAAAAGCACATGATCCTTTATTCTAAAAAGATACTTGAGTATATGCTTGACATAACACAATTTTCCTATTCTTGTTATCCTCGAGGACTTTAAACCTAAGAATATATTGTGCCCCTTCTAGATTTCCATCTATAACCAAGTAGACAACCAGATCTTGATTGATGACAATATCCCTACATCATTCTGAATGAGTAGATTGTGATCTACCTACAAGATCCTAGAACACCACCATGCTTTCTTGCAGTTTCTTGTACACACAAGGCCCTTTGCTATGAAAATATCTGGTTACATCATATAGATGCTAATATCAAGATAATCATTTAAGAACACTATCTTGACACCCTATTGAAATATCTCATAAATGAGATACTCCGCAATGGATAGGAGTACTCTAATGGATTTGAGTATGGCTATTGGAGAAAGGTTTCCTATAGTTGAAATAATGCTTCAAACTATAACCTTTAGATACAACCTAGCCACATAAATCCCAACTTTTCCATTTACTCCTTTATTCCTTTAGTAAACCAACTTATACCCATGGGTTTTATCCCTTCAAGTGCTTCTATAAGAACCTAGACTACATTATAATCATAAGGATTCTAACTCTGCCTCCATAGCCTTTTGCCAAAGATGTGCATCCACTTCGCTCATTGCTTCATCTCACTCTATGGGATCAATCTCATGTTCCTTTAGAATGGCCTCGAAAGACTCTTCCAAATACATGAATTGGTTTATTTGTTTAGCAACACTCCTACTACGATGAGGCATCAATGTACTAGAAGTGGGAATGGTTGGTAGTGGATCCATATTATCTTCCATATAGTGGGACTATCTTATAGTATTCTCCAATCTATATCAATGTTTGCCTTATTACATATCATATAGTGTTCAACAAAATCTAGTATTTGTAGCAACAAACACCTTTTAATTATCCTAACTATAAAGTAATAATCTTGAAGTCCTCTTAGATATCCTATAAACCAATGCACCTTTTTAGAAAAAGAGATATTACACAGTCTCTAAGATATATCCTCAAAGAATATGGGAAGTAATGAGAAACTAATCACCAATCTCACTATATCTATCAAAGTTCAATATCTTCTTTCAATTACTCCATTTTATAATGGAGTCCTTGGTGCACACAATTGGGATATCATCTCATGCTCCATATGGAAAGAATCGAACCTACTAGACACACCACCTTAATCTAATCGAAGTGCCTTGATATGTTTACCCAATAGGTTATCCGATTCCGCCTTAAATTCAATGTGACCTTCTCACTTTTTTATAATGGGTCTGGACTCTATCCACCACAATTGGTGAAATCCACCACTATGAGTTCAACAATGAGAACATGTTGTGTACTTGTCTATCCTTAGGCACTCCAAGAATTCCTTTTCTAGTGTTCTAATTGATCACAAAGGAATTGCCATCCATGGGTTTGCTCTCTCATTTCTTTTCTTGAACTTTCCTCATTTGGTGTTCTTCTTCTTCTTCTTGGTAGAAGAGCCTAAAGAACATTGACTTGCATATGAACACCCTTTTACTCTTTAAGAATCTTCTTACCTATCCTAAAGGAATCTGGTAAGATCTCTAAGACAACATGAATCATAATGTTCATAATAGTCCTAAGGGCAACTTGTCTAGTTGACTTACCTTTATCACAAAATAGCCCTTGCAACTTTAAAGAGAATATCATAGACCATGACAATAGAAATGTGTTGCTTTTGCAACATATTATCTAAAGATGCAAGTATGAGACACATAGTCTTTTGATCCATCTTATGCCACCTTTGATATGTTTTTCTTACTTTATGATAGGTTTATTCAAAGGAAATAAAAAAACTCTACCTAAATTAGCTTCTATGCAATTAATATTATATCCAGATTATTTTCAGTCTATAACTAGTTCCAATTTAATCATGAGATAATAGGTGACAGGTTAAAGACATGATATTTATAATAAATATATTACTTCCATGCATTAATAAAAGGAACCGAGCGTTTGACTTGGCAACATTTTGGGGCTTGACAATCCATAGATATACTGACTTCATAGTTGTTGTGCAAAATGACAATGGTTGGTCCTCGTTGGATACTCTGGATTTTCCATCAGCATCCTCTCATTTGCCATTCCTTCCATATGGAATATTTCTTGGGAACTCTTTAACCTAATTTCTATCATATTTCTTGAACTAAACTTGGAATCGACATTAATATATATTACACGACCATCTAAGCCTCCATAACTTGCCGGTAGAGAAGCCAATAGTGAGAGTTTAAGGAAAAATTGGGTTTTGCCGATTCCAAGAGGGCCAACCAACTCAATGAGAACACCGAATAGGATTCCACCCCCTAAAGCCTCGTCTAACCCTTTGAGGCATGTGGGAAGATGGCCAACCATACACTCATTTTGAACCTTTTGCTCCATCAGTAACAGGGCAATTTGCATCAGTGAAGAAACGATTTCGCTAATGTGTGCCACTGCAAATGTCACTCATGCCATACCCACATCCAATAACTCCATCAATTCGAATTTAGTTAGAGATAATGCTTCCTTGGAAGTAGCGATATTGCGAGCAACGAAGATATTGGCTATTGATGTTGGGAGACTCATTTCACTGATCCACTTGTTCGCCATCTTTTCTTTTTCCTTTGCCCATTTTTTTTCCTTTGTACCTGTAACTTTTTCAGACCCATCTTGCTTGAACTTGGCCTCACTTTCTGTCTACATACACACTGCATCCAACTCTTTTCACTTACAAAAACCAACTATGGAAATTTTCTTTCAGAATAAAATATCACTATCATCTGGATTGATTCTCCACTTTCTAAAAAAATCAGAAATCATAACCCTTCATCACGTAATTTCCACTTAATACATTGATTGTTGATTGCTACCATTGCCATATTTCTATTAGGAAGCTTAACAAATCCACAACCACGACTTTGCTTCATGTCGTCCCAAATGATGAAAATACCTTCAATGACATCGTTAGGAGAAATTATTTCCTCATCCCCTGTGAAATAGAAAGTAAATGGTAAAATAAAAAAATCATGTAGTTGAAAATTTAAAATTTAAAATTAAAATTATGCAATTAAAACTAAGATATCGAACACATTAATAGAATAAAAATATGGAGCTCAAGCAATTTCCTACAAAAATGAATAGATGAATAAAGTGAAGTAAATATATGAATATATATGAGATATCAATTCATGCAATTAGAAAAAACTAAAATCTAAATTCTCATGCAATTTTTCGAAAAAGTGAATAAGTAAATGAATAAAACTAATAAATAAATAAATAAAATAAAATAAAATGAAATAAGAAAATCAAGCACATGCTAGTCATACAAGCCATGCAACCCTACTTGAAAGGTGACCTAAGCAAGACTGGTAAAACTAATTGGGCTAGTCATGCCTAAATGAGCCTAGAAAAAGTTGAAATATGCCTAAATGAGCCCAAGTGCATCCTAATGGGCCAAGTGTACCTAAATGGGCCTAAGGTCGTGCTTAATGGGCCTGAGGTGTCTAAGTGAGCCTAAGGTGCCTAATGGGCCTGAGGTGTCTAAGTGATCCTAAGGGTGCCTAAGTGGGCCTGATGTGTCTAAGTGAACCTAAGGTGCCTAAGTGGACCTAAGGTGCCTAAGTGGACCTAAGGTGCCTAAGTGATCCTAAGGTGTCTAAGTGAACCTGAGTCTAAATTAGGGCTACCAAGAGTCACAATGGGGATAAATAAATCCCTCAACTAAAGTCCCCAATGTGGCTTACAAAAGATAGGCTATAGGAGTAGTAATAGGCCACCAGGGAATTGTTGTAAAATACAGGACAAATACCTAATAAGACATGTGCTAGGAGGACAAAATGGAGAGTCTACACTTTAATTTAGTCAAATTCATTTTAATTAGTTTAGGTACTTCTATAATTTTAGTTCCTTAGGTAAATTGATCCCATGTTTTTTTAATATTTGTTTTAAAATCATTAATGTAAGTTCTTGATCATCCTTATCTTAATTTATATGCTTTTAAAATCCTAGTGATTAGTTCCTGAATTGATATCTTGTTAGTCTGTCTAATCTAAAATACTTTGCTTGTTGCTTTAGTGAACTTTCATTTAATTCGATTTTTTTTATGCCCTTGGAAACACATGAAGATTGGCCTCTACTCTCACTGACTTTGCTTGGTTGCTAGAAAATATCACCTTGTGATTTTATTTTCTCTTGTTTTGTTTGGTTTTTTATCCTTATATTTTATGGTTTTAAAATGCAACTTTTCTCTATTAAAAAAAAAAAAAAGTCTATTTTCAAAATGTTCTTTGTTGAAATGTATTTCAAAAACTCCTTATATAATTCTTAGGGTCAAAAAGGAAAAAAAAAAAAAAAAAAAAAAAAAAAACTTTTTCTTAAAAAATATGCAATCATGCTTTAATTGGTTTACACATTTATTTTATTTTCAACAAAAAATTTTGATTTTGAGTGGAATATGAATCCAAGCTTGTGTTTCTAAATGAATGGGATAATTTTTAGATTTGATGAGTTTGTCAATACTTATGAAAGATTGGGAATCTATAGTCTAGATTTGTGTATGTCAAATGAGGATTTGGTGAAACCTCTACATAAAATTATTTTTTAAAAACCTTTTATTGTCATCGTTTTGGATTTGTTGCATCTCTAGAATAAAATTTTGATTTGGCTAATTTATAATACTCCTAAGATTTTTCCTATGGTTGTATGAAATTGTGAACTTCATGAACTTGATTTTAGATGTTTGATCAAAAATCATATTTCAAATGGAAATTATCAATTAATCTTTTGGTAGGTTCAATTTTTGCCCACTTTTAAATACCTTGATTGTTTTTTGTATTTTTGAATTACTAGATGACTTTGAAAAAAAAATTAACCTTGTTTCCTAGATTCTAGACTTCTTGAAATTTATTTTATATGCACTAAATATTTAAAAACATTTTTCTAATAAAGAAAAATAATTTTCCTTTATTGTACCCACTACACTATCCTAATTTATAACAGAGAGCCTCTTTGATTGTTTTTTGAATTGATCCATATACTTACTTGCCTTGCTATTATTTTTCTTGTAAATTACACATTTTGAATATATCGCATGATTTTTTGTATGATTTTATAGCACTTCTAGCTTGGTTAAAAAAATTAGTTTATGGATGATATTAAATTCTATCATATTCTGAACCTTTTGATATACTTTTGTAAATTGGAATTAATCAATGCCTCAATATATTGTTTGGCTAGCTGGATGATAAGTTGGACATATAGGAGATGTTCTTCGAAAATTTTTGTAATTAAATTCACATTCTAGATATATATATATATATATATATATATATATATATATATATATATATATATATATGTATATTATGATTTGTTTCCATGATGAAATTTTTATATAATGTTTTATTTATTATTTAATTTAGAGTTAATTGACTATTTATCTCTTGATCTTGGCTTTGGTATTGTATTATAGACATAATGAGGATGTTGTATGATTTTTTTTCCCATGATGAAGTAATACTTCTGGATATTTGTTTAGAGTTTTTCAAGTAAATGCAACTATTCTACCCTTTCCTACGTGCTTTGTCCTATTCTCTAATTTTGGTGTTTTTTAAGCTATCTTGTACATAGTTTAGCCTTAACAATGAGGTCTATGGATGTCCTAGGTTGATTCATGCCTAATTGGTGTCTCAGCTGATTCGTGTCCAGCTGGTGCTCCTTGATGGCGGGAGTAATCAACAAAATTTATAACCTACAACACCATGAACTAGGGTAGCAAAGAAAAAGCTACTATAGCATAGTGGCTCTAGGATCGTTCACTGGGAAGGGTACTCAAACTAAAAATGATACCAATTCAAAGTGAATTGGTGCTGTTTCATTTCAAGGTTAGCTTAAGAAATAAAACACAAACTTTGGTTGAAAAAGGTTTGGACTTAGATTAACAACACAGCAAGTGATGAAAATTACTTAAGAAGAAAAGCATTCCTTGGAGATTCAGGTATACAGGGGAGGTTCCTCATGCAAAAGCATAGCTCCGGTTAGTTGGTTCAATTCCTCACATTAGAGAATTAACATAAAGTCAATTCTCTAACAGGTGCTGCACAAATGCATCCCTCAATTGGATTTCGGCTTTAATTGTCTCACTGATGCAACTTGCAATGGTTTGAGCCTCTCACTTAGCCTTTACCATTCAAGGTGATCTTTAACCTTGGATTACCCGTCAAAAGCTCGCAAGAGATAACTAATGGATGTCTCCTTAGAGTCCAAAAGCTTACCAAGTGTTGGCTATTCTAGAAAATCCTACCTTGAAGTCACCTACCAGAGGCTCGCAAGGGGTAAACTAGTGCATCTCCATGGTTAGAGATCACTTGCCTTACCAAGTGTTGGCCCAGGTGACTCCAAGGCGTTTTAAGTTAACTAAAAATGTAGAAACCATTCATGGGACACACTTTCTCTTCATTCATAGCTGAAACCAAAAAACTTCTGATTCTTGCACTTGGAACCTTTCCCGGCAACCTTAACTCCAAGGAACTAAAAGGTTTAGTTACTCATTCTCTGGGGAAAGCTCCTCAGAGAGTGCATAACTTAGTAAAATAAGTAAAAAACACAATCAAAGAGAGAAGGTAAAGTAGAGCTCAAACTCTGTGTTTTTCTTGCTTTGAAACTTTTACAAAAGGTTCATCCCCCTCAGAACAGGCTCCTCGGGCTCTATTTAAACCAAAATTACATTTACAGCTATTACATGGATATTTTAGCCAAATTCCTAACTTAAAAGCTAAGGAATTCTATAACCGGTGGCTCACAAGGAGAATTTGGGCATTTAGGCAACAAAAATCTAATGAAAAATATCTCCAAGTGTCGGTTACAAATATCGGGAAGCACTAAGGACCACTTCGCAGGTGAAAAGTGAGGTATGCGAAATTTCGCAGGTGCATAAGAAGGGCTGCGAAATTTCTTTGCAGCAAAAGGCTGATCCAACACCTCTGCGAAGTTGACTTCCATCTTGTGGTGTTTGGCTTCCATCGCGGCGTGAAGCTTTAGGGGGAATCCATAGCACTGTACAAAAGTGTTGCGAAATCACTTCGCAACAAAAGGCTGATTCCACAGCACTTTTCTGAATCCTTCCTTCAGCTTGGAGCAGTCATCTTCCAAAGGCTGTAACTTTCTCTTTTCAGCTCCAAATTGCACACGGTTTGAAGCATTGGATTTTTGACTTCCTAAGCTTTCAAATGACATATTGTATGCATAAATTGGACTTCGAAAAGTGCTCCAAAAGGGGCTGCAGTGACTGTCATCAAGAATGCTTCATGGCTGGATTCTCTTTGCTTCCCCTCCTTGCATTTCCACTTTGCTATGGCAAAAGTGCTTCAAAGCTTTGATTCTTCATGCCTCTAAGCTTTCCATTGCTTGCCAAGGATTCCAAACAACTCTCCTCAATCTCATAATGCTTTGGTGATCAAAATACTAACTAAAACACCAAAACTTACACAATTTGATTAGAATTGATTGAAAGGGGCCTTAACATGCTAATTGGGTTAAAAGGCACTAACTACTACTCAAAAGTGTTTAAAAGGATTAATTACAAGCTATCAAATAGCACTTTTTGAGTAGTAATCACTCCCCCCAACTGACATATTGCTAGTCCCTTAGCAATGAAAGAGAGAAAAATAAAATAAAAATACCATAATTTGCAAATCATGCTAATCACTTCCAAAAAATATTTAAGTGGCATGACTGACAAAACTCTCACATGGAACATTAAAGAAATATAGCCTCAAATTTTAACAAGAGTTATCAAAAACTTTGCTGAATACCATTGATCAAGGGAATGCATTATGCAAATTGAAGTTTTAAAATCATTTTCACTTCCAAAGAACCAAATTTTAATCTTCCACAAAAATCTAAGTGTAAGATGATAGCTTCCGAATATAGCATGCCAAACTAATCTCTCCCCCCAACTTATCTCTTTTCAACACTTAGCAAGCTAACCAAATTCAATAGGCAGAGAACACTTTTTTTTTTTTTTTTTTTTTAAAGGTAACAGGCTCAAGGGGCATTCTTTTCTGAATTGTCCATGTAACGGGGGTCCATCGATGACTCCCAACCAATTAAGGCTTAGGGCATCAAGCTTTTAGGATCTTTCAACCACTAACTCCTCGGATTTTACCCCGGACTTTTTCATATACCCTTTTTGCCTACCATATGCTAACTCCACCTATCCACCCTTGTAACGAGCATTGAGGCCGGTGACTCCCAACCAATTAAGGCTTAGGGCACCAGGTTTTAAAGGTTTTCACCATATACCCCTCAGACCTTGCTCGAGTTTCAAGGCAAGCAAACATTTCATTTTATCTCTTTTTCTTTTTCAAAGGCTCATTGGCCTTTCATAGGGTGTCTCAATATCATTAAAATGAGGTCAAAGGTACCAAGTCCCAAAATTTTCTAAGTCAAGGGGGAAATAGTTTTTCATCATATACTCGGAACCTATTGTGCACAGTGTGTGAATAGCTTAAAGTGGAAGGACTAAACTTGAATTCAATAGAAGTTTCAACAATTGAACCACTTTAGCAAGCATAATCCAAACTCTAAGTTAGATGAAAAGCAAAAGTTCAGTTTCTCCTATTTTAATTTGAAAATTTTTCTTCATAAACCATGGAGATTATAGTAATAAACAAACAACTACAACTAATTTACTAGACAAGGCTAAAATATCAAAATAACTTAGCATACTTCCTTCACTTAGCCTACTTCCTTCCTCATTCCCCCCCAACTGAACTGAGCATTGTCCTCAATGTGATATGGGTGATCGAAATTATAGGGAGGAAGTGGTGCCTCCTGAGTGATATCAATTTCGAATACTGATTGGAGAAACCACATGTTTCAAAAAGAATAAAAGGTGTGAGCCAAGGAAATAAGAATAAATTAATGCTAAGAGTTAACAAAAACTAGACTTTGTATTACTTTAATCATTTGAGTACAGCTGGGAAAGAAGTAATACAAGTGATCCAAGTAATCCCATATATGCTATCAAAATGTGAGGGATTTCATAAACAACTAACTAAAACGAAATACACAAAGGAAATATATAATAGCTATATAAATATTCAGATAGGAGAGTGGTGCTGGTACTGATGGCCTAAGGAGATGGCTCTGCCTCTTCAGCTGGCTCATGAGGGGCCTGAGAGTGTGGCTCTGCTGCTGCTGGGAGGCCAAAATGATGCTGAAGCTACCTCAATATAGTAGTATGCTGGGCTTGGGTGGCCATCATTTGCTCCTGGCGAGCTTTCAAGGCTGTCATCTCTTGAGCAAGGCTTCTCTGAGAGGCTGTCAATGTCTCCAATGCCTGGCATAAATCCCTATATTCAGAAATAGGGATGGCCATCCTAGGCTCGGCTGATGTGGAAGGCTGTGGTGATGTTGGAGCAACTGGAGGGATTGGAGAGGCTCTGGCTGTGGAAGGAGAGGCAACAGGTATACCCTCAGGTATGAGACATGGGGATGCTCTCCTAGCAGCTGGAGCTTGAGCTGGCTGTGGAAGCTCTGGCTGCTCTACCCTATAAGCTGTCATGTTGCTCCATTTTTCGAAAGTAAACACATCCCTACAAATCCTCTTTCGCTCCTGATGAGGCTCTGCTGGGTACCCCAAATGCTCAAGAATTTGGCATAGCAGCCTCGGGAAGAGAAGAGGAATGGCATCAGCTCTGGGCAACTTTTTCCTATGCACCTTCTCTTCAAAATAGAGAAGGGCTGCCATGATCAAGTGATGAGGGCCAAAAAAGTACCCCTCACACATTCTGAACAAAGCCTCCAACAGAATTCCTCTTCTCTAGGTCCAATGCTGGAGGGAATAAATATTATGCCTCAAAAGGGCATCAATGAGGAACATCCTTGGAGGGAGTTCCCCCCTCAACAGATATGGATTTTTGGAGGCTCCTCCAGACAAAATATGTACCATCTCCAGCTGAGATGGATTGGCCCAAGCTCTGAAGTCATCAAAATGGCTGGGCTCATACGGAATATGCAAAGCCTCAACTATATGACGAGCTCCCAGGATGCCATGTCTACCATCAATAGTGAAATGAATTAAGGTAGGATCCCTGACCTGTCGGGTAGTCATGGATTGATAGAAATCCATTGCTATTCTAGGGTAAAAGAAGTCTCGCGGGGTCAGAAGCTGCTCCATTTGATATCTTCGCAGCAATTGAAATGATCCTTCAAGCTCTGGGCGCAACTGAAAGGCAGCTGTGTCAAAACACAGCTCAGAATGGAATGGCCTAGCTCGGCAGTCCAAATTGCCTTGAATTGGAGGCTGAGTGAGCATTGGAGGCTGATTATCGCTTCTAGAGCTGGCTCAGATAGAATTTGTGGCTCAGGAGGCGGCGGCTGGCTTGTTTGAGGCTTCGCAAGCGGTGTCAGAGATGGCACCGGAGATGGAGCTGGAGATGGAACAGGGGATGGAACAGGGGACTGCCTTGTTAAATCAATGGGCTCTGAGCTTTCCACTCTAGCTCGCTTTTGCAGGGGCCGGCCCCCTGACCTGGTAAGGTAACGCCTCGCCGGAGGCGTTTGCAATGTCGGCTTGGCTTGGCGCTTCTTTGGCGTGGGCTTGGCCGGAGGCGGAATGGCTTCTGGCCGCGGTGGCTCAGAAGTTGAAGCTTGCACAGGTGCCTCGCACGGCGGCGATGGACGGAGGGGACGAACAGAGGTGCTAGCAGTGTCGGGGTTTGGAGAGGAAACGAAAGGCCAGCTGCTGTGACTTTTCCCTTTTTCTGAAATGGTTTCGTAGCCCAAATGACCGGTATTTATAAAGAATAACAGAATATGAAAGGTCATTTTGGGTTTCGCAGAAGAAAATCACTTTCGCAGCAAAATTGGGCGTTTTGTAGGAGAAAATCGCTTTCACAGCTGCAAAATTGAGTTTACATGCTGCGAATGGCGCTCAATGTGCCAAAATCGGTTTTGCAATTGCGAAACACCCTTTGCAATGGAGAAATCGCTGCGGAATGGGGTTTTTTTTACGCTTTAGTGGTTCGCAGACCACTTCGCAGCTGCGAAATTGGGGCTCATGTGCTGCGAAGTGGCACTCGTGTGCCAATCTTGGATTCGCAGCTGCGAAATCTTTCGCAAAGGGCTCAAAAGTGTTGCGAATTGATTTGGCAACAAAAAGCCATTTTCGCAGAGAAATCCTTCTTTGCTGTGAAATCTCACAGAGCTCTTTTCCTCCCCTGTTTTTGCTCTATTTCTGCTCTGTTTTCGCTCCGATTTCTTCCCGATTTCTTTCTTTACATTTTCTCCCACCTGGGATCATTCAAACAAATGAAATTACAAAAAAAAAAAAACACACAATTTAAGATCAAAAACTAAGATTAAAAGTAGAAATAAAACTTTAAAATTTACAAAATTTACAAAAATTTTGGACTTTGGTGAAACCAAGTCCAGCAAACCCTTATTTGCTTAGGCTTTTTGAGGCTCAAGGAGGTTGATCTCCTCCTTGTCTGGTTTGAACTGCTCCATGAATGGCTTGAGACAATATCCATTGACTTTAAAAGTGTCCTTGCCATTGGAATTCAATAATTCCACTACCCCATGGTTGAGTACTTGATGGATAATGAACAGACCTATCCATCTGGACTTGAGCTTTCCAGGAAAGATATGGAGTCTTGTGTCATAGAGTAAAACTTTCTGACCTTTCTGAAATTCCTTGTTGGAAATCAGTTGATCATGCCACCTCTTCATCCTCTGTTTTGCAACTTTGGAATTGATGTAAGCATCATTTCTTAATTCCTCCATCTCATTAAGGTCTAAGCTCCTCTTTGCCCCAGCCCTGATCAAGTCCATATTCAGCTTTTTGATTGCCCACCAAGCTTTGTATTCAACTTCCACAGGAAGATGACATGCTTTACCATAGACAAGACGATAAGGGGACATACCAAGAATGGTTTTATAAGTTGTTCTATATGCCCACAATGAGTCATGAAGCTTAACAGACTAATCTTTCATGTTTGTACTCACCACTTTCATCAATATGTTCTTTATCTCCCTGTTTGCTAGCTCAACTTGCCCGGAAGTCTGTGGATGATAAGGTGTAGCTACCTTATGCTTCACTCCATACTTGGCTAGTAAACTTTCAAAAGGCTTGTTGCAAAAATGAGAACCTCCATCACTGATTATAGCTTTGGGTACCCCGAATCTTGCAAAAATGTTCTCTTTCAGAAACTTGAGAACCACTCTATGATCATTTTGTTTACAGGGGACTGCCTCAACCCATTTAGAAACATAATCCACCCCCACCAAGATGTAGGAATTACCAAAAGACATTGGAAAAGGTCCCATGAAGTCAATGCCCCATACATCAAATAGCTCAACTATTAGTATGGGATTCATTGGCATTTGATTCCTTTTTGTCAACTTGCCAAGCCTTTGGCATCTATCACAACTTCTACACATGATGTGGGCATCTTTGAACAGAGATGGCCAAGTACACCCTGATTGCAACACCTTCATAGTTGTTTTCTGAGAGGCAAAGTGGCCTCCACATGCATTCTCATGACAATGGTTTAGAATTCCCAGTTGTTCTTCCTCAGGCACACACTTCCTTATGATCTGATCTGCACAATACTTGAAAAGGAAAGGTTCTTCCCAATAATATGCATGAATTTTTGCAAAGAAGTGCTTCCTGTCCTGTGCATTCCACTCACTTGGAATTTCACCAATGACTAAATAATTAGCAATATGAGCATACCAAGGAGTTTTGACTAGGAACATAAGTGATTCCTCAGGAAAATCATCATTAATAGGCAAGGCATGATAATTATGTGCTATAGCTAACCTTGAGAGGTGGTCAGCTACCACATTTCCCACCCCTTTCTTATCTCTGATTTGAAGATCGAATTCTTGTAACAAAAGAATCCATCTTATCAGCCTTGCTTTTGCATCTTGCTTTGTCAATAAATACTTCAAGGCTGAATGGTCAGTAAAAACAATGATGAAAGACCCTACCAGATAAGCACGAAATTTGTCCAAGGCAAATACCACAACTAACAATTCTTTCTCTGTAGTTGTGTAATTCCTTTGGGCTTCGTTCAATGTTTTGCTTGCATAGTATATCACATAGGGCTTCCCATCTTCTCTTTGACCAAGCACAGCTCCTATAGCAAAGTCACTGGCATCACACATTAGTTCAAAAGGTAATTGCCAGTTAGGGGCCCTCACTATTGGAGTTGTTGTTAAAAATTTCTTCAGTTGATCAAAGCTATCTTGACACCTTTCATTCCATATAAACTTAGCATCCGTAGCTAACAGCTCACAAAGAGGTTTTGAAAGCTTTGAAAAATCTTTGATAAACCTCCTATAGAAGCCTGCATGGCCAAGGAATTGCCTTACTCCTTTTACAGTTGTCGGGGATGGCAATTTGGAAATGAGCTCCACCTTTGCTTTATCAAATTCAATGCCCCTTTCTGAGATGATATGGCCAAGGACAATTCCTTGACGAACCATAAAATGACATTTCTCCCAATTGAGCACCAAGTCTTTTTCCATGCATCTGTGAAGAACTGCTTCCAAATTGACTAAGCATTCCTCAAATGTACCTCCATATACGGTGATGTCATCCATGAAAACCTCCATAATTCGCTCCACCATATCACTGAAGATACTCAACATACACCTTTGGAATGTTGCAGGTGCATTACACAAACCAAAAGGCATTCTTCTATAAGCATATGTTCCAAATGGGCATGTAAAAGTAGTCTTTTCCTGATCTTCCACGGCAATATCAATCTGAAAATATCCTGAATACCCGTCCAAAAAACAATAGAACGGATGGCCAGAGACTCTCTCTAACACTTGATCGATAAATGGCAATGGAAAATGATCTTTCCTAGTTACTGCATTCAACTTTCTATAATCAATACACACCCTCCACCCTGTAGTGAGGCGTGTAGTGATTTCTTCACCTTCTTCATTCTGAACCACAGTAATCCCTGATTTTTTTGGGACCACTTGAGTAGGACTCACCCAAGAGCTATCAGATATAGGGTAGATAATACCTGCTTGAAGTAGCTTCAGCACTTCAACTCGCACAACTTCTTGTAAATGAGGATTCAATCTTCTTTGAAATTGACGAATTGGCTTAGCTTCCTCCTCCATATATATATGATTTGTGTAGACTAAAGGACTAATGCCTTTCAAATCAGATATTTGCCATCCTATAGCTTTCTTACACTTCTTGAGAACTTCCAGTAAACACTTCTCTTGATGACTGGTCAAAGATGAAGATATTACAACAGGACATTTATTATTGTCTTCAAGGTATGTATATTTCAGCTCTATAGGTAGAGGCTTTAAATTGAGTTTTGGGATCTCTTTTTCAGTATCTGCTCCCTCTTCTTCATTGAACAAAGGTAGAATCTCTTCTATCCTCCTCCAACTTTGTAAAGTAGCAAGCTCATTAGGAGGTTCAGACAAACTTTCCTCACAATCCGCAAAACTTTCATTCAGCTTATCTTGCATATTCTGATTGCAGTGCTCCTCTACCAGAGTGTCAATAATACACACTTCCTCTGGACCCTCTTCTTCTTCCGGAGTGATTTGCTTTTTAGACATATAAAAAATGTTGAGATCAAGTGTCATATTGCCAAAAGTGAGTTGCATGAGCCCATTCCTACAGTTGATAATTGCATTTGAGGTAGCAAGGAATGGCCTTCCCAAGATGATAGGAACTAAATTAGCTTCCTTTACAGTAGGATCCGTATCAAGAACAATAAAATCCACTGGATAGTAGAAATTATCAACTTGAACCAAGACACCCTCAATTACTCCTCTGGGAATTTTTACTGATCTATCTGCTAGAGATAGAGTAATTGTTGTTGGCTTCAACTCACCAAGTCCCAATTGCTTATAGACCGTGTATGGAAGCAAATTCACACTAGCTCCCAAGTCTAATAAAGCTTTCTCCACTACCTTTCCTCCAATGATGACTGAAATGGTAGGACTTCCCAGATCTTTATACTTCAAAGGAGACTTACACTGTAAGGTTGCACTTACTTGCTCAATCAAGAAGGCTTTCTTAGTTACAGTCAATCCTCTTTTGATAGTACACAAGTCCTTTAGGAATTTTGCATAGGTTGGAACTTGCTTAATCATATCCAACAGTGGGATATTGACTTTAACTTGTCTCAATACTTCAAGAATTTCAGCTGCATTTCTAACCCCCTTCTTCTCATGCAATGCTTGAGGAAAAGGTGGAGAAGTTGATTTCTTCAGCATTTCTTCCTTCAGAAGTTCCTTCTCTGGATTTGCATTCATTGTTGACTCACTGTCCTCTTTTCTTTCAGTAGTTTCTCCCCTTTTGTCTTCCTCCTCCTTCTTCATTGTCTCTGTCTCTTCAACAGGTGGCTTAGGTGGTGGCTGTTCAATTTTCTTACCACTCCTCAGAGTGATCAAGGCTTTGACATCTTTCATCTGTGATGATTCTCCCTCATGGCTTTCCAGTTCATGGACACCCTTGGGATTTTGGTTGGGTTGAGAAGGAAATCTTCCCTTTTCTTGCATTGTATTCAAATTTGTGAGCCTT
Source organism: Vitis riparia (assembly GCF_004353265.1). Classification (NCBI taxonomy): domain Eukaryota; kingdom Viridiplantae; phylum Streptophyta; class Magnoliopsida; order Vitales; family Vitaceae; genus Vitis; species Vitis riparia. The sequence continues at coordinate 20,310,282 of NC_048448.1, forward strand.
GATATTGAATATTGGAGATTATCCATCCTTTGGGTTATATCATTATGCATTCCATCCATCCTTTTGTTCAGAGTATTCTCTACTCCGTCAATCCTTTGATTAAGTTGGGTATTGATGGCTTTTTGCTCTCCAAAAAAATCTCCCACTACCTTGCTGAGATTCAAAATGGCTTGTTCAAGACTTGAAGATTGTTGAGATGGTTGATCTGGCTGTTGGTACTGAGGTGCTCTAGGCTTCCATGAAAAATTTGGATGATTCCTCCAACTTGAGTTGTAAGTGTTTCCATAGGGTGCATTGTTATTGGGCTTGAATTGCCCAACAACATTTGCTTGCTCTCCAAACATTTCCCTTTCAGCTGCAATTGTAGGGCATTCCTCCACCAAGTGTTCATATGATTGACAATTAGGACATAGCTTCACTTGTACTGGTGATTCAGCAACAGCTTGCACTTCATGTACCTTTTTCAGTTCCAGATCCTCCAATCTTCTTGTCACCGCTGCAAACTTTGCGTTTGTATCATCTTCCTCTTTCAAGGTATACATCCCAGCCTTAGCATTGAAAACACTAAGTTGAGATTTCATCCTTCCCACTTCTCCTTTGGTTGGTTCATCCCATCCCCTTGAAACTTCAGCTACATAATTCAAGAAATTCATAGCTTCTTTTGGATTTTTGCTCATGAAATCTCCTCCACACATTGTCTCCAGGAGTTGCTTCATTGGGGATGACATCCCATCATAAAAATAACTCACCAATAGCCAAGTATCAAAGCCATGGTGAGGACATGCATTAATAGCTTCCATATATCTTTCCCAACATTCATAGAATTTCTCATTCTCTTTAGCTGAGAAATTTGAAATTTGCCTTTTCAAGCCATTTGTTCTATGAGTGGGAAAGAACTTCTTAAGGAATTCAGCTTGTAAGTCAGTCCAAGTACGGATACTCCTCGGCCTTAAAGAATTAAGCCAAATTTTGGCTTTATCCTTTAAAGTAAAAGGAAATAACTTAAGCCTCATTAAATCAATTGAAGCTCCTTCCTCTTGGAATGTATTACAAACATCTTCAAATTCCTTGATATGTGCATAGGGATTCTCACTTTCCATCCCATGGAAAGTTGGTAGAAGTGGAACAATATATGGTCTGATCACTAGCTGCTCTGTAGGAGGTATTATACATGACGGTGCACTCATACGAGGTGGATGCATACGGTCCCTCATTGATCTAAATTCATTGAGATTGTCTTGACGACCTTGGTGACTATGCTGATCTTCAGGTGTAGTTTCCATGATATTCAAGCTCAATTCCAATTCCTTAGTATGAGGTGTATCACTTCTAATAAGCCTTCCTCCACTACCTCGTATCCACTTTGGCATACAAAACTAACAACTATCTAAAACTAAAATGAAAATACAGGACAACAAAAGAAAACAGGGCTACAAATGCAAAATAAAACTCAGCTGAATTTAAAAGCTAAATTTAGATTATGAATCAGTAAAACTAAAAAAAAATGAAAGTTAGTAAGGTTAAAGAAACATTACCTCACTTGTGATGAAAATCACAAGTACACTGAAATAGTATCACTATAACTTGACACCTTCCCCGGCAACGGCGCCATTTGATTCATGCCTAATTGGTGTCTCAGCTGATTCGTGTCCAGCTGGTGCTCCTTGATGGCGGGAGTAATCAACAAAATTTATAACCTACAACACCATGAACTAGGGTAGCAAAGAAAAAGCTACTATAGCATAGTGGCTCTAGGATCGTTCACTGGGAAGGGTACTCAAACTAAAAATGATACCAATTCAAAGTGAATTGGTGCTGTTTCATTTCAAGGTTAGCTTAAGAAACAAAACACAAACTTAGGTTGAAAAAGGTTTGGACTTAGATTAACAACACAGCAAGTGATGAAAATTACTTAAGAAGAAAAGCATTCCTTGGAGATTCAGGTATACAGGGGAGGTTCCTCATGCAAAAGCATAGCTCCGGTCAGTTGGTTCAATTCCTCACATTAGAGAATTAACATAAAGTCAATTCTCTAACAGGTGCTGCACAAATGCATCCCTCAATTGGATTTCAGCTTTAATTGTCTCATTGATGCAACTTGCAATGGTTTGAGCCTCTCACTTAGCCTTTACCATTCAAGGTGATCTTTAACCTTGGATTACCCGTCAAAAGCTCGCAAGAGATAACTAATGGATGTCTCCTTAGAGTCCAAAAGCTTACCAAATGTTGGCTATTCTAGAAAATCCTACCTTGAAGTCACCTACTAGAGGCTCGCAAGGGGTAAACTAGTGCATCTCCATGGTTAGAGATCACTTGCCTTACCAAGTGTTGGCCCAGGTGACTCCAAGGCGTTTTAAGTTAACTAAAAACGTAGAAACCATTCATGGGACACACTTTCTCTTCATTCATAGCTGAAACCACAAAGCTTCTGATTCTTGCACTTGGAACCTTTCCCGGCAACCTTAACTCCAAGGAACTAAAAGGTTTAGTTACTCATTCTCTGGGGAAAGCTCCTCAGAGAGTGCATAACTTAGTAAAATAAGTAAAAAACACAATCAAAGAGAGAAGGTAAAGCAGAGCTCAAACTCTGTGTTTTTCTTGCTTTGAAACTTTTACAAAAGGTTCATCCCCCTCAGAACAGGCTCCTCGGGCTCTATTTAAACCAAAATTACTTTTACAGCTATTACATGGATATTTTAGCCAAATTCCTAACTTAAAAGCTAAGGAATTCTATAACTGGTGGCTCACAAGGAGAATTTGGGCATTTAGGCAACAAAAATCTAATGAAAAATATCTCCAAGTGTCGGTTACAAATATCGGGAAACACTAAGGACCACTTCGCAGGTGAAAAGTGAGGTTTGCGAAATTTCGCAGGTGCATAAGTAGGGCTGCGAAATTTCTTTGCAGCAAAAGGCTGATCCAACACCTCTGCGAAGTTGACTTTCATCTTGTGGTGTTTGGCTTCCATCGCGGCGTGAAGCTTCAGGGGGAATCCATAGCACTGTAGAAAAGTGTTGCGAAATCACTTCGCAACAAAAGGCTGATTTCGCAGCACTTTTCTGAATCCTTCCTTCAGCTTGGAGCAGTCATCTTCCAAAGGCTGTAACTTTCTCTTTTCAGCTCCAAATTGCACACAGTTTGAAGCATTGGATTGTTGACTTCCTAAGCTTTCAAATGACATATTGTATGCATAAATTGGACTTCGGAAAGTGCTCCAAAAGTGGCTGCAATGACTATCATCAAGAATGCTTCATGGCTGGATTCTCTTTGCTTCCCCTCCTTGCATTTCCACTTTGCTATGGCAAAAGTGCTTCAAAGCTTTGATTCTTCATGCCTCTAAGCTTTCCATTGCTTGCCAAGGATTCCAAACAACTCTCCTCAATCTCATAATGCTTTGGTGATCAAAATACTAAGAAAAACACCAAAACTTACACAATTTGATTAGAATTGATTGAAAGAGGCCTTAACATGCTAATTGGGTTAAAAGGCACTAACTACTACTCAAAAGTGTTTAAAAGGATTAATTATAAGCTATCAAATAACACTTTTTGAGTAGTAATCATAGGTGATAGTTTATAATTATTTGGATTCTTGTCATTTCATTTGAGCTATACATATACCATGTGTATTCACTATCACAATTCTTTACTATTATAATTGTTCTAACCACTCTCTAGCTTGATGGAAAGTCCTTGTAAGTTATTTATGTAATCCAAGTACATTGCACACACTTTTATCCCTTAGTTTTGTAAATAGATATGTTTTGTACGTCAACATCTTCATATTTGATATTGCTTCGTTATGCTATGATTGGTGTTTGATTCCTTGAATGAGATGGAACATGTGTTGTATGTTGTATTATTTGTCAAACTAACTTTGATGTTTTTATGAAAGTGTTTTAGGTTGTAGTTTAGGTATGCTTGTCTTCCTTTCTCATATGATTGATTTTTGTGGTTTGATTGTTTCAATGTGAATAAAATTTTGTTTGGCCTTAGATATAATCACCTTTGTTATTTTTAGGATCCACAATTTATCAATTAATTGTCATACTTACCTCAACCTAGTCAGTAGAGACTTCTTTTTAGGGCTTTAAAGGGGTGCTACCTTTGTAATACTTTCCCAATAGGTAACCTGACCTTGATTCGTACTTAGACTCAGTGTTTCAAAGATGCGTCTTTTCAAAATTAATGAGTCATTTTTTAGAGTTTTATTTCTTATTTTATTTTTCCTTATAAAAATAAATAAAAATAAGTGATGACTCTAATTTTATAAAAATCAAATTTTCACTAAGAAAACGAGTCTCACTATCGAGTAGGGATGCACATGAAAAATGCAAGTCCACATGTATTTCCCTTAAAAAATGAGTCACATCATAGCTTCATTTCTTATTTTGTTTTCTATTTTAAAAATAAACAAAAATAAGTGGCAATTCCAATCCCAACTTTTTTTATAAAAAAAAAAAAAAGTTTTTCATAATAGAAACGTGTCTCATCGTCTAGTGGGGACGCACATGAAAAATGTAGGCCCACAAAATGGTGACTCCACTAGGGATGTTTAGAAGGTTAAGCTTGAACTGAAGTTGAGGGGAAATGTGATGTTGAATTAATCGATTAGTGGATACCCTCACATTGTACCTTTGTTGTATGCTTACATATTTTAGGGCATATGAGAGGTTGAGTTGATGATTACTTTGTATATATTGCACCTGCCTTACCGTATATTGATTTTTGTCATTATATGTGTTTGTATATATCTGCTCATATTTGCATATATCTATTTTGCATAATTGTATGCTGCATGACTACCCTTCTTCTACATAATGCATCTTTTGCTTCTTTGTGTAGAACACATGTTTATCTCTTTATCTCAAACTCTCCAACCTTGGTTGATTTTCTTCTTTTGATCTCGTATTTGGTGTATGAGACTTGGTGTCTTGTTTGCTTCCTAACTAAGCTAGTGATTAGGAGTATGATCTAGTTATGGGTTAAATGTATGTTTGGGAACACCTAGAGCATTGTCATGACATCATCAATGTCATGAAATTGCCTTAGAGTTGGTTACCACATTATCGGCCTTACCACATCATTTTTATTTTATCAACATCCCATTTAGTCACCTAATCCCTACTATCACCCTACTTTGCCACATCATCCTACTTCACCATGTCATCACTTTGCCACATCCCTAGTGCCTTAACATCATCCTACATTGCCATATCATCATTTCCACTTTATTCTTATCCTATCAGCATCCTAACTTATTATCTCACTCTTACTGTCAACCTCACTTTGCCTCATCATCATGCCTTAACATTTCATTCCACATTTCTTTTTTCATGTCATCATCCTGTCTTGTTGCACCTTTGTGATGCCTTAGAGAGCATCATGACATCATCAATGTCATGTCAATGGAGGTCACCACATCATCGCCATTTGGAGTTTGATCATTGAAGACTTGTATAACCCATAACTAGATTCAAGATATATGTGTGACCAATGTGTTTACTTTTTTGCTTTAGTTTAAGATATTGTTTGGATGCACTTATGCCACACTACACAGTTTAGATCGTCTTATATGTGTGTTGAGAAAGGTAACATGCGCTAACTAGTAGAAAACCTTAATCATTAAGAAACCACCCTAGGATGTTAAGGAAGTGCATGTGTAGAGGTGATGACCACCTTACATGGAAACTTCTAGTCTCTTTGGAGGCTTGTAGAAGGTTACGTACTGGTAATGAGTACAATTTCTCCTACTTAGTACCTTTGATCCTACCTTTTAAAGCCACTTTTACTTTGTAAAAGATTAGATCCTTGGACCTAGGACACCTACCCACACTTAGGTGCATTCGTGTATAGGAATTGGATAACAACAATTTTGCATCAACATTAGAGTTCCATCAACATAGATTAGTTGTATTATCATTCTCTTCACACTTCATTAGTTGGGTTCAGTTAATCAATCTTCTAGGTTATACATTCATTGATCTTGTATAGTTTTCTTTTCCTTAGAATTTTGTCAACCTTAAGATGTTGTATATAAAGAGGATTTACCTTTTTAAATGTATTGTCAATCTTTTAGGTTGCATGTCAGGTGTATCATTCTAGGATATGTTTATTTGAAATTTTTAGACCTAAGTCTAGGGTTTTGTATTCCATGGGTCATTGATAGGTTCCTTAGATGAGTCATGTTAGTTAGAGTTTTGGGAACCTAGTTGGTGGTTTCTAGGTGAATGGTGTCACACTTGGTAAGACTATTTATTTTTGTTTCATCAAAGCTAGTCATTTTGGTTATTGAGTTTGTGTTAGTCTTGAGGTATAGTTAGAGTTTGTATTTCTTGTAAAGTGTTTTGACTTGTTAGTATTTGCTTCTACTATGAATGTACATTGATCATTAGACTTGACCTTTTTCATTGAATATATGTTTGTGTCTTATGGTGCACGTGTTAACTTTCGATATGATGCATTATTCACTTGCTTATCATGATCATTAGGCCTGACCCATCATAGATGATATTGAGCCCCTTAAGCTAGGACTAAAGGACTGACTTAGGGAGCTTAAGACTGTGGCTCATTTGTCTTTTGATAAGAGTTGTACCTTATTCACTTTCATTCACATCTTAACCTTTACGTCATATCTATCTTGATCCTTGTACAATATTAACCCCTTGACACCATAACATGACTTTTACATCCCTTCTTATCATAGCTAATGCAACGTCATCTACATGGACATTGTTCTAATCTATTTATTTGTTCTTTGTACTTGAGGTTGATTTTATGAGGTGAGAAGAGTGACTTATGATGAGCAGGGTGATTAATTGCATGATATCATTGGCTATTCTATGGTTGAGATGAGCATCTTGAGGTTGTCACAGAGCCTCCAAAATGGGATATTTATGCATGATTTTAGAATGATGGAATGCCTACATTTTAATGGACACCAATCTTTAGTGTTGACCATGTGAGAGTTTAATAACATGATGTTTAAGGTAGTGATCAAAGGATGGGTGGCCATCATTTCATGAGCATATTTATCTAATCACCTTTGTGTATAAAGTTACCCTTTGCTAGCCAATTAAGTCATGCACATTTAGCCTTTTAATTTATCACCCCACTTACCTTGTTTCTCATACCTAGGGTTTGGGTCTCTTGGCACATCTTTGCTCATAGATAGGATCACCTAGGTTGTGAGCTCCTCAAGTGATTCATCTTTTGTATTCATTATTTTCGTCTTGATCATTTGTATTCTTTCATCCATACCTCTTCTTAATACTTACCCATTCGAGTCATTGTTCATTATTCTGTCATTATGAGTTCATATATGTACATACGGGTTAGTCTTCTTATATATATATATATATATATATATATATATATATATATCAAGATTTGTATAGGTTGCCTTGGGATTCGTGTACATGATTGTTTTAATTCATTGGTTCAATTATTATTAAAAAGAAAAAGAAAAAAAAATTATAATGTTAGTCTTTGTTAACGGCTTGTATGATAGTTTTTATCCTCTTATTATATATATCTATCTCATTTATACATTGAATTATGATTGAGTTGTGGATTTTATCCCTAACTATGACATTTTTATTCTCTTGTACTTAATTACACTTTTTATTTGAAGTTTTATTCTCATTCATCTTGCTTATGTTTTTTTTTGCTTGTATATTGAGTTATCATTTGTTGACATTGCCTACTTTATCTCTAGCCATTGCACTATTGTTTTGATTCATTTGAGCCTAATTTAGAGTCTCACCCTCGTCCTTTCCATTTCTTTAATTCATTCATGTGGATGGTTGGTTTTTGTGTAGTTTTTATCTTGGGTTTGTTTTTCTTTTCATTAATTTCATATTTTCATTCATTCAGTTATTTATATCATAGAGCATCTATGAGCTCAACAATCTTTGAGTTTCTTTATCTATTACACTATGTATGTCAAAGGCATTGGGATCATATCATTAGGATTATTGAGTTTAGTTTCCCTTCGTTTCTTTTACGCATTGCCTTAGCCTACATTACATCCTATCCTAGGTCGTAAGACCACCTTGACGCCATGACTCCTGTATTATGCTTGATAACTCACACATGGGTAGCATTTGAGATTGGTTGGAAATTACTTGGAGCATGATTGATGAGAAACTGTGAGAAGGTTTACACTAGCGCATAACCCTCTCATCGATGATTGATTTTTTATATGATGGTGTAGACCCTCAATTTTGTCCCTTTAACACATGTCTTTAAGTTCGTTTTCAATGCTCCACAGTAGTTCCTTGGTGGCCCAGTATTACTCACCACTTACTTTTCTCTGAGTCACCTTGGAGACTTTGGTTGAGGGATTAATTGATCCCTTATTGTGACCCTTGGCAGCCCTAGCTTAGACTTAGGTTTTTTCTTGTTTTTTTCAGGATAGCTTTTAGATACACTTGGCCCATTAGGCACCACCCTAGGCCCACTTAGTCTCATCATAGGTCCGTTTAGGCACACTTGGCCCATTTGGACATTTTTAGTGTGACTTGTATGACTTGCATGGTTACATGGCTTTTGGGCTCGGCTTTTGTTTATTGGTTTATTTTTATTTTATTTTATTTTTAGTTTTAGTTTTATGATTATCATTCACTTTTTATTGGTTATCTTCCTCTTTATATTATTTTCCTTAACTTATTTATTTATTTATTATTTATTTTTGTTTATTTATTTATTTATTTTTTACCGTTTCCTAATTTATTTATTTGCTTATCTATTCATTCAATTTATTTAACTTCAAGAATTTCATGTTTTTGCAAGGAAACTTACCATTAGAGTTTAAGGAAGGTGAGACTCTCCTTGGAAGGTTTTGGAGGGGAATTTGAAATTGGGAAGATTGCTTTTGATGGGAAGATTTAAAAAAAAAAAAGAAAAAGGAAAAAGAGGAAAAAAAGAGGGACTGGCAGGACACGCATGGGAGAAAGGAGTATTCTTTTGGGAGATTCCGGGATCGTCTTGAGGGGAAGTATAGAGAGAGGGACTGACAGCACGCATTCTTCTCGCTTGAAGCCGAGCAATACTCCTCAAAGATTGGTTCTTCCAGGTATGGTCACACCAAATTCGCATCCTTTCATTATTCTCCTATATGATCCTAAATATTATTCTGCAAGTCTGGGTATTGTCTTATTGATTGTTGTGGAGGTTTAGGACTGATCGTTTCTCTTGCTGAATATATTTAAACATGAGCATGCTCTATTTTTGGTTTCTATTTTTAATCTTTTTAATCTCTATTGTTAATGGCTGATGTATGGGATTATCATTGATATTGATATTCAAGAACCGTTCTCTTCTCCTCTGATATCCTCACCCTTTTTTTTAGCCCATTGACAAAGTAATGGAATGTGGCTTTGCTTGATGATTTACTCTATGCCCACCTTTCCTCTGTTTTGTTTTGTTTCTTTGCTTTTTTTTCGCATCTTTTTCTATTTCTCTGTCACCCATACCTTGCTGCACGATAGTTTGCACACCTACTGGGTATTCTCCTGGGTCAGTTGTGATTAGTCCTCAGATAGCAAAGAAAGCCAAGTTCTTAGTAACTCCAGAGAATTCGAGAATCATAAATAAATTCAGAGAAGAGAGTTTGAGTCTGCTTCTGTGGCCACAGTAAAAAAGTTCTCAAACACGACAAGGGATGATTCTGAGTCCTGTGTTTTTTCCTCCATCCCCGTCCATTACCTACTACTGTGAATCTGGGTAGTTCTCATACAATGATTTGCATGATCATATAAATCAAGTGACAATCAGATTATCACAGGCGGCTCATGATTCAGTCTGCATTAGAGAAGAAGCATCTATCATACAAATGTTAATCCTTTGTGAAATGTGATTCAGTAGAAGTTTTAATTTATCTGGATGGAGTGGAAGGTATCAAAAATTCATTGCATAGTGAACTACTTTGGTTCATGGCGTGGCCTAAAACTAAAATTCGGAAAGAGTAGGAAGAATTTATATGGAAAGATGTGGGGAACCTAGGTTGGACAAAGTCTGAGAATGTTTTCCTGGCAAAGATACTACAAGAGTACTGTCGAGGCCTATGCTAAAGGAAACTACTTCTCAAAAGTGCCTGGCTATATGCATTAAAGGAAGACTCTTCTACATGGGTTTGCTGGTCGTCCAGTGGTGGCAACGAAATAGAAAGGGTGCTATTAAAGAAAGTGGCGAAATACAGAGAATTAAACAGAATTTGTTAGAAGGTTGTGCCCATTACAGCTTTGGAGGGTATAAATATATTACTTGCCTTAAATGCAACTGTGTTCATGCCTTAATCTTCAGAACATTATGCATATTATTCTACATATCCTTTTACCATATGGACCTCCCACAGATGGCCATCCTTCAGCTTGAAAAGGTTCATTGGGATGTCATGAATAATTCAAAAGGGGAAGAAAGCTTCAGTTTATAACTATTGAGCTGAGACCACGAGAGTCAGTGCATGGTCCTATTGATGTTTCAATAAAAACAAATGCAGAAAATGATTGGGTCATGATGGAAAGTCTCGGAATGACACAGTGGTATTAGAAAGCATGTCCCCGGTGCTGTGTCTGTTGACTTTGAGCCCGCTGTCATTGATAAGGTGAAGAGAGGGAATGTACCACCGACTTTTTCATCCGGGACAGCATCAAGGAGGACTTCTCTGGCCGGATTGTGAATTATATTGTGGATGACGCTTATAAAATAGGGGAATTTCTTTGGTGGTTCCATTCAGCATGGAGCTGCATCTTCCAACGTTTTCTATCCATTGGAATCCTTCTTGGGGTTGTAGGATTTGAAGCTCTTTCAGGCTCGGTCCTCCTTGCCATTTGTAGATTTCTGAACGTGTCACTCGTAAAAAAGTACAGACCTAGGAGGACACAATGCTGGGTTTCTATGTAAGTTCATTTGCTGAAACAGGGGACAACCCCACACTTGCTATCCATTGTTCCTATGGATGTGTATCGTAAATGTGGTGCGGCTTCAAGTGCTCAACGGCTATTCGATGAAACGCCCCATCGGACGTGGTCACTCGGAATTTATTAACATCTGGTTATTTGCATATAAGACGTCTAGAAATTGTAATCAAATTGTTTCCGGAGATGGTCAAAGTGGGCATAGACCTGACTCCACAGTGTTTGGCCTATGTTAGTAAATAAATATTTTACCTGATGCTGTATTTCAAGATGAAGATGAGGTATCTTCAAGTTCCATTAAGAAGCACAACATGCAGAATCCTGAACTTAGTTCCAAAGGATTACGAGTAACGTCGAACTTGTATCCCCATGGTAGAAATTGTCAGAAGGCTGCATCTCACGATGATCTCCACTTGAAGGATTTTTGTAGCTGCTGAGCCAAATCTGTGAGGTAGACAGAATCTCGAGTCCCTCGTCTCTTGGAAAAGATATACAAAGTTTCTCTCTGAGTCAGCAAGGGTGATGGATGTGCTACTCTCACCTTGTCTACCAACTGCAAGCCTGTGCCAGACATCAATCCCCACCTATTGGCCAGAAACTCCATTGCAATATCATCAAGACTGGCATAGATCAATACAGGTCCCTTTCCAACAATCTCATAAACATGTATGGCAAATGTGGCCTCATTCAAGATGTCCTTAACTTGTTCAACCAGCTGCCCCATAGAGACCCAATTTCATGGGCCTCAATTCTTACAGCCAACAACCAAGCTAACCTCCCCCACTTGACACTTTCCATGTTTCCGGCCATGTCCAAACAAGACAGTTTGCAACCTGATCATTATGTCTTTGCTTGCCTTGTTAAGGCCTATGCGATCTTGGGTGTAATTAAGCAAGGCGAGCAAGTGCATGCAACCTTTATTGCGTCTCCAGTTTCTGATGATGATGTTGTAAAATCATCCCTTGTTGATATGTATGCAAAATGCGGTTCGCCTGATATTGGTCATGTGGTTTTTGATTCAATTTCTTCAAAGAATTCAATTTCTTGGACTGCTATGATTCCAGGATATGCTCAAAGTGGCCGAAAATTGGATGCTATTCAGCTATTCCAGAAAATGCCAGTGAAGAATTTACTTTCTTGGACAGCATTGATATCTGGGCTGGTACAAAGTTGGGAACTGGGTTGATTCGTTTTATTTATTTATGGAAATGCGAAGCAAGGGGATTGTAACAGCTTATGCATCTCCGTACTTTAAACACAAGTTGTTGATGCTAATGTTTAAGCTCAGTTTATACATCCGTCTACAATATTCAATTCTTGTTTCTTTGCTGCGAGTTCTCCATGAATACTTTCAAGATCTTTGCTCCAACTTCTTCCTCAGCATCATGTGACACGCTTGGTTCAGGGTTTTGATGTTAATCTACAACAAAAATATAGTTCAATTAACACTCCACCAACCTGTTTGTTCCGAGGAAGGTGATCGACTTGCTACTAGGTTAATGTCTTCCCTAATGGAGTATTACACTGGTCCTAATGACAAAGTAACAGTTGATGATATTAGCGCAAGATTGCGAGAGGGTTGGCTAGGCTATTACAAGGGGACTGATCACAAACTTTACTTAGCTGTGGAGTTTCTTGAGAAAGCTGCTGTAACTTCTAACACCGAAGAGAAGGAAAACCTCGCTAGAGAGGCCTTCGATCTCTCGAATAAAGTTCCAGAACCTGCAGATTTGTGAGCAGTTTGCAAAAGGTTTGAGGATTGGAGATTTCGTGAAGTTGTGGTTCTTTTACCACTACAAAAAGGCACAAGCCCTTGTCCCTGAAGGTGATGCTTCCAATGAGTGACTTGATGCAGAAATTCGAGAACATACACTTGCTTAGCTTGAACGGTGTTATGAGATTGTCACCGGTGTTTTGTGTTCTCTAAAAAAAGATCCAAAATATGTTAGGCCCCTTGCAATTCATGCCCTTGATGATCCCTCCCAGCATGAAGGACTTGCTAAAGCTAGTGACTCTGTATCAGCATGTCGCACACTGATAAGCTTGCTTGAAGATTAACCAACATATGCTACTACCACTACTTGCAGCTGGAGCAGGAATTTCCTTAATTGATTCAGTAGTAATGCCTAGACATAGCACATAGCAGCATCAAAGAGCATCCAGGACCCACCAATGGGTTTTGCATTGATAAGGTCTTCAGATCATGATACTTCAAAACGTCCTATGGACTTTCGTGTTTTGGAAATGTGGCCATTGCAGCTTGTTATGCCCAGCGTGTACATGAATTAAAGCATGTGTTAGTCATTGATTTTGATGTTCATCATGGAGATGGAACAAATGATGATTCTATGATGGCTCAGATATATTCTTCCTTTTCCACTTATCAAGATGGAAGCTACTCTGGTACTAGTAAAATTGACGAGGTAAGGTCATGACAGTGGTGAAGGTTGACGACACCAATTATTAAATGAGATGTGCAGTGAAAGAGGTAACAATGGGGAAGGTGATCTTTGTCATGATAAGGTTTTTTTTTTTTGAAGGTCACGATTCATGTTTCAAACGATCAAAAGTATGTGATAATTTTGAAGTGAATCGGAAGTCACTGTCAAGGAGAGCATGAAGGCTTTGAAGTTATTGGCAGTACAGAGAATTCTCATAACCTTATTATGGAAAATCTGCCCACAAGAGACATGGATTGGTTCAATCAGTTTTGACTTCCTTTACAACTATCAGAAAATTGTTTTACAATTAATAGGGCTCATGCTTCATTGGCAGAGACTGATGATGGGGGGATTTAAAGCAAGACGAAAGAGGGAATTCTGAGGACATTTGCTGGTCATCAGACTTTTGGGAATAATTATCGTATTTGCTCTATTGAAAGACAGAACTGAATGAGAAGAACTTTTGTTGTCCGTTTGAATGTGAAGAAAGGAAAATGATGATGCAGATACAAGTGGCCAAAAGTCTTTATAATGCACTGTAAAAGATTCAGAAACCAAGGAGAATGAAAATCCCAGCTGCCTATTAACATGAACACGAATGGCCATCTATCTAGCAGTTTGTTTGCGGCAAGGACTCGAATGAAATATGGTTCTGTTGCCAAGCTCAGTTTCTGGAGTATACTAGAAATGGCCGAGAAATTATGCGGATCTTTACATGTTTATCATCCTGAGGCGCTCCTAATGAATATATATTCAGGCGATTGGAAATGTACTTATACAGCTTTGTAGCATCTTGCTGAATGTCTCACTTCTACTCATGCTCCCGAGCGGAAACATTCCACTGCAAAGTCTAGCCACATCATCCCACAGATTCAATTGTCAAATTATTTTGAAGGACATCTCTCAAAAGCTTCAACTGACAAAGGGTTTCAATGGAGTGGGGAGGATACTTTAGTCACATCGTCTTCATAATTAAAGAAAGGTCCAATCCAGTTTTCATACAATTCAGAGTCTGATGCTCACAGGAATTCGTTCTCTTCATCTTCTACAAAATTTAAACTCAGCAGCCTTGATGAAGCCACACTTTTTATTGATTATTCTATAGACCAGATTGCTGAGATCCTCAACTCTTTTAGGACTTGGTGTAACGATATACATAGGAGTATTGGATACGGTAAATTTTGGAGTCAAAATCTTCGAGGCCAAAGCCACTACGTTAGACAACGCTCATCCAATCACTATGAAGACTTGAAAGCCTATTGAAGGAGTTGCTTGATCAAAAAAAAGTATTATGAAGCAGGTATTACATTTCAGAATGGAGGGTTTAGGAATCGTCTTGCATAAGATTCAGAATACTGTCACAATTATCAATAAGAAGGAAGTTGCTGTCATCCAGTCATAAGATGAAATTCCTTGTCTCTCCTATCACTCATACTACAGTGCAATCTAAGGTTGCATTTGACCTTTCTGAATCTGTTAAAATTTTGAAGCATTTAGCCAAGTCAGATTCTGTAGTAATATATATTATTGAAGAACCTAGGGAGAATGACATGGCCAAACGAATCAGGGAATGAATGCCTTAAGGAGAATATTGATACAAAATTCGTTGAGGATGACATGTTTATTGGGCAATTAGAGATGGCTCTCTCAATCCCAGATTAAAGAGTAAATGGCTGCAGTAGTTCAAGTACCTCCAACGGTGATCTAGGCTCTTCATCAAGTGATTCGGTCCCAGGAACTTCTTCAGATAGTGAATCAGAATGTGCTTCTACAATTTTGGTAATGACCTTGCTGAAGATATATAGTTATGGTGATCTTATAATGAGGACTTCCTATTTCGTATAAGGAGAAGGTCTTGATCCGAGGTAGAAAGAGACATGGTTTAATCGGAGACCAAGAGATACCTGGTTTTCGAAATGGCTTGGTTCAGATTCTGCAGCTGTCAGTAGAGACATTCTGACCAGAATTATGTATTCCAAACATTTGGGCACGCGGATATAGCCTTCGGAAAATGAGAAGCACAGTTTTAAATGGAATGAGACTGTTTTGGGAAAGGGGAAAACCCTTGGGCAATCAGGCCTGAAACGTTTAATGAGGGTTGAGGGGTCAGGTTTAGAGAAGTGACAGCTCACCTTCTTGACTATGACCATTTTGCCAATATGCCACCTACTGCCTTTGTAAAGATTACACACCTAATTTTCAATGTCAATGATAGGGTGAATGGAAATATGAATCAAAATGGGAAGCTGTCATAATTGATGAATGTCAACGCCCCAAAATTTCATCACATTTCGCAGAATATAAGATACTTGTGGCTGATTTAAGGCTTCTTCTTTATAATGGTTAGATAAAGGAGAGCACGTTGGAGTTTATGAATCTCCTCTCATTTCTTGACCTTGGCAATAATGTGAATAGCGACAATGTTTTGAAATTTGACTACAAAGACCGTGTTAGTAAATTAGAGGAGAGGCATTATCATCCGAAGAAACTGTCAATGAGCACATGGATAAAATCAGTGCAAAGGTTAGATTCAAACCAGAATCAATGGAGCTTCCTTCATTTGAAGAAGATGGTGGATTAAATGATGAATATTCAGACTCAGCTGTTGGATTTGATGGCTCATTGAATATGCCAGAAAGTTTATGTGCTGGACAGCGGCCTCCTTCATGCTCATATCAGGCTCCCATTTCAGCAATTCAATTCCAGACTGACTCAAGTGTTTCAACCAGAGAAAGCTATGCAAAGGATTTCACATAAGTGGAACACACGTACAGCTTGGAGATGTTGCAACAGTCCGTGTATTTATTCGGAAAGCTACATCAGTGAATTTTCCCATGCGAGCTAAAGAAGACTAGTTAGTACTATTGAAAGGGCAAAAGATGAAGTTCGCAATGAGCTAGAAAACTCAGATTCTGAACTACAGAAAAACCCATAAGTGAACTATAAGAAAATTGATGAATCAGATGAACTTCTGAGTGAAGATTTGAAACTTGAGAATGAGTGCCAGCAAGTGAGCACATGCTCTGAAATAAATATGGCCAACTCTACTCCAGACATGCCAGCAATGTACAGTGGCCTCTTCATACAACCATCAGCAATCCAGCAACAGCTAAACCTCCCAAGCTCTACTCCCTCTTGGTCACCTTGCCACACATCATACTCCCAATGATTCTTCTTCTTCTTTTTTGTGATCTTATACATTTTAAATTTGGATTTCAAAATCTTTTTCATTAAAACGATTTCAGTTTTCTTCAAATTCCATCCTTAGAGATTTCTAGGCATAAAATTTAGATTTCAATGATCTTTTACTGCCACTTTCCTTCAGGCATGCATTTTCACTATTTTCTTTTATTTTTCATGGTTTTCTCGATTTTCAACAAGCATGAACAAACTCCATAATTCCAAGTCATGGAATTTATGGAATCAACTCATGCGAGAGTAATATGGACCTTGGTGGGGGGTCCTACATTCCTGATATCTTCACTAATATTGATTTTAAAGATGATCGTTTGGTATTTAATTGATTTTGATTCCTCTTGGAGATATGCTTGAATTTGTTTCATATTTGTTATTAGGTTAACCTTGCTTCCCATAAAGGTGCTTTAGCTTGCTGTCCAGGTACGCTCCTTCTCATCTTTTTTTCGAGAATTCTATGGACACGTACGCTATTGGTGACTATATCCATGCATGATGTGATTCTTGGGTGTTTAAATATATACTATATTTGCTTGGATAAGACACATGTTGTGTGATAGATTTCTACACTAACTCTTATGTTTCATGATAGCGCTTGAGAAGCCGTTCAGGTACGCACTTCGACTCTCTCTTATGGTTTGTTTTCTCGTTAGGCATGCAATATTTGAAATCACCCTAGCTTATTTAGGTGTCTATAATTAACTGATTAATTGCCACACTTCCCTTAATTTTGTCTGTAGAGACCTTTATAGGGCTTAGAGGGGTGCTATCTTTTAAAGGTACCTTCCCAATAAGTAACTTGATCCCCGGACTTAGACTCGGGTTTCTCAAAGACATGTTTTTTTTCCAAAACTATGAAGTCACTTTAGGGTTTTTCTTTCTTATTTTATTTTCCCTTCAAAATAAAAATAAAATAGGTGGCGACTCCAACTTTTTCTAAAATTAATTTTTCACAAATAAAAAGCGAGTCTCGCCGATCGAGTGAGGACGCACATAAAAAAATGCGGGTCCACAGATGGCTTATACTAAGGTATAGCCATTTCAATCTCTCTCATGGAGCATGATAGATCAAGAGTCACTCATATTCATATCGATATGTATCCTTTTTTGAGATATGGGATAAAGTTTGATTTTGATTTAACAATTTATGTTGGGGCATAGCCATCTTAGGGAGTTCATACTAGGGTGTAGCCCTCCTATTGTTGATTAATTTTTTAGATGATAGCTTATATTAGGGCATAGTCACTTCATTCCTTCTCATGGAGCATGATAGATCAAGAGTCACCTGGATTCATATCAACATATATCCATTTTTTAGATTTAGGATAGAGTTTGATTTTGATTTGACAATTTACACTAAGGCATAGCCACCTCAGAGAGTTTATACTGGTGTATAGCCCTCTCATTGATGGTTGATTTTCGAGATGATAACTTATACTGGGGCATAACCACTTTATTCTTTCTCATGAAGCATGATGGATTAGTTATCGCTTGGATTTATATTGATATATATCCATTTTTTAGATCTAGGATATAGTTTGATTTTGATTTAACGATTTATACTAGGGCATAAACACCTTAGAGAGTTTATACTAAGGCGTAGCCCTCTCATCAATTATTGATTTTTGAGATGATATCTTATACTATGGCGTAGCCACTTTATTCCTTCTCATGGAGCATGATGGATTAGGAGTCACTTGGCTTCAAATCGACATATATCCATTTTGAGATATATGGTAGAGTTTGATTTTGATTTGACAATTTATAGTAAGGCATAACCGCTATGCTTGATTCCCTACACTGGGCATATTCGTCTTCTAAAGGAGATTCAATACTCTCTTCATATTATAGTATGAAAATAATTTAGGGAGTAGAGGTCTATCTTGATGAGATCGTGTATGTTACGACATAACCATTCTAGAGATTACATTGCACTAAGGTTTGAACATTTTAAATATTACCCTATATACTGGACTATACTTCTCTTATCAGTGTTTCATTTTGAAGATGATTAATTTGTTTGAGCCTTACCCATTTTAACTTGATATATTCATGTTGGGGCATAACCCATTTAGTTTGTGATTGATTTTTTTTTTTTGAAATAATATTTTATACTAAGCATAACTACTCTATTTAACTCCATACATTATGTCATAATCATTCTCCTAAAGGTGATCAAGTTGAGAAACATTGATTTGATGTCTTTTATGTTGGGGCATAGCCATTTAAGGAAGTATTTATACTAGGGCATGACAATCTTATTGATTTTTTAGGCCATTGGAATTTGACCACTAGATTGAGGTTTTTGATGGGTTATAAAGATGATGATGCCTTAGATTTTGTCTTCTCACCATACCAGGTCTGATTTAGACACTCTCTTACATTTATTTCATACCTAAACACTTCTCTTTTACTATCTTCACACTTATATCTTGTATTTAATCCACCCATCTCATTCCATCATGATATATAAACTTATTTTGCTCTCCAAATCATAGAAGGATGTAAACCAATAATGAGTTTTCTAGTTGAACTTTCATATGCCTTTTGGATACTGAATTTAACATCTTCCATGATGGCAAGACTCAAAAGACTGTCAATTGTTTGTGGCATTTTTCATTTGATAGTCTACATTTCATGACATGACTTGGTGCATATTTAGATTCAGAGCTTTGGTTAGCTTTGTTTTTGTCCATCATTTGGTTATATTTTGATAGCATGGTCCTAAGACAAATAGTCCTATTTAGCTTTTCTAATTAAGGATTAGACATTTTCATCTTATTGTCGACAAGTGTATGTTGGAGTATGCCGTTGATATATAACATTTTGTATCTTTTATCTTTTCCCTTTTTAATCTTATGTTAGTTGTCTTTTAGTCTTTGTGACCACATCTTTGGTATTTTCTTAACCATCATTCAAACCTTGAGTTGCACTATTAAGTCATCTTTATCTCATACTCAATTAACCTCAAGTCACATTTTTAGGTCATCATTCGACTCTCAATCGAATCTTCATGTATCTTTAGGTTTTCTCTTCTTCTGTTATCTATCTTGCTCATTGATTAGCCTGAGCATTATTCTTAGATTATCTTTTTATCATTTTATATGAGCCTTGAGCTTTACAATTAAATCCTCTTTTTGGTCACTCTCTAGCCTTGAGCTACGCCTTTGGCTCATCATTTCGCTAAGAGCCACATTTGAGTATTATCCTAGTCACTTTTTCAGTCATCATAACCGTGCCTTACTATCAAAGTCTAACCCATTTTTAAGTTTCTATTAGTGTTGCACCCTACTTTTTATCATTTTATGTCTTTATTAGTACTACACCCTAATTGTCCAAGCTTTTTATGTTTTTCTATTAGTGTCATGCCCTAATTGTCCAACATCTTTTATGTTTTCTTAATACTACACCCTAACTGTCCAACCTCTTTTTATGTCTCCTGTTAAAATCATACTCTAACTATTCAACCTTTTTATATTTTTTTTCTAGTGTTGCACTCTAACTGTTTGACCTCTTTTATGTTTTCCTAGAGTTGTCTCATGGTTGTCTAACCTTTTTATGTCTCTTGTTAGGGTCATCGTACGACTATCTAACCTTTTTATATCTCTTGTTAGAGTTGTACCTTGATTGTTTGACCTTTCATGTTTTTTTAGCATTATGCTTGAAATGTCTAACTTTTCTGTCTTTTTTTAAATGTCATGCACTAACTGTCTGACCTTCTTATATTTCGTCCATTTTCGTGCTTCAATTGCCCACTCTTTTATGTCTTTTTTTAGTGTCGCATCCAAGCTATCCAACCTTTTTATGCCTTTTTTTTAATGTTACTCACCAACTGTCTAGCCTTTCATGTCTTTTTTTAGTGTCACACCCTGACTAGTGAACCTTTCTATGTCTCTTTTGTGTCACACTTAGACTATTTGACCTTTTTATGTTTCTCCCTTTATCGTGCCCTAATTGGCTAGCCTTTTTGTGTCATTGTTAGTGTGAAGCCCTGACTGTCCAACCGTCTTATGCTTTTCCCATTGTTGCACCCTAGCTGTCTGGCTTTCATGTATTTTTTTTAGTATTGTACCTTGACTGTTTGACCTCATTTTTATGTTCCTCTTAGTGTTGCACTCTAACTGTCTAGCTTCTTTATGTTTCTTTTTTAGCGTTGTGCCTAAATTGTGAGGCCTTCTTATGCTTCTCTCATTGTTGCACTTCGATTGTCTGATCTTTCTCTATATTTTTTTAGTGTTGTGCCCTGATTGTCCAACCTTTTTAGGTTTCTTTTAGTGTTGTTTCTTGATTATCTGACTTCTTTGTGTTTTTATTTAGTATCACACCCTAACTTTCTAGCCTCCTTATGTTCTCTTAGTGTCACACCCTGATTGTCTAACTTTTTTATGTTTTTTCTAGTGTCACACCCTAATTATCCGACTTTTTTATGTTTTTCTGTTAATGTCATGCCCTAACTATCCAACATCTTTTATGCTTTCTTAGTATCATGCCCTAACTATTCGGTCTCTTTTTGTCTTTATTAGTGTCATGCTTTGACTATCCAACCTTTTCATGTTTTCCTAGAGCTACCTTGATTGTGCTACATTTTCATGTTTTCCTAGAGTCGGGTCCTAACTATCCAACTTTTTTTTTAAAGTCTTACCCCAAATGTTCAATCTTCTTTGTGTTTCCTCTAGTGTCCATGCCTTGACTGCTCGACCTCTTTTCATTTTCATTTTATTAGTCTTGAGTATTTTCTTTAATCATTAGTTTCCTTTCTTTTCTTCTTCCTTCTCTTGTTTACTCATTCATTCCCCCTTTGGATAGCAAGGTCATTAGTGTTTCACATAGATATTGTCACTACCCAATTCAAAAGAGTCTTCCTTAAGATCCACATAGATATTGCATATTTCTCTACTAGTAGATCAATGAGCATATTTCATAACCTTAGAGAGCTTGTGTCTTAATTACTAGGAAAAATTTGGTGATCTTTTTAGTACTTTAGTAGAGCTCATTTCGTTTAGTTGGTTTATACACTTCACTTGTGAACTCTTTTAAAGAAAGACATATTTGTAAATCCCAAATTTTGCCCTAAGCCCATTCTCACTTTTTATTTTATTTTATTATTTTATTAATTATTATTATTTATTTATTTGATTTGATTTTTACTTTTTTTTCTCCTTCCTTGTTTTTCACCTAATTTTTTTTCTCCCACTCACGTGCAATTATAGAGCCTCTTTTTTTTTTCTTTTTTTTTTTTTCCTTTTTCCTTCCATTTTCTTTGTTTATTTCTTTTTCCTTCATTTTTGGTTTTCTTTCTTTTCTTTCTTTTTCTCTCTTATCTTTACCTACCTCATCACCCAAACCCATCTCTGGCTATCACCTACCTCCCTCATTTTTCCCTTTTCTTTTTTCTTTTCCTTTCATTTTTCTTCTTCTTACCATTTTTTCTCTGTCTCATCTTGAAGGTCCATAACCATGGCTGCCCATACTCACCATTCTTACCACCAGATAGTCACCATCGACAAGCCATTGTTGGTTAGAGTTATCTTTTCTCTCTTTACTTCTCTATTTTCTTCACTTTCTCTTTCTTTCTCTTATCTCACCAATTTTCTTTTATTTGTCTATTTATTTATTTATTTATTTATTTATTATTATTATTATTATTATTATTATTATCTCATTCTTTCCCCTTGTCCCTCATTCCACATTACATTTAAGAAACAGGTTAGATGCTCTTTTTTATTTTTTATTTCTTTGATCATTTTATTTTTTATTCCTACAGTTATTGTTCTTCATTGTTGAGTTTGCTTGTTTGGGCTTTAGATATTTGTTTCGCTTGGAATTTGCACATTAGATGTTGATCTTAAGTTTGCTTTATAATTTTGGTTTTGATTTGTTTAATTTAGATTTATTGATTTTTGGATTTTGGATTTTGTTTGTGGACTTTAGACTTGGGCATGTTGGTTTTTGGATGTTTTGTTTTGGGTTTGATTTTAATTAAGTTTGGGCCTTATGGTTTTAGATTGTTGATATTTTTGTTAGGATTTTTTATTTGGGTTTGGGATCATTATTTCATCTTTGGTCTTGAATATTTGTTTTTAGCTTTACACATTTTTGGATATTTACTTTGGGCTTTATTAATAGTTATGCATGAGGCCATTTTTTGAGACTTTTGGCTACATGGATTTTTTACGCGTGGAGAGCTGAATTTCATGGAAAAAAAAAAAAAGAGGTTCAAGAAGGCTATAAATAAGGCATGAAACCTTAGGCAAAATGAGAGTATTGAACTTGTTGTAAGCTTGTTTGGGTACACATTTTCTTTCCCCACTTCCATTTAGTTTAATTTCTATTAGCTTTTGTAAATACCATTTTGTATATATTTATTAGTTGTATACAAAGTTGAATATTTGATTTATTTTCCATTTCCTTTTAGTTTTGTACATATTATGTTCATATATCATTTATTTGTAGTTTTCTATTCATAATTTCTTTGTCCATATGGGTTTGTTTAGAGTTTTTTGTTCACTATAAATATTTATATTTGTTCAGGTTTTCTATTCTTTGTAAATATTCCATACATATATTATTTGTTTTAAGTTATTTGTTCGTGTTAATATTTGTACATGTTTATGTTTCTTTATATTTGTCATACCTCATTTCACATTTTTTGTTAATTTGGTTATGCATATATTTACGTTGTTTATTTATTTAATAAGGCTGTCCAAAATTTTAGATTTTAATAAATTAAGTTACCGAAAGAATTTTTTCTTAAAAATAAAATAAAATAGGTCCAATAAAATATTTTCATTAAATAAGAAAAAGGGACCCAAAATTTTCTTTTAATAAAAATAGGTTTTAGACATCTTTTTTAGATTAAATAGTCCAAAAATTTTGTTTTAATAAAAGAAACAATTCAGAATTTTAAAATAAATAAAAGGTTTAGAAATATTTTTTCAAATAAAATAAAATAAAAATAAAAATAAAATAGTCTAGGAATCTTGTTTTAATGAAATAACAGTTCAAAAAATATTATTTTTAATAAAATAGAGTTTTCTTAATAGAGAGTTCCATTAGATGTTTTTAGAGGAATCTAGAAAAAAAATTTAATAAAAATTCAAAAAATGGTTTTTAATAACAATCTCTCTAGAAATTCATTTGTTTAACAAAATTTTCTAGAAAATTGATTTTTAAATAAAATTG
Source organism: Vitis riparia (assembly GCF_004353265.1). NCBI lineage: Eukaryota > Viridiplantae > Streptophyta > Magnoliopsida > Vitales > Vitaceae > Vitis > Vitis riparia. The sequence goes on from NC_048448.1 coordinate 20,334,018, forward strand.
TCCAAAAAGTTAACTTTAATAAAATCGTCCAAAATTGACTTTTAAATAAAACTCTATTTTCTTGATAAGAATGGGATTTAAAGTAATTTTTATAAATAGAAGTTTTAAAGATTTTTTTTTTTTAATAAGAATAGAATGAGTAAACCTTTTAATCAAACTGAAAGACCTTTTCTTAATAAATTGGTAAACTAATCTCTTACTAGATGAAATCCAAAATTCTTTCTTAATAAAATTGGAATCCTTGGGAACAAATTTGTGAAATTCTTTGTCTATATAAATTAGTAATAAAGAATCTTTTTCTAGGAAAAAAAAATTAATAAAATTGGGTTGAATTCCTTCTTATAAACTTGTAAATATCTCTCTTTAAGTTTGTAGATTTTTTTTTTTAAAAAAAAAAACAAATAAAGATTGAGTCAAAATACTTTTTAAAATAAATTAGTAAGATTTTCCCCTCTTCCTAATAAGGTAAACAAAAATCATTTCTTGTAAATCAAATCAAATCTTTTGTAACAAATTGAAACCTTGTGAAGAAATAAATTCAAATCACTAATTTGAAATTGTTGTTAAAATAAATGAATTCTTTGAAAATTTCTGGAAATTGTATTATGATATTTGAAGTAATAAAATCTTTCTAATAAATTATTTTGTGCTTTTCTCATGTATCATTTCTGCATATCCTTATAATTTTCTTTTGCATTATTCCATGTACTTGTATTATTCTTTTTTATTTTTTTGTATTCATGATTAATTAATTAATTGTCATAATTCTTTTTTACGTGCTTAGTATAAACCTTTTTAAGGCTTAAAGGGGTGTTACCCTATAATAGGTAACCTAACCTCTAGATTGGAACTCAGTTTTCGCTGACACATCTTTTCTTTAAAAAAGGAGTAATACTAGGGCTTTATTTATTATTTTGTTTTCTTTTAAAAATAAGCAAAAATAAGTGACGACTCCAACTTTTCAAAAAAAAAAAAAAATTACAATAAAAGCAAATCTCACCAACAAGTGGGACACCCATGAAAAATGCGAGTTCACAATTGTATTTCTTAGACTTGAAATATAATACAATTACTAAATCAACGAATGTTGTGAGTTTTTAAATCTTTTATCATAAAAGATTCAAAGTACAATGGAGCAAATAGTTTTCAAAAGAAAAAAAAATGTTTAAAATGGAAAATCTAACAATAAAAGGCAATGAAACAAGGTGATATGGTAGGAGTTAAATAGAGAAATATTTTATCCATGAGTTTATAGTTTATTTAGTAGAAAAAATTTCAAAATAAATATTGCATACATTAATGGATTAAGTAGATAAAAGGGGTTTAAGTAATTTGATATTTATGCTTTAGTTAGATAACATCAAATAGAAATTTGATATTACTAGCTTCGATATTGAGTCTAGAAATCTATCAAATGGATGTTAAGATTATCTTTCCTTGAATGGTTATATAAATTAAGAGTATATGGGGCAACCTAAAGGATTTATTATTCTAGGACAAGAACACAAAGTTAGGGATAGATACATTTAGCTAGGTTGGTTTATAACCAATCCAAGAATCAAATAAGAGTTCATTGGTTTTAACCATGGAAGAACATGTTGGGATATATCGGTGATATATTGCTGATATAATGTGTATCAATGGTTGACGACACAATATTTTGTGGAGATTTATCGATGGGGAGAAAAATCGGCAAAATATCATCGATTTATTGACAAAAGGCAATAAATCACCGATTTTTTGGCAATAAATAACCCCTCTCTCAAGCTTGATCTAACGACCCAGGTCACATTCGCCATGCTTGCCTCCAACTGTCATCCATCCAACCCCTTGAATTGAATTTAGGTTTGATCCAACGGTTGGGATGAGATTCCAACAATAAAATCAAGATCCAACGGTCAGATTTTACCCATATTTTGATCCAACGGCCAAAATTGTTTTTAAAAAATAAAATCATCTTTCAACGGCTATTTTGGCCCAAAATTTTCCTATAGATAGCCCATTTTGCTTCCATTTCATCCACCTTTGATTTCATTCTTCATTTGCTCTCTCATTACTCCAAATTTTTCTAAGGCTGTTCAATTATTCAATTATTTTAAGGTATGTTTGTTTTAAATTGTAATTAATTTTGTTTTCAATTGTAATTAATTTGTATATTTTTATTGAGTTAACTTAGGTTAATTTGATTATTTAATTATAGATGGAATTTTTCTTTTAGATGATTATTTAATTTTATTTTCACATTCAATATAGTTATAATTAGATTCAACTAGTTAACTTAATTAAATTATTTAATTAATTTAATTAACATGAACTAGTATATTTGGAATATCAAATATGTTCATTTTTTATGATTATTGTGATTTATTTTAAAATTCAATTATAGTTAATTTTTATATTTAGTAAATTTTTCATAGACTTAGATTTAGATTCAAAAAATTAACTTAGCTAAATTATTTAATTAACATGAACTAGTATATTTGAAATATCAAATATGTTCATTTTTTATGATTATTGTGATTTGTTTTCACATTCAATTATAGTTAATTTTTATATTTAGTAAATTTTTCATAGAATTAGATTTAGATTCAAAAAAAAAAATCCATATTAAATGATTATTTTATTTTATTTTCACATTCAATTATAATTAATTAGTATATTTTGTAAATTTCTCATAGATTTAGATTAAGTAAACTAACTTAGCTAAATTATTTAATTAATTTAGCTATTAGCATAAATTAGTATATTTGGAATATGCTCATTTTACATGATTATTTAAATTTCTTTTGACATTCCATTGCTACATGTTAAATTTAAATGTTTACTTAATTTTTTGTTTACATTGAAATCACATTCAGGTGTTTTTTTTTTTTTTTTTTTTTTTTTTTTTTTTTTTTTTTTTGCAATAGATTTAGCATGGCTAGTAGAGGTGGTTCTCCCATGCCAAGGTAAGATCCAACTTGGAAGTATTGTTCACTAGTATAGGGGAACATAAATGGGACAATTTGTAATTTCTATGGGTTGTTGATGAAAAGTGGAGGCATCACACGATTTAAGTTCCATTTAACACATAACGACCTGCATAACAACACTAAAAAGTGTCCGAGAGTGCCTCCCGAAGTGAAATAAAAGATAGGATTGATGGTGCATAACAAATATAAAGCAAAAGCAAAGAAAGTTGTAGATATTCAAGAGATTCGTGCTCAATTATGTGGTACAATGGGGGCCAATGATACACATTTGATAGACAAAGATGATGATGATGATGATGAATATGTTGAGGATGAAGATGTGTATATGTATCCAACGGATATGCACCCAGATGAGCGGGATGCAGATCAATCTACAGTTCATGCCTCAAAAGCAACTGAATAGGAGCATCAACAATATGAGAATATTGTAGGAAGCAATCATAAAATGGGAGAGTCTTCACAACCTAGTGGTACACTGACGATGATGCGGAAATCACAAAGTATGCAACATTCGAACCAATCACCCCTTATTGCCTTTTGCTCTACAAGTCTTCTGCAGCAAGACAAAAAATATCAAAAATATGTTGGAAGGTGGTTTAATTAAAGAAATGATGGGACGCTTAATAAGAAAATTCTTCATTTATGAGAGCATCGCACCCCAAAAAGCAAAGTCTCATCACTTTAAGAATATGATTATTAGTGCACAACAAGCAGGTAATTACTAATTTTTGAATTGTTATATTGTTTCAGACTTTTAGTAAGTATATATGAATTGCAGGAATGGGAATCGAACCTCCATCTCCATATGAAATAAAGAACTAGTACTTGGAAATGGAATACAAAGAAATGGAAGCTTATGTGAACCAACAAAGAGAAAAATAGAAGACATATGGGTGCATAATAATATCAGATGGATGGACAGGGCCCATGAAATTAAGTATTATTAATTTCATGGTTTATTCAAAAGGGACCATAGTGTTCCTTAAGTCAGTCGATGTATCGAATAATATCAAAGACCATAAGTATATATACGAGTTATTAAAGACTGTTATTAAAGAAGTCGATCGAGAAAATGTGGTCCAAATTGTCACAAATAATGGGTTGGCATCCATGAAAGTAGGGAAACTTTTGATGAAGAAGTTTAACTTATACTAGACTTTGTGTGTGGAACACTGCATTGACTTAATCTTTGAAGATATTGGTAAAAGACCCAGTGTTATAGATGTGATAAACAATGCTCGCAAGATAACCAACTTCATTTACAACCATGGTTGGTTACTTGCACAAATGAGAAAGTATTGTGGTGGAGACATTGTTCGACCAAGAGCTACAAGGTTTGCTACCAATTATATTGCTCTTGATAGTCTTCTTAAAAAAACAAAAGGCCGATTTAAAAAAAAAAAAATGTTTATGAGTGACGAATGGGCATAACATAAGCTCAATCGGACAAAAATTGGATGAAATTTGAAGCAATTATTGTTTGACCATGCGTATTGGGATAGAGTGGCAAATATAGTTTCATTATATGAGCCATTATACATGGTACTTTGACTTATAGATTCTGAAGTTGTTTCCACAATGCTGTTTGTGTACGAGTTTATGCACTTGATGAAAGAGAACCTTACTCGTCAAGGAGTTGGATATTGGAACTTCAAAATAATAAAAGATCATTGAGAGAAAACACTAAAACATCCACTTCATGCAGTAGGTACTTAAGTACTATCTATCTTTATAAGTTTTTACTCTGTATTTAATTTTCTCTAACAAAGTACTAAATCTACTTAATTTTATTATAGCATACTTTTTGAATCCAAGATTTCAATGTAGGCATGGAGTTGGTAGTGATCTGGAACTACTTCAAGTGGTCCATGACATTTTTGCAAAATTGGACCCAACTACTGAATCACTTGGTCAATTTAGAAATGAGGTAAATAAAAAAAAAGCATTATTTTTGTTAATAAAACAATAATTTCATTCGCCAATTTATTTGAACGTTTACTAACAAATATGATATTAACAAATTAAATGTTGAATATATGGCTTGTGCTTTTTCGAGATGCAAAAAGAGGATTTGATGATCGAGTGGCGATTGCAGCAAGGTCAACCATGGTGCTCGGTGAGTATTTATAGGAAAAAAAATTGATTATCATTATTGTAAATTCACCACATAAGTATCTATATAATTATGAAATTGGTTGCAACTGAATGATGATTCATGTATGGGAATCTAACACCTACATTGAGGAAGTTAGCCATCAAAGTTCTCTCACAAACTGCGTCATCTTTTGCCTGTGAAAGAAATTGGAGCACGTTCGCTCTCATCCACACAAAGTAGTGAAATCATTTGGCTTACCCTAGACTAGAGCAATTAGTTTTTTGTTACTATAATATGAGGCTAAAGTTACTTGATATGAAGGCAGAAAATGATCAAGTTACTGAAAAAGATTATCTTGATCTTCTTGACATTTCAACCAAGGTGGACGAAGAATAAGATAATCAGTTATTCTAATGGGTTAGGCCTATACGCTTGGATGATGAAATTGGAAATCCTGATCCACGAATTGCTGCTCATGCTCAAGAATTTGGAGTTAATGTTGAACGTGTGTTGTCTAAAGAAGTTCACTCTGAAAGTTTTAGAAAAGATACCGAGGATTCATTTCATGCGGCATTGAATTCCCACCAAGAGGTTGACTCTAGAAGTGTTAGCCACAATAGTAGACCTAGTGTTGTAGGTACTTTTGCTTCTGGTTACGATGGTTTAAGAGGTGGAACTGATGATGGAGGTAATAATGTGGGAGCAGATATTTAGGAATGTCAACAAAGTCAATATCCAATGAGCTAATTTACCTGTGAAAATGATTTCACACACTGCACATAAGATGAAGACCATGGCTCTAGAAGAGCTGGTCCAGACATAAGAGATATTGAGAAGCCCTATAGAGGAAGATAACGAACAATGGAACCATATGACGAGAAGTTACTTTTAGGGAGTTTTGAATTTATGAGTATAAGGACTCAATTTAGTGACTCCTCAAATGAGGCTAACGTCTACCCTACTCATGTGATGAGTTATGTTCAACCTTCAAGTTCAACCAATGAAGAGTATGGTATGCCGAGTTACTCCCCTTCCACAAGAATGTCATACCAAGTTTCATATCACATGGAAGGAGGATTTGACATTAACACATGGGTGAACCTTGAGTATCGTATCCATGTAGAGGTAGTGGGTAGGACTCAAGAATAATATATGCATGGCATGTTAGAATTTTTAACCAATATTATTGAGGCTCATTGAGTTGGTACCAATATTGTCTCCAATAGCAAGACAGAGTTCCTTCATCTACCTATTCCATTGAACCAAATCGATCCTCATTTTGGTACTAAAGGGACATTGCAATGTAATGTGTACAAATTATAGATATTTAATGAAATGAAGTATTTTATGTAACTTCATAATGAGTGTACAATTACAAAATTAACATTTCTTATAGATTGACATGATATAATTACATCTAATATCGTAAATTATATCATACATATATCAAATTCTTTAATAAAACAACTTTAAAATGTCTATTATACTTCTAATTATATTGTTATGAGGTTTTTCATGCATTTTCATGAGTTTTTAACAATTTTAGGTCTACTAAATTTTTTTCCTAAAATATTTATCGATATATCTTTGATATATCCATAAAATCGAAGTACTGATATATCCATGATTACTGATATTTTTATCCTTGGTTTTAACTAAAGTATAACAAATTTTTTATTGACTTAAACTAATCCAACTTAATATTAGTTCGATTCAATTTAGTTAACTCAATTTAGACCAAAATAGTGAGTCTATATGTTTTTTTCTCCACATTGGCCACACAACCAAAATTATCAAATTGTTTTAGACAAAAATAAAAAATGTTACAAATATTACAATTAAATTTTTAAAAAATAATGTGTAGGAGTAGACTGGTGGGTTATTTTCTTATTAGGAGTAAGTTAATGAGTATTATTATTGACACATTGGGTGCTTGTGACTTGAAATTATATTAGATCATCATTATTAAGTCCTCAAGTACAAGGATTTTAAATTTTAGATCATGCTTATGCCATAAGAAAATTTTAATTTGTAATAAAGCCATAGGAGTTAGACTCCAGGCCTCTAACACCAAACTGTAGCCCAACTAAGTTGGCTTTGGATGAGCATGGTTTGACTCACAAAGTCTTAAGATTCTCCACAACACTCCAAAATCCAAGCAATTATATTTGTCCCACTCCCTTACTACTTGGGTTTGTTTGCCAGTCCACTTTTAGTAAGTGATCTAGGTTGAAGCTTTCATAAGCCAAATACAAACTAGTTTGATCTCTAGTTTCACTACGCTATTGAAATAGAGTAATTCAAGTAGAAAGAACCAATGGTGTGTGCATGTCAAGTTTTGCTATTGGGGAGGTTTACAAATAGTCTTTTTCTAGTATAATTTGAGACAACTGCTAGTGGAGTTGCCTATGAACTATTATCTAAGGCTAGTTAGGCTTATCTATCAAATCATGCAAAATGAAGATTTGGGGGCCAAATGAAAGTAACCAAGTTTGAAGTTGATGGAATTGCTTATTAGCTCAATACAGAGGTTTGTCTCAAGCACCTTCTCACTACAATGCTTCAAGTGGATTAACTACATGCACGAACTAAAGACTTCCACAACAAAGGAAATTTTGCAAGAATAATCTAGAGAGCTACTACAAAAGAGAGTGGTCTTATAAACATATGTAATTAATTGTGCATTAATTAAGTAAGAAGGCTTCTAAAGTTAGATAAGTTGTTTAGAATTTTTAAGAGGGAATTTTTAAATATCACATAATTGACCTAAGAGATGTTTACCAAGTTCTATCACGATGATAAAGTATTAAGGAAAAACTATATCACCAAAACCTAGTTGTATTTGATAAGAATACTTACTACATTTCTATTAAGAAAGAAACTATCTAGTGCTAGAGGACAAGTTGATAGTTTTAGTTCATGAAGTTTTCACTGCCCAAGCTAACATCAAAGGCTACACAAAAGGGACATCTTGCTCCTTATTGAAAATTCCATTCAATTGCAAATTTACCACATCAAGAATGCTCCATCTTCTGTAATTTTCTCATACCCAATCCACAATACTATTATTATAGCTGTTCAACACACTTTTTTTTGTTTTTTTTTTAGCTTTCTAAGATAATTTGTCTTTGGTCATAGCAATAGTTTCATTGGTGTGTTAGATTCTCTTATAGGTAATTCCTCAAACATGTAATGTCTTCATTGTTGCTATTAAGTCTTGTAGTATGAAACAAAAAATTAAAATTCTTGTATTGAAAATCAAATGGAAGCATAGGAATTAAAAAATGCAAACACGAGAAACATCAAAGTCCAATTACAAAGAGTAGCATCAAATTTTCCATATCTACAAAATTTGGGTGTTTATATTTCTAAAAATGAATATATATATATATATATATATATATATATATATATATATATATATATATTATTTTGAGTTTTGGCATATTTTGGTTCATTGAGAGAAGACCTACATCTAAAAAAATCAAGGTGTGATGTTAAGAGAGAGGAATTCAATCCATACCTAATATGAAGACATGGATTTGAACACATTGACTAGATTTGAAGAATGCAATGCATCCATAGGAACTTGTGTACTAGAAGAGGGTTGGTTTTTAAGGGCATTGGAAGGTGCTTGAAGTAATGGTGGTAGCTGTTGAAAGGGTCGATGGTGGTGGCAAACCATAGTCACTAGTGAAGAGGAAGTTAGGTGAATTGGAGACTCGGTGAAGAAGATAATGTGAGCTTGACAAAATTTCCTCCATCTTTTCCCTTATCTTTCTCTCTTATTTTCCTCACTAATTTTTAAGGAAAGTAAGAGGAAAAATATTACAATATTTTCTTTAGTATTTTCCTTTATATTTTTTTCCATCATATTTTTCATGTCATCCAAACTAAGGAAAATAACTTTTCATAGTATTTTTTTCCTTTCCCTTGCATTTTCTGAAAAACCAAACACAACCTTTATAAATAAAAATTAATAACTACAACAAGATAGTATATTCTTCCTCTTTATTCTTGCATTTCTACACTACTACTCTATTTTACATCATATTTTTACTACATTCTTCAATCAACATTTCTCCCTTTATATAGTTATCTTTACACCAATTCATAAGATAAGAAAGAAGAATGAACCTTATGGCAAGGTTGGACAATTGATGGCAACTAGTCAAGGATAGAATTCAACTTTTGCTTGTCTTTTTTGGCATAGGCAGCAACTTGTGGACCCCTCTTTAGCATGAAAATGGTTAGAATATGTTAAGCTCTCTTATTAGATGATGTGTCAACCATACGACAATCATAGGGTGGGGGATATATAGTAATTATGCAAAATAAATAAACAAATAATAATTGGTATCCAATTATATAGAAAGACATCTTCCAAGATTTGATATAAATCTATAAAAAAAATAAGAGGAAAAATATATTTTTTTATATAAAAAAAAAAAGCATATTAAACATAAAAATAGGGACTTAGTAATAAAATAAAGCAAAAAGGTAAAATTAAAATCAAATATTAAATATGAATATAGTTTAAGTATTAAAAATATTATTATTTAGGTTTAATCATTGGGTTTCCTAGAGGAGATTTAAATAATAGAAAGAGATATTTAATTTACAAACTTTGTGTAGAGATAGGATAAATTTTATTCTTTTTTTTTTAAAAAAAATATCCTATCTCTGCACAAAGTTTGTAAATTAAATATCTCTTTCTATCATTTAAAGGAATCATTGAAATGATTGCATGAAATATTTATTCCATAGCCTAAAATAATGATATTGGCATTATATATACATGTGTGTGTGTGTGTGCTTACTCGAATGATAGGCTGATTTTTAGCCATAATAATAATAATTGTATTATTGAAATTAAAAGGTTGTTGTCCTCTAATTTTGATTTGAAATACATGGGTATTTCTAACACTAAGAAAGTATTTATTTTTTTGACTGAATAGAAAAAATTAAAATATCTGATTTTTTTTTTATTCAACTAAAACTAATTTATTGATATCAATCAACATAACTAAAGTGAACTTATTATTAATAGGTTTAGTTTAGTTATGTTGGGTTGATATCAACAGGTTATTTTTAACTAAATAGAAAAAATTGAATATTTTAACATTTTCTATTCAATACAAAAACAAAAACAAACACTATCAAAGACCATGCACAGGGAGTAATCTGGATCCTCACTTGCTCTTTGATTTTAATGCATTGAATTTGATGTTACCTTAAACAAAATTATATTTTGTGTCTTGTCTTATGAGTGTATAACCATTCCTTATGTCAAATTTTAGATAAAGAACGAATATTGGAGATTGGAGTTGTAAGAAATTAAGAGATACTAATTTTAAATATGTAACAAAGTTCTATAATCACTTCAATCCATGTTTTAAATTTTGTATTTCTTTCTAATATTAGAGAAAACTTTTTCTTTCTTTCTTATAAATTTCAATTGGGAATTATTTAAAAATAAATAAATAAAACCCTTCTAAATATTAAAAAATAACACTTTCTTATAAAAATTAATTAGGTGGATAGTAAGGTCAAATTCGGGATAGCTTCATATTTTTTCCTTTAAATGAAAATTAAAATCAAAATTAAAGTAATAATCTTTAAGGGGTAATATTGATATTGTAAAAGTTTTGTTAAACATGAAAGAACTTCTATAATAAACAAAAATAGAATCATAAAATTCTTATAAGAAATAACATTTTTATGACTTCTATGTGAAACCTTTTTTTAAAGTTATAAGTTTTTTTAAAAAAAAAATAATAATTAAATAGGTATAAAAACTTTTATTTAACTCTTAAAAATCAATCCAAATAAAATTTAAATACACACACACACACACACATATATATGACAATCACATTTAAAAATCCCAAAAATCACTTAAACATAATTTCTAACTTCAATCAATTGTAGTAGCTTAGTTAATTGTTAAGTTTCTTTTCTCTAAATCATAAATTGAAATGATCAATCATTTGAATCAATTTTTTACTTGTTATTTAAATTTAAGAAAGTAGGAAAGGGTTTACTATGATGTAAAATAAAAAATAAAAAATAAAAAATGAGGGTTGAAAAGTTAAATAACTAAAAATAGACTTGGAGTTCCTTCGGTGTGAGGTTAGACTCAATTTGTCCCCATGAAATGGAAATGGATGATTTTTTTATTTTTATTTTTCACTTTTTTTCCTTCTCCTTTATCTTGGTGTAGATCTTGTGATATTGTTACTAAAATAGGAGGTAAAAGTATAAATTATATATCAATTATTTTAAATTTAGGAAAAAATGCTTATTTTAATTTGAAATAAATAAATAGAAAAGAACTGATTTTATCTCCATTGTGTAAGACTACATAAAATTTTTATTATTTGCAAAAGATTTTGAGATGTAAAATTAAAAATTAAACAAACCATTTCATGACCTTTTTAGATCATAGTCTAATTTTAAAATATTTGAATAATTCAATTTCTCTTTTATATCTATTGTGGATATGGCATTGGGAGGATTCTTAGCATTGTAATGGTCTATTTAATGAGTTGATCATATTGAAATTAATTAACGTTGAAATAGGAACACAACATAAATTTCTCTTTTCATAATCAAAGACTTCCATGGCAAATTCCACCATAGCATATCTCAAAGATTATTCTACAATATTATCTTTATAGACTTTTAGCAATCCAAGAAATTGACAAATTATATAATAATCCCATATAATATTCTATAACTTTACATTATGATTGTTATTTTAATACAAGAGGAATACTTAGTCAAACAGAAAGTTGAATAATGCAAACATTCAATGAAAATATACCATGTTAATTCTTTGCAGCTTCAACATGGTGGCATGTCGGATGGCGGAGGCAACATTTCAGCTTCTAGGTGTTTACCATTTTTCACTATGAACGCAGTTTCCATGCCCCAAGTCAGATGGCGTTCTACATGGCAATGCATGAACCACACTCCTACAACAAAGAAAATATACCAACATTACACCTAACTTATTGCAATATTAAGAAAAATTATTTCCTTGGTAAGCAGGTTGGCAGTTTCAAGGGTTTTTTTTTTAAATTCACATGAGTGCTTGCAACATACCAGGGTTGGATGCCTCGAATCTGATTGCAGCCCAACCTTTCGTAGGAACAGAGATGGTATTCTGAAGGGGAGGATCCACCAGATTGTAGTGCAATGGGTCCTTATTTTTATCGAAATTCCCAAATCCCCATCCAACAACATAGAAACTGTATCCATGGAGATGCATGGGGTGGGTTGTCCCTGCAATCAAGCTTGTTCCTTGAAAAACAATCTCCACTGTGGAGTTATACTCGAGCACCCTTACTTCTGTTCCGTTTTTCGGCGTTTGATACTCTAAGGGAAGAATATCATTGGTAAAATCGAACACCAGTGGTGGAACACTTGGAAATTTATCTCCATATACACCACTGATGTTATAATAGTAAGCTTGCAGTATGTCAATTGTAGGGGATTGGAAGCTTATGTTGTTTATACTTGCGGCGAACCGCGTCCCATTGGGCCCTCCACATGAATTATTGGGGCATAGGAACGAGTTCATAGAAACAGTGTAAATCAGTTTAGTGCTTGGGCTCAATGGGACATTGCAAGGATGTTCCGCATCTGCTAAGCTTCGGAGGCCGGCCATGACCTGAACTGATGCATTTGTGTCATTGTATGCAGGAAAATCAGGTAAGGAGGGAGGTGAAGATGGAGTGTAGTATCCCTGTACTGTACAATAGCTGTGGTGGTTGTATTATCAAAAGCATTAGGACCTGCCGGAGCACTGGAATAAGTTTTAGCTGCCATGTAATAGTGATCCGGGTGTTGGTTAGCTTCTAGTAAGACATCGTAGGTTTGGCCAGGATATATTGTGATATAATCTCGTGTCAATGGTTTCGTGTAGCTACCATCTGTTCCAACCACTGTCATTTTATGCTTGGCAATGGAGAAGAAGAGAGCCTCATGTAAGGCAGCACTGATTATGCGAAGTAGATAGGTCTTTCCATGATCTACCGTTAGCTTGAATGTGCCTGCAATTAGAAAGAGAAAGTTTAATATTTATGACTAGCGAAAAGAAAAAGAAAAAGTTTCCATGAGGATCCACCAATTATGAAGTGATTAGTGGTGTAAATTTGGCTCCATAGTTCAAAGTTATATTTGGACTAGCCTTTTCTTATGTGTTAAATCATGGCTCTACCATCCTTATAGCTATATTCCTCTTTTTTAACATTAAGCTTTAAATATGTTGATGTTAATAAGAAAAAGTAATATGGTCAACAAACAAGAAAATGAAATCGTGTACAATTTTAAAATGGGAAGTTAAACTTAGTTTGTACCTGATTTTGAGCATGGAAGTAGATCACCAGGTTGTCCATTTATCAAAAAAGAATCAGAGACATTGGGGTCAGCTCCAGTTGCAAGCCCTTCATCTCGAACTACATTCACATCACTCTTCCACCATTCTCCTGCATTTCAATAACTTCAATAATTTTAGATTTCGCTTTGCTGGTTAATCCATAATATGTAAATTAACCTTTAATAGTAACGACACTTGTACCTAATATGATGGGAACTTCTGCATTAGGTTTGGGAAAAGGATACTTGGTTCCATTCTTGGGATAGATGATTATAGCTCCATGAACGGTGGCTCGGGTCCAATCACTGTGAGCATGCCACCATAGAGTGCCTTCCTCAAAGGAAAGGATGATCTTTTGGCTAAATTTTGACCCTGGTTGAATTGGGCATTGTGTGATATACTCGGGACCATCTGTCCATGGATATCTAGGCATGCTCACCCCATGCCTGCCAAACAAGAACTATATGTTAAAACTAGTACTAATTTTTGGACTAACACAAGATGGCATGCAACAATATTTTGTCATAGTAACAAGAGGCATCAACTGTACATATTTCAATGGAATTGAAACAAATAACCATAAACTATTGTTTAAATTTGACTTTATTAGCAAAGCAATATATTGTAGCCCCCTCTTAGAAATAAAAGAATGTATGTCACGTAGGCATGCTGTCAGTTGCTATTGTTTTTTGAGATACCCACAAGACCTACCAGTGAATGGTGATATTTTCTTTTCCTTTGTTATAAACGTCAACAATGATCGTCTCTCCTTTCTTAGCATATATAGTTGGTCCTGGAAATTGTCCATTTACTGTTAAGATGTTCTTGGAGCTACAAAGCCTTGTATATGAAGCTTCCTTCACCTGCAACCAATTAAAAGTTAACCATGCAACCTCGTCCCTAAAGACATATTAAATCATGAATAGTTGCATCGATCCATTCATGCAAGTGTATAACCAATTAGAAATTGATAGCATGCATGAATGACTCAATGACATAGGGTACCCAAGACCCCATGGGGGTCATATGGTGGAAAATGAGAGTAATACTACTCCCTGAATATTACGATCATAAGGTGGTGTTAAGGCTAGAATCATATATAGTATTTACCACAAAAGTGAGCCGACGGGTTGAAGCTTGGCAATAGATGCCACCACCAAAAAGTAGAAACGCTAAAATTTGCAAGAGGAAAACCTTCATGATCAGCCACATCTTCTTTGGAAGAACAGCTTCTCTTGTCCTAAACACAACTCCTTCAATTTTCTTACTATTTCTAATAGCACGACTTATCTGCTCTTTGACATGAATAGATGAATTCTTAAAGGTATTTATAGAGGCTGGAGAAAACCAAAACTAGAATTGGTGAAAGCTGAACTGCAACTTTTATGGCTGCTGTCACCTTCTGTGGGCGCCCAACAGCCGGTTTCTCCCGAACTTTTGCTGTATTTCTTTAATATATAATTCATAATTTATTCAAGACGATTCTCCTGGGGTTCAACAATTTCTCGTCACGTATCAATATGAGAAAAAGTAATTTGAATGTTCTTCCAGGACCAGTTCAATGAGCAGGACCACTATAATTATGATATTTGATCACTTACCAAATTTTAAATAAACCAAATGCCTGAAAATTAATTTCTTACAACTCAGCTTCAATCAGGCTGCGTATCGTGGAATACAAGTTTGACTTTGAGAATTGACCAAGAAATAAATTTAAAATATATGTAGAATACTTTTAAAACTTTGACCTTGCATAATAATTGATAGATTTAAATTTAACAAAAAAGCAATTTAACAATAATAAAAATAATAATAAATAATTATAGATTTAAAAAAAATCAAAATTAAATAATTTATCAAGATTCGACCTGGAAGTGTTCTTGAGATTTCATGGTTCCTTCTAGGAAGAAACCATGCAACCTCACCCCTAAAGACATATTACATGGATGAATAGTTGCATCGATCCATTCATGCAAGTTAATAATCAATTAGAAATTGATAACATGCATGAATGACTCAATGACATAGGGTACCCAAGACCCCATGGGGGTCATACGGTGGAAAATGAGAGTAATACTACTCCCTAAATATTACGATCATAAGGTGGCGTTAAGGCTAGAGTCAGTATTTACCACAAAAGTAAGCCGACGGGTTGAAGCTTGGCAATAGATGCCACCACCAAAAAGTAGAAACGCTAAAATTTGCAAGAGGAAAACCTTCATGATCAGCCACATCTTCTTTGGAAGAAAAGCTTCTCTTGTCCTAAACACAACGCCTTCAATTTTCTTACTATTTCTAATAGCACGACTTATCTGCTCTTTGACATGAATAGATGAATTCTTAAAAGGTATTTATAGAGGCTGGAGAGAACCAAAACTAGAATTGGTGAAAGCTGAACAGCAACTTTTATGGCTGCTGTCACCTGCTGTGGGCACCCAACAGCCGGTTTCTCCCGAACTTTTTCTGTATTTCTTTAATATGTAATTCATAATATATTCAAGACGATTCTCCTGGGGTTCAACAATTTCTCGTCACGTATCAATATAAGATAAAGTAATTTGAATGTGTATTGGTTTTGAATGTTCTTCCAGGACCAGTTCAATGAGCAGGACCACTATGATTATGATATTTGATCACTTACCAAATTTTAAATAAACCAAATGCCTGAAAATTAATTTCTTACAACTCAGCTTCAATCAGGCTGCGTATGGTGGAATACAAGTTTGACTTTGAGAATTGACCAAGAAATAAATTTAAAATATATGTAGAATACTTTTAAAACTTTGACCTCGCATAATAATTTATAGATTTAAATTTAACAATAATAATAATAAAAAAATAATAATTATAGATTTTTAAAAAAAATCAAGATTAAATAATTTGTATCTATCTGTCATTTCTATGTTGGACTTTGGGGCTTAATGTGTAAGATGATCGTAATATTAGTGGACCTTTGTCCACAATATGCTAAAATAAATGTGAAATCCGGCCAATATTGATTTTTGGTAATAGGATGAGAGTTTAGAGGAGGTTGGAATTGATGGAAGGAGTTCCTAGTATTTATAAGGAGTTACTATTCTAAAATATATGGTCTTATTTTGAAATTGTGAGTGTTGATGAGTGTTCAATACTAAACTTGGCCTAGCCAAATTTTAAAAATTCTTCCATCCATGCGAACCTCCTTTGGAGTGTTTTAGTTGTACCTTTTAGGTCATGTGGTCATGTTGTAGTGTCGTAGAAATGACAGGGTAAAAATCTTCATTAACTCTCCAGCCATGATGTTTGTATTTGGAAGGAAGGGAAAAGTCAGCGCTGCTTTCAGAAACAATCCATATGTTTAGATTTCCAAATTTGTGTGTTAGAAGGTTAGAAACAGGTTTATTTTAATCATATGTTAATTTCTAAAGTACAAACCTATACCCATTCAAATATCTTAATAGAAAACCTATTTCTTATGTTGCACGTCAAATCAAACCAAATCATGATTGCAAAATGTTCATAAACATTGATGCAATATTATAAATCATAAAAAAAAATTATACAAATGCATGTCCATCAAAGATACACTATATGCAAGCATCCTCCCCAATTTACTATCATAATAGTCAACCAACATCACATCCAAGGCTTATAAGAATCACTCTATTTTGGCGGCATAAAAATTTTGACCCTCATTTTTATAAAGAAAATAGGAAAAAATTTCGAGAGGGGACTTTGTCCTAGAAAGAAGAATTATTTTCTTTTTTATTTTCTCATCGGGAGAAAGTCTAACATTCACACTATTTATTTTTTTATAATAGTTTTTTAGTAGTTTTAATAAATAATTATTTATTAAATCAGGTCAATCCAGATATTAAAATTAAACTCCAATAAAAGAAATAAATAATTATTTATGTAATTGGTCAATCCAAACATTCAAATCCAGCTACAATGAGGCAATTATTGATTACTAGAATTTGAATGGAATTATCTTTATTTTTTATACCGATGTTTGTTGAACTCTTCAATCCTTATCCCATTAATAGAAAAATGAAATATAACAGCTGAATTGAATACCCATATCACGCTCTCGCAAATCCAGACCAAAAATGCGTTTACATTTGCAAATCCATAAAATGAACTTGAAGTTTAAACATTTCTCATAACATTTTTTATCATGCAAGGAACCAAAGTGTATCTGTATTCTCCATTCCCAGTTGAATCAAACCTATTCCTTGTTCTGGGTCCGTTCCTATGGATTTGTAAAATTTGGTTGAGTCATCCTCTTTTTCTCCCCACCAAAAGTATGCCAAGAACAAGGTTGAGTCATCAGGTGGAAGATCATGGGTTTACAAGACTTCCAACAACTTCAAGGCTGTCTGCAACACTTGGATTTTAAGGTTTGGGAACATTCAAACCTAAAGGTTAGTTTTTAACCCTAAAAGATCAATTTAAAAAAAATTGCTATTGCTTTCGTTGCTTAGATCTAAGATGCCAACACTTTCATAGTATCATCCTGTAAGGATCAACTTCTTTTAATTGAAGAAGACTCTTCCAATGAGTCAAATGAGTCTTCCTCACAGTCATCTTGTGATTGTGTGGAAAATTGTCTTTTTAATATTAAAAGAATAAACGTTATAACAAGTGAACAAAACTTCTTACTAGAATTAATAGATAAGATTCCAGATCCAAACATTCAAAGGAAATACTTAAAAAAATACTTAGAATTTCAAAAACTAGACAAAGAACACAAATCAATATAATTTTAAAATTGTGTGAGAACAATTTTCTAAACCTAAACCAATAGGCATTTAAGACCTTGAAAATGAAATAAGTCCGATAAAACTTCAAATCAATACTATGATAAGTCAAAATCAAGAAATAGAAAGCAAACTTCAAATCTTAGAAAATAATAAGTCAGAAAACACCAAAGATAAACAAGTGAAAGGTGGAGAATCTTTTGAATTGTTTTTAAAAACTATAATTAGGGTGAAACCTCAAAAATGGTATGTCAAAGTAAAACTCTTTATCAAACTTGACTTTTTAAAAGAATTTTTAGCATTAGTTGATTTTGGTGCTAAAGTGCAACCAGTTATAGGAACATACAACCAATTAAACCGATTAGAAATAGGCTCAACCGATTGGGAACCAACTCACCCTTCTTAGGCATCTCAATAATTACATACATTTTAACTAGGCAAAGAAAAAAAACACACCTCAATTGTTGGGCTTTGTGGAGCCTAGTTTTGTTTGATCCGGTTTGACAACCCGACCCGAATAATATTGCATGGCTTTTTAATGGGAGATTTATTGAGGCCTGTTGGGCCCGTTTAGCCCATTGTGGAACCACCTTTTGTAATTAGGGTTTTTTAGTGTGGTAGGGTTGCCATGTTATATATATAGAGAGAATATTGTAGCCGCCAGGTTGTACTCTGTATTCTTCCCTGATAATAGTGATATCCTTGCAACTCCGTGGATGTAGGCAAATTGCCGAACCACGTAAATACTGTCTTGTGTGTGTGATTTTTTTTTCTTTGGCGTTTTGTTTTCTCTAATTTTTGTTTCTCACGGGTTGGGAATTCGGTTTAATTCCCTACAACTAGAGTTAGAGCCTAAGGTTAGGTTTGAGTGGGAGCAATGGCAGAGGAAGCAGGAAAGGCGTCTGGAATAGAAAAGTTTGATGGCATAGACTTTGCGTATTGGAGGATGTAGATTGAAGATTATCTCTATGGGAGAAAATTGCATCTGCCTCTTTTGGGGACAAAACCTGAGAGTATGAAGGCTGAGGAATGGGCGCTTCTTGACAGAAAGGTTCTAGGAGTTATTAGGTTAACTCTGTCTAGGTCTGTTGCACACAATGTTGTAAAGGAGAAGACCACAGCAGATTTGATGAAGGCTTTGTCCGGTATGTATGAAAAGCCGTCCGCAAACAATAAGGTACATCTGATGAAGAAATTGTTCAATTTGAAGATGACAGAGAATGCATCAGTAGCACAACATCTGAATGAATTTAATACAATCACAAATCAATTGTCGTCTGTAGAAATTGATTTTGATGATGAGATTCGTGCTCTGATCGTCTTGGCTTCTTTGCCAAACAGTTGGGAGGAAATGAGGATGGCAGTAAGCAATTCTACGGGAAAGGAAAAGCTCAAGTACAATGATATACGAGATTTAATTCTGGCTGAGGAGATTCGCCGAAGAGATGCAGGTGAAACCTCAGGATCTGGTTCTGCCCTAAACCTTGAGACAAGAGGTAGAGGTAATAACAGAAATTCAAATCAGGGTAGATCAAATTCCAGAAATTCTAATCAGAACAGAAGCAAATCTAAATCAGGCCAACAAGTACAATGCTGGAATTGTGGGAAAACAGGTCACTTTAAAAGGCAATGCAAAAGCCCTAAGAAGAAGAATGAAGATAATTCTGCTAATGCTGTAACAGAAGAGGTACAGGATGCATTACTTCTTGCAGTAGACAGTCCACTTGATGATTGGGTTTTGGATTCAGGAGCTTCGTTTCATACCACTCCACACCGAGAAATCATACAGAATTATGTTGCAGGTGATTTTGGTAAGGTGTATTTGGCTGATGGTTCAGCCTTGGATGTTGTGGGTCTGGGAGACGTCCGAATATCGTTGCCCAATGGGTCTGTTTGGTTACTGGAGAAGGTTCGACATATTTCTGACCTGAGGAGGAATCTGATTTCTGTTGGACAACTTGATGATGAAGGACATGCAATACTATTTGTTGGTGGTACTTGGAAGGTTACAAAGGGAGCTAGGGTATTGGCTCGTGGAAAGAAGACTGGTACTCTGTATATGACCTCATGTCCAAGAGACACAATTGCAGTTGCTGATGCAAGTACTGATACAAGCCTATGGCACCGCAGACTTGGTCACATGAGTGAGAAAGGGATGAAGATGTTGCTGTCAAAAGGAAAACTACCAGAATTGAAGTCCATTGATTTTGACATGTGTGAAAGTTGCATCTTAGGAAAGAAAAAAAAGGTGAGCTTCTTGAAAACTGGCAGGACACCAAAGGCTGAAAAATTGGAACTAGTACACACTGATTTGTGGGGGCCTTCTCCGGTTGCATCCCTAGGAGGTTCAAGGTACTACATCACTTTTATTGATGACTCAAGTAGAAAGGTATGGGTTTATTTTCTGAAAAATAAATATGATGTATTTGAAACTTTTAAGAAGTGGAAGGCCATGGTTGAGACAGAAACAGGTTTGAAAGTAAAATGTTTGAGGTCAGATAATGGAGGAGAGTACATAGATGGAGGGTTCAGTGAGTATTGTGCTACACACGGAATTAGGATGGAGAAGACCATTCCTGGGACACCACACCAGAATGGTGTGGCTGAGCGCATGAACAGAACTCTCAATGAGCGTGCTAGAAGTATGAGGTTGCATGCTGGACTACCAAAAACTTTTTGGGCTGATGCTATTAGCACTGCAGCTTACTTGATAAACCGAGGACCATCAGTTCCCATGGAGTTCAGACTTCCTGAGGAGGTTTGGAGTGGTAAGAGGTGAAGTTTTCACATTTAAAAGTTTTTGGTTGTGTTTCTTATGTTCATATTGATTCTGATGCTCGTAGTAAACTTGATGCAAAGTCAAAAATATGTCTTTTCATTGGCTATGGTGATGAGAAATTTGGCTATAGGTTTTGGGATGAACAAAACAGGAAAATCATCAGAAGTAGAATTGTGATATTTAATGAATAGGTTATGTACAAGGACAGGTCAACTGTAGTGTCAGATGTTACAGAGATAGATAAAAAGAAATCTAAGTTTGTCAACTTAGATGAATTAACTGAAAGTACTGTCCAAAAAGGGGGTGAAGAAGATAAAGAGAATGTAAATTCACAGGTAGATTTGAGTACACCTGTAGCTGAAGTTCGCAAATCTTCCAGGAACATTAGACCTCCGCAGCGTTATTCACCTGTTTTAAATTATCTCCTGTTGACTGATGGTGGTGAGCCAGAGTGTTATGATGAAGCCTTGCAAGATGAGAATTCAAGCAAGTGGGAGTTAGCCATGAAGGATGAGATGGATTCCCTGTTGGGGAATCGGACATGGGAACTAACTGAATTGCCAGTAGGAAAGAAGGCTTTGCACAACAAGTGGGTATACAGAATAAAGAATGAGCATGATGGTAGCAAACGTTACAAGGCCAGATTAGTTGTTAAAGGGTTCCAACAGAAGGAGGGCATTGACTACACAGAGATATTTTCTCCAGTTGTGAAGATGTCAACAATTAGACTTGTACTTGGAATGGTGGCTGCAGAAAACTTACATCTTGAACAGTTAGATGTGAAGACAGCATTCCTTCATGGTGACTTGGAGGAAGACCTTTACATGATTCAGCCAGAAGGGTTCATTGTTCAGGGACAAGAGAGTTTAGTCTGCAAACTAAGAAAGAGCTTGTATGGCCTTAAACAAGCTCCTAGACAGTGGTACAAGAAGTTTGACAGTTTTATGCATAGAATTGGGTTGAAGAGATGTGAAGTTGATCACTGTTGTTATGTTAAGTCTTTTGACAATTCTTACATCATATTACTGTTGTATGTGGATGATATGCTTATTGCAGGGTCTGACATTGAAAAGATTAATAATCTGAAGAAGCAATTGTCCAAACAATTTGCAATGAAGGATTTGGGAGCTGCAAAGCAAATCCTTGGTATGAGAATCATTAGAGATAAGGCTAATGGTACATTGAAGCTTTCACAATCAGAGTATGTGAAGAAAGTTCTCAGCAGGTTCAACATGAATGAAGCTAAACCAGTGAGCACACCCTTGGGGAGCCATTTCAAACTAAGCAAAGAACAGTCACCAAAGACAGAAGAAGAAAGGGACCATATGAGCAAGGTGCCCTATGCCTCAGCTATTGGCAGCTTGATGTATGCTATGGTGTGTACAAGGCCAGACATTGCACATGCAGTGGGAGTTGTGAGCAGATTCATGAGTAGGCCTGGAAAGCAGCATTGGGAGGCAGTCAAGTGGATTCTAAGATATCTGAAGGGTTCATTAGATACATGTCTTTGCTTCACAGGTGCAAGTTTGAAATTGCAGGGTTATGTAGATGCTGATTTTGCTGGTGATATTGATAGTAGAAAGAGTACTACTGGGTTTGTTTTTACTCTAGGTGGTACAACTATATCATGGGTTTCAAATCTACAAAAGATTGTTACTTTGTCTATTACAGAAGCTGAGTATGTTGCAGCAACTAAAACTGTAAAGGAGATGATTTGGCTACATGGTTTCTTAGATGAATTGGGTAAGAAGCAGGAGATGGGCATTCTACACAGTGACAGTCAGAGTGCAATTTTTCTTGCCAAAAATTCGGCTTTTCATTCAAAGTCAAAGCATATACAAACAAAATACCACTTTATCCGTTACCTTGTTGAAGATAAACTAGTAATACTTGAGAAGATTTATGGATCTAAGAACCCAGCAGACATGTTGACTAAGGGTGTCACTATTGAGAAGTTGAAGTTGTGCGCAACTTCAATTGGTCTTCTAGCTTGAGGACAGGAGGATGAGTTGCAGGGATGAGGGATTGTTTCTTGGAGGATAGCGGTTTGATGTTGGTGATTGAACTAGTCTCCAAGTGGGAGATTTGTTGGGCTTTGTGGAGCCTAGTTTTGTTTGATCCGGTTTGACAACCCGACCCGAATAATATTGCATGGCTTTTTAATGGGAGATTTATTGAGGCCTGTTGGGCCCGTTTAGCCCATTGTGGAACCACCTTTTGTAATTAGGGTTTTTTAGTGTGGTAGGGTTGCCGTGTTATATATATAGAGAGAATATTGTAGCCGCCAGGTTGTACTCTGTATTCTTCCCTGATAATAGTGATATCCTTGCAACTCCGTGGATGTAGGCAAATTGTCGAACACGTAAATACTGTCTTGTGTGTGTGATTTTTTTTTCTTTGGCGTTTTGTTTTCTCTAATTTTTGTTTCTCACGGGTTGGGAATTCGGTTTAATTCCCTACATCAATACCTCAACTTGCACAAATGCTCACAAAACCAACAACATGGGCAAGTGGCATAGTTGAGTAGGGATAGCTTTGAAGCAGTGAGGTGGGAGGATGTGGAAGATTGTTTTGCTTATATATATAAGAATCATAAATAGAAAAAAAAAATTCTCAGAATGATAGATGATAACTAGGTAAATAAGTTATAGTTTTTGTGTGTGTGTGTGTGTTTTTTTTTTTTTTTGTAATATTTTATTTTTAAGAGTTTTAATGAAGTTGTTTTCTTTTTAGTACTTGTGTTTTGTGTTTTTCTTTTTGTGCCTTTCTTAGGCCAAGGAGTGAAATGACGTTGAGGTTAGAAATAAATTTCATATGAACCACTGTCAAAGACCATGAACAGGGAATCTGGATTCTCACTTGCTATTTGATTTTAATGCATTGAATTTAATGTTACCTAAAACAAAATTATATTTCGTGTCTTGTCTAATGAGTGGATAACCATTCCTTATGTCAGAATTTAGATAAAGAACAAATATTGGAGATTGGAGTTGTAAGAAATTAAGAGATACTAATTTTAAATATGTAACAAAGTTCTATAATCACTTCAATCCATGTTTTAAAATTGGTATTTCTTTCTAATATTAGAGAAAACTTTTTATTTCCTTCTTATAAATTTCAATTCGGAATGATTTAAAAATAAATAAATAAAAACTCTTCTAAATATTAAAAAATAACACTTTCTTATAAAAATTAATTAGGTGGATGGTAAGGTCAAATTTGGGATAGCTTCATATTTTTTCCTTTAAATGAAAATTAAAATCAAAATTAAAGTAATAATCTTTAAGGGGTAATGTTGATATTGTAAAAGTTTTATTAAACATGAAAGACTTCTATAATAAACAAAAATAGAATTATAAAATTCTTATAAGAAATAACATTTTTATGACTTCTATATGAAACCTTTTTTTAAAGTTATAAGTTTTTTTAAAAAATAATTAAATAGGTACAAAAACTTTTATTTGACTCTTAAAAGTCAATCCAAATAAAATTTAAATATACATACATACATACATACATACATATACATGCATATATATATGTATGTATGTATGTATGTATATTTAAATTTTATTTGGATTGACTTTTAAGAGTTAAATAAAAGTTTTTATAATATATATATATATATATATATATAATATATATATTATATATATTATATATATATATTGAAAATTACTTTTAAAAATCCCAAAAATTACTTAAAATAATTTCTAACTTCATTGACCTAGACTTGGAGAGTTCGATCAATTGCAGTAGCTTAGTTAATTGTTAAGTTTCTTTTCTCGAAGCCATAAATTCAAATGATAAAGCGTTTGAATCAATTTTTTACTTGTTATTTAAATTTAAGAAAGTAGGAAAGGGTTTACTATGATGTAAAATAAAAAATAAAAAATAAAAAATGAGGGTTGAAAAGTAATTAAACAACTAAAAAAAGACTTGGAGTTCCTTCGATGTGAGGTTAGACTCAATTTGTCCCCATGCAATGGAAATGGATGATTATTATTATTATTTTTTTTCATTTTTTTTCCTTTTCCTTTATCTTGGTGTAGATCTTGTGATATTGTTACTAAAATAGGAGGTAAAAATATAAATTATATATCAATTATTTTAAATTTAGAAAAAAATGCTTATTTTAATTTGAAATAAATAAATAGAAAAGAACTAATTTTCTCTCAATTGTGTAAGACTTCATAAAAATTTTCTTATTTGCAAAATATTTTTAGATGTAAAAGTAAAAAATTAAACAAACCATTTCATGACCTTTTTAGATCATCATCTAATTTTAAAATATTTGAATAATTCAATCACTCTAAACTATATCATTTATAGTTTTTTTTTAATTATTAATATGATACCTAACCTTCTACGGAATTGGAATAAAATATGGATAACTAAAAAAAGTCAGATGAAAGATAGTTTCAAACTTTTCTAATACAACATGATATCTTATCATGTTGAATAGAATTGGAATGGCCAAAAGTTGTCAAATCAAGATATATCTATTGTGGATATGGCATTAGGAGGCTTCTTAGCATTGTACTTGTCTATTTAATGAGTTGCACATGTTGAAATTAATTCACGTTGAAACAGGAACACAACATCAATTTCTCTTTTCATAATCAAAGACTTCCATGGAAAATTCCACCATAGCATATCTCAAAGATTATTCTACAACATTATCTTTATAGACTTTTAACAATCCAAGAAATTGATAAATTATATAATAATCCCAGACACAATATTCTACAACTTTACATTATTCTTGTTATTTTAATACAAGAGGAATACTTAGTCGACGATTTTTTAAACAGAGAGCTTAATAATGCAAACATTCAATGAAATCTTTGGCATGGTAATTCTTTGCAGCTTCAACATGGTGGCATGTCGGATGGCGGAGGCAGCACTTGACCTTCTGGGTGTTTACCATTTTTCACTATGAACACAGTGTCCATGCCCCAAGTCTGATGGCGTTCTACATGGCAGTGCATGAACCACACTCCTGCAATAGAGAAAATATACCAACATTACACTTAACTTATTGCAATATTAAGAAAAAATATTTCCTTGGTATGCAGGTTGGCAGTTTCAAGGGTTTTTTTTTAAATTCACATAAGTGCTTGCAACATACCAGGGTTGGATGCCTCGAATCTGATTGCAGCCCAACCTTTCGTAGGAACAGAGATGGTACTCTGAAGGGGAGGATCCACCAGATTGTAGCGCAATGGGTCCTTATTTTTATCGAAATTCCCAAATCCCCATCCAACAACATAGAAACTATATCCATGGAGATGCATGGGGTGGTGTGTCCTTGCAATCAAGTTTGTCCCTTGAAAAACAATCTCCACTGTGGAGTTATACTCAAGCACCCTTACTTCTGTTCCGTTTTTCGGCGTCTGATACTCTAAGGGAATAATATCAGTGGTAAAATCGAACACCAGTTCTGGAACACTAGGAAATTTATCTCCATATACACCACTAATGTTATAATAGTAAGCTTGCAGTATGTCAATTGTAGGGAATTGGAAGCTTATGTTGTTTATACTTGCGGAGAACCGCGTCCCATTAGGCCCTGCACATGAATTATTGGGGCATAGGTACGAGTTCATACCAACAGTGTAAATCAGTTTAGTGCTCGGGCTCAATGGGACATTGCAAGGATGTTCCACAAGTATACGTTAAAACTAGTTGGTATGAACTCGGGGCCATCTGTCCATGGATATCTAGGCATGCTCACCCCATGCCTGCAAAACAATAACTACACGTTAAAACTAGTACTAATTTTTGGACTAACAAAAGATGGCATGTAACAACATGTTGCCATAGTAACAAGAGGCCTCAACTGTATTTCAATGGAATTGAAGCAAATAACCATAAAGTATTGTTTAAATTTGACTTTATTTGCAAAGCAATATATTGCAGCCCCCTCTTCGAAATAAAAGAATGTATGTCATGTAGGCATGCTGCTGATTGCTATCGTTTTTTTGAGATACGCACAAGACCTACCAGTGAATGGTGATGTTTTCTTTTCCTTTGTTATAAACGTCGACAATGATCGTCTCTCCTTTCTTAGCATATATAGTTGGTCCCGGAAATTGTCCATTTACTGTTAAGATGTTCTTGGGACTACAAAGCCTTGTATATGAAGCTTCCTTCACCTGCAACCAATTAAAAGTTAACCATGCAACCTCATCCCTAAAGACATATTACATGCATGAATAGTTGCATCGATCCACTCATGCAAGTGTATAACCAATTAGAAATTGATAGCATGCATGAATGACTCAATGACACAGGGTACCCAAGACCCTATGGGGGTCATATGGTGGAAAATGAGAGTAATACTACTCCTTAAATATTACGATCATAAGGTGGCGTTAAGGCTAGAATCATATATAGTATTTACCACAAAAGTAAGCCGACGGGTTGAAGCTTGGCAATAGATGCCACCACCAAAAAGTAGAAACGCTAAAATTTGCAAGAGGAAAACCTTCATGATCAGCCACATCTTCTTTGGAAGAAAAGCTTCTCTTGTCCTAAACACAACTCCTTCAATTTTCTTACTATTTCTAATAGCACGACTTATCTGCTCTTTGACATGAATAGATGAATTCTAGGTATTTATAGAGGCTGGAGAGAACCAAAACTAGAATTGGTGAAAGCTGAACAGCAACTTTTATGGCTGCTGTCACCTTCTGTGGGCACCCAACAGTCGGTTTCTCCCGAACTTTTGCTGTATTTCTTTAATATATAATTCATAATATATTCAAGACGATTCTCCTGGGTTCAAGAATTCCTCGCCACGTATCAATATAAGATAAAGTAATTTGAATGTGTATTAGTTTTGAGTGTTCTTCCAGGACCACTTCAATGTGCAGGACCAGTTCAATGAGCAGGACGACTATAATTATGATATTTGATCACTTACCAAAATAAACGAAATGCATGAAGAATGCTAACAATTGTGAAAATTAATTTCTTGCAACTAAGCTTCAATCAGGTTGCGTATCGTGGAATACAAGTTTGACTTTGAGAATTGACCGAGAAATATATTTAAAATATATGTAGAATACTTTTAAAACTTTGACCTCGCGTACAGTACCTTTATCAAGATTGGGCCTGGAAGTGTTCTTGAGATTTCATGAATACTTTTAAACTCCAGCCATGATGTTTGGCAGGAGTTGAGATTTTCTCTTTGTATTTGGTAGGAAGGGAAAGGTCAGCGCTGCTTTCAGAAGGAATACAGGATTCCATTATAGGAAAGAAACAATCCATATGTTTAGATTTCCAAATTTGTGTGTTAAAAGGTTAGAAACAGGATCCATTCTTATAGAGTAACTGTATCAGGTTTATTTTAATCATATGTTCATTTCTAAAGTACAAACCTATACCCATGCTTTCATCTCCATTCAAATATCTTAATAGAAAACCTATTTCATAAACATTGATGCAATATTATAATTATTTTAATATTCATCGGGACTTTGTCCTAGAAAGAAGAATTATTTTCTTTTTTATTTTTCATCGGGAGAAAGTCTAAGATTCACACTGTTTATTTTTTTATAATAGTTTTTTAGTAGTTTTAAAGCTTTCAAATCGCAAATCCAATAAATAATTATTTATTAAATTTGGTCAATCCAGACATTCAAATTAAACTCCAACAAAATAAATAAATAATTATTTATGGAATTGGTCAATCCAGACATTCAAATCCAACTCCAATAAAATAATAAATATCTCTGTTCAAATTTAAAAATGTCATTTTGAAGATGTGACTTTAGTTAAATTAGAAACCATATTTAGATAAACTGTTGCACATGTTAGTATTATTGCATCATTCATTCCTTGTTTTCTTTTTCTTTTTCTTTTTTAATTTTTATATGGTCTTATTATATGCATTGCAACAAGTATATAAATATATTTGCCATAAATTAATTTCTAATTGAAAGAATAATCCAATACCCCAAAAACTTAATCCGTCTTATAGGGAAATAGGAAAAAATTCAAGAGGGGACTTTGTCCTAGAAAGAAGAATTATTTTCTTTTTTATTTTTTCATCGGGAGAAAGTCTAAGATTCACATTGTTTATTTTTTTATAATAGTTTTTTAGTAGTTTTAAAGCTTTCAAAAACTTCTCCCTTATTTTTATTTATTAGGTTGGCTTAGTTCACTTGGGTACTCAATCGCAAATCCAATAAATAATTATTTATTAAATTGGGTCAATCCAGACATTCAAATTAAACTCCAACAAAATAAATAAATAATTATTTATGGAATTGGTCAATCCGTTCAAATCCAACTCCAATAAAATAAATAAATATCTCTGTTCAAATTTTAAAATGTCATTTTGAAGATGTGACTTTTGTTAAATTAGAAACCATATTTAGATAAACTGTTGCACATGTTAGTATTATTGCATCATTCATTCCTTTTTTTTTATTTTTTTTTATTTTTATATGGTCTTATTATAAGCACTGCAACAAGTATATATATATTTGCCATAAATTAATTTCTAATTGAAAGAATAATCCAACACCCCAAAAACTTAATCCGTCTTACAGGGAAGCATTGGCACGAGCAAGCTTATGAGCGAAACGGAAGTGAGAATATCAACTTGAATCACATAATCATTAATGAGAATCCAATACCCCAAAAACCAAAGGATTCCTCCACAAGATTGGTTCACAAAGTGTGAGTAAGGGCCTAAAATGAGGCAATTGATTACTAGAATTTGAATGAAATTATCTTTATTTTTTATACAGATGTTTGTTGAACTCTTCATGATCGTTATCCCATTAATAGAAAAATGAAATATGACTGCTGAATTGAATACCCATATCACGCTCTCGCAAATCCAGAGCAAAAAAGCATTTACATTTGCAAATCCATAAAATAAACTTTTAAGTTATGACAAATAAAAGAAACATTTTATTCTCCATTCCCAGTCGAATCAAACCTAGTCCTTGTTCTGGGTCCGTTCCTATGGATTTGTAAAATTTGGTGAGCACCTCACAACATTCAATGAACGATTAAAGAAATGAGCATGGATGTAAGAAGCTACTGGGTCCACCTGCCATAACCTCGATAAGACAGTGCACAGATAAATTCCATGCACCAGCAAATAATGTCCAATTTAAGTTTTACATTCTATTTCTATTGTTGATATTTTTATTTTACTTGTTGTCTTCATCCATTTGTAGCACTATAATGTCCAACGAATGAGTCAAAAATGGTGTGAATAAACTTGAAGGAAATGACACCATTTGATTAATAATATTATTTTTTTATATTTATAGAATAATAGTGTACTTAATTAAATGTTACATGACCCGTATTGATTAATTAATGGACCCGTATTAAAAATATATAAATGGTATAATGCGAGAGATACAGTAAGAGAATGACATTCAAGAATAATTGATAAATGGTAGATTGACAATAACTTTTCATATACTATTAATTTCATTCTTTTGTCCTAGGGTTTTGATTAAATACATCTAGTTTTTTTTTTTTTTGAAATTTAATAGTATACCTTTTTTAGTATTCTTATTTTTAAAATATTTGGCCAAACGCTTCTTTTGGTGTGGTGTCTTGAGGTAACTTATTTGTTTTTGGCCCCTGGTCTGGGGTGGGCGGTTTTGTCGTCCGAATGCTGAATGGAATGGGTCTGTTAGAAATTTTCAAACATTCACATTGTTTTCGCTCATTCACAGTTGTTTCCCAATTTTTTAAAAACTTGAGAATTAAGATTAGAAAAGAAAAGATGATTAGGTAATTTTCCATAAAAAAACACAAAAATATATTTTTTTTAAAGTTGAAAATAGAATATGAACAACCCATTGTATGTTACGAATCACTTAAAACATCTATTAAGACTCACAGTATTTTTTTTTCTCAACAAAAAGCAATTTAATAATAATAATAATAATAATAATAAATAATTATAGATTTAAAAAAAAATTCAAAACAAATATAATCTATACTTTATAAATAAATTATGTAAAGATTTATATATTTTGAAATTGTTTAGAAACAGAAAAAATGATTAATAAATTTGAAGACGCGTAAAAATTGATCAAGTTAATTTAAACCTTTTTTATTTTTTCACTTTCTTTCTCCTATTTTTTCACACCATTTTTTTTCCTCACATTTCCTTTTAAACTTTTGGAATAAATTCCCTACTATTTGTGGAGCTTTAATATAATTTTTTTTTCTCCATATGATACATATTTATGCAATAATTGGTTAAATTGTTGAATGTCTATTTTTACCTTAACAAGAAATCTTTCTTTGAAAATGAAGATTATTTTTGCTTTCTTTTCAAAATTGTGTTTCTAATTTTTTAAATATGAAAAATACTATTTTGATTTCAAAACAATGAGCCATTTTTAAAAGATATTTTAGAAAATAGTTTTTTAGATATATTAATTGTGACACCCGGATATCAAAGGCACCACGGTCATTTCACTTGTCAAACCCAAGAGTCCAACACATGAATGACTTTAACTAACAAATCCAATAAGTAATTAGTTGACAACTTCCTCAAATTGATTCTTAACAATGATTATAAATTTCTAACCCAAAACTAATTAAAAATATCTAAATAATAAATTCAAAGATCATCCCAAAACACTTTAAAGAGTTTTAGAAATCAATATTAAATTCAATCTTCATTTAAAACTCCTAAATAATTAATTGTTAAGCTATTTTCAAAAGAAACACCCTTCTTATCTCGATTTCCCCTCATTAATATCATTTATACCTAAAAAGTGGAATAATAGATAAGAATGAACTTAAAACTCAGTGAGGAAAAATAGTTCAATAAGGAGGATCAAGTATAGTATAAAGTTAAATCCTAGGAGATATCGCATCTTTATTAAAAAAAAAAAAATGATTAGTAGGGATTCATTTAATTCAATAATTAAATTCACTTTCTTCAAAAAATTATGCACTTTCAATTAACAGATAGAACTAAATAATTAATATACTTTGCATACTTAAATTATAAATAAACATTTTACTCTGACTTTTTGATAATAACATTGTGTCCAAATAGTAAAACTTACATTAGGTGGCTAGTCTCACTTTGTTCCTTATAGACATGGATGAAATGATTTATAATCAATGGTATACCTTTAACACCCTTATTAGTTAGGGTTCCATTATATCACTACCCTACCAAAGGTAACAAAGGTCAACAATTGCTCCCTTGTTGACCATGTCCACTAATAACTAGAGTTTCAAAACCAATATAATAAATTAAACAACAAAATTCACTTGCATAACAATAAATAAATCATATGATATTCCCAATTTATTTTATAAACTAAGGAACAAATCATAACATTTTTAGTAAAATATTATTTGATCCACTTTAGGGAATTTAAACATTTCGATAGTTTAAAAACAGATGAAAACAAATAAGGAATTATAAAATAGTTTACTATACTATTAACCCTTACCTTGAAGAAATCATTCAAAATCCTGAAAGACTTTATCTAGACCTAATATAAATATAAATAAAAAATAATTATTAAAGACTAATTATCTAAATTAATGACCTCCAAATTTTTTTGTAAAACTTATTTTAATTCCAAACCCTTTTTTAAAAATCTATTTTTTTAATTAAATTTTTTATTAATCATATTATTATTATCATTTTCACTTCCCATAATTACATTAATGGGTTTTGTTGAATTATTAATGTTAGTATTCTTTTTTTTTTTTCATGGTAGGAAGTAGGATAATTATTTATTAATTAACCACTATTTTTACTTATCTCCTACCCACAGCCTAAATCTTATTATTACTTTGTTATTTCTTTACCATAACCATTTTTCTCATTTCCTCAATTCTTCTTCCTATTAATCTCGTGGTTAAAGAAAGAGAAAAGAATATAAAAAATAAATCATACTTGAAGAACTTATCTTAAATTTCATAATGAAGCAAATAAAAAAGAAACTTTAGGGGTAAATTATACTTTTATCGCTAAAAGTAAATTTTATTGATGAAATTTTAGATGTTGTGAATGGTGTCAATTTTTTGAAAACTTTTCCTGATGAATTTGAAATTTTCATCACTAAAATACATGATGGAAAATTTTGGCATCATCATTTTTTTGGGGCAAACACTTTTGTGATAGAACAAAACTATTTTCCCACAAAAATATTTGTCGCATTACAATTTTTGGTGACAAAAATAATTTTCTTACTAAAAGTTACAACTTTTTATATATATTTTCTTACAAAATGGTTTCATTAAATGCTTATATTATTTCTTGACAAATTGAATGATTTTATCACTAAATGATGTTATTAAATTGTGATATTAATAAATAATATTGATAAATAGCACGATGATTTATATTGTGAAATGACATATGTATTTTTTGAGACTTAATATTTATACTATAATATTTTATTTCTATAAAATAATAATAAAAATAATTAAAGATCCACAAAATGAAATACTACATTATAGATTTATTTAAATTTAAATGTTTTGTAATGTAATAATAGTATTATTATGAAATAATAAAAAGGAAAATTATTTGAGCAATTAATTTTTATAATGTAAAATGTTATTTATATTTTTTATATAAATAATAACAAACAATCCAAGACATGTAAGATTATATCCCATAATATAAATTTATTTAAATTTCAATATTATTATATGATGCTACTCAAACATAAATAATACTAAATGATTTTTATTATATTAGGTAAAAGTTATCTATATAATTGTAAAATAGTATTGAATTTAAGTTAGCTATGAATAAGCTATAGTCCCCTAATTTGTTCTCATACAAAATCATGTCTTATGACACGATATATGGAAGAGAAATATTGGTTTCACGATATTTTATCATTTTCTCGTGAAGTTCACCTATTTCTCGGGATTTATTAGCATTTTATTATTTTATCTCCAATATATTGCGATATTTTGGGTGGTTATACTAGGATCAATGCGGTCAAACTTTTAAAAATGCCTTAAGATTTCCATCGGGGGCTCAAACCCCACCAAAAGGTTTGGCTAGAAGTGAGTCAACCGCTAGGGAAAGTTTGCCCCTTGCTATATAACCTGCACCAAATATATATAAAGTCAAATTCATCATATAAACATAATTTAAAAAAAAATGTTTTAAAGAAAAAATTAATTATAATTATTTTATAATTAAATAAAAAAAATTTCTTCTATTTGAATACCATAGTGTTTAATAAAAATTATTATGAATTAAATGAATTATACCAAATATACCATAGTGTTTTTAATATCATTAATATATTAATTAAGTATTAAAAATTATACATATATCATCATTTATTTTATATCATTTAATATAATTAAATGAATTATAATTTTAACATTAAATATATTTTAAAATTAGACATATTATAATCAAACATCACAATGTTATTGTGAATAATATTTGATATAATTTAATAATAAATATATATTTATGAAATTTATAGTTTTTTTATTAGCACATACAATATTATTATCAAATATGATAAATTATATTATGCATATATCAATTTATTAAACAAAACAATTTTAAAATATCTATTATATTTCTAATTTTATTTTTAAGTGTTTTTTCTTATATTTCTATAATTTTTTTTTATCAATTTTAGGTTCATCGATATTATATGTCAAATATTTGTCGATATATCTCCGATATATCCAATATATCCATAAAATGAAAGTACTGATATATCCGTAATTACCGATATTTTCATCATTAGTTTAAACTAATAGAAATTCTTTTTAATTATTACTTGATTTTTAAATAATTATTAAAAATGGAATTTATCAAATAAATTGCCTAGCATCCATGAAGACATTCTATTTACATAAAATTCCAAATATGACTTGTGCGTATAAAGATATATATTATTAATAAATATATGATTGCAAGATAATTATTATATGATACAATATATGACACTATATGCCCAACTACTATATTACTATTTACAAAATAAAAAATGTAAGTGTAAAGGTTTTTCGTAAAGTATCCAACCATATCTTTATTAGTAATTGATTATTTTATTTTTTAATGATCTCATTATGCATTTATTATTTTTAATCATTAATTACTAATTTGGTAAAAGTAATTAATTATTAAGAATAAAATCATAAATTGTACCTTAAAATAATAACTATTGTAGCTACTAACCTGTAAAGGAGTTTTTATACTTGCATACATTATATATATATATATATAAAGAGTAGTTATAAAAGTAATTGAAATATATCATAAATTATTATATGCATGATTTGCCTCTATAGTGTTTTATTGTGTTTGATATTTTTGAAATACAAGAGAAAGAGAAAGAAAACAAAAAAGAATGTAGAACTCTAATCTCATTTTGATTATTATTTTATTGATGTCGGTTCAAGTATTACACTTCAACATTATTCCAATGTTTTCTCTTAATCATACTTTTATTTTAGTTCCATTTTGAATTTTTCACTTTAATACATAAATCTCAAATTAAATTTATGTTAGTTATGGATAAACTATTTTGTTATCATTTGACATCGGACTTGTTTAAGGGTGATAAAATTTGATACAATTAATCAACAAGACTTGAATCTAACATGCTTTTTATGTGGTTGAGTTGAGTATAATTGAGTTTGAGTCAAATTCATGTGGTTCTATATAACTCGTTTAATAACTAGGTAGTCTTTGGATCCGCATGCATAACAAAATTTGACATAAATTGATTCATTTAATAATCGTGTTGATTAGTTTAATTATAACTTTAAAATATTTAACTAATATTTGGTACATTTTAAACTTTATTTTAAATAAATAGGATAATTGAGTCATAAACATATATTAGTTATATAAATTAACACAAGACCTAACTCAACCTAATTATTAAAAGATAAAGCCTAATTATTAAATAAGATAAATGAGTTACACGACATGTTACTTGTTTAATAATTATGTAGTATTTGGTTATATGTTTTTAACCATATTATTATTCATGTCGGGTTTGACACAACACAAATATGACCCACCAACACAAATTGCTACCCCTAAGCTTGTTTGCTCACAAAGTAAATTTATAATAATATTTAATTGCCTAGTTTAACCCAATAGGAACATTTTTTAAATTATTGCTTAGTTTTTAAAAAACTTTTATATATTGGAATTTATCAAATAAATAGTCTAGTTTCTCTAAAGACATTCCATTGATCTAGAATTCCAAATATAATGTGTGTATAAAGATATCATATATATATTTTTTTATAAATATATGATTATAAGTTAATATTATATCATATAATATATTGTACTATATGCATAACTACTATATTGCTATTTTACAAAATAAAAAATACACTATATAATAGTAATATATTATATACATAAAAAGTTTCTTTGTAAAGGATCCAACCACATCTTAATTAATAATTGATTATTTTATTTTTAAATAATCCGACTATGTATTTATTATTTTCAATTATTAATTACTAATTTTTCAAAAGTGATTTGTTATTAAGAATAAAATCATAAATTATGTCATAAAAGTAGTAATTGTTGTAAGTACTAATTTGTTAATGATCTTTTTTACTTGCATACATTTTTTAATAAAATATTTAATTTATGTTTTAAATTCCTTACTTTGAATTTTCAATTTTATTTTTAGTCTAATTTTTAATATGTAAATTCTATTTTTTTTATTTTTTTTATTATTTTATTTCTAAATTTTAAATAATACAAATTGTAAAATTTGAATTTTATTTTTAATCTATTTTTTCATTTCTAAATTCTATTTTTAATTTTTTTTTAATTTCTAAATTTTAAATAATATAAAACTCATGGCATGATGAAGCGCATTAAATGCGTTGTAGTAGCATGTTTTGTTTTTGTAGCAAAGATGACAAAGATGGAGTTGTGAGGAGTGTTGTTTGGGAAAAAAGATGAAAAAGGAAAAACAAAACAAAACAAAACAAAATCTTAGACCCTCACCTAGTCAAGCACCATTGCAACTTTGAAAAAAAAAAAAACCTATCTTTAAAAAAGGAGAAAACGACCATCGCTAACAATGGCTTACCACATCTATACCTAATGCCATAACCCCTTCAACCTTTCACCATCTTCACCACCAACCCATCTACCTTCTTAAAAAGTCATTTTCCAATTGCCAGTCATACCCACCATTCTCCATAACACATATGTACTTGATAATAATTGTGAAAATGGCCAATTTGATTAAGTAAATCACTAAAGGGAGGGGAGGAGGGATGAATTAGGTGTTAAATTTTTTGTTCAAAATCAACCAATTAATAAGAAAAACAATAAGAGAAATTAATTAAGGCAATAATTACATAAAAGATAAAAAGAAGATATATGCCAACTTTTTTATAGTGGTTTGAAAATCCACCTATATCCACTCTTTTTAACCCACTACAAGGAAAAAGATATATGGTGACATTTATAACAAGCCACCATAAACATAGGGTGTCATTACAACATAGCGTCACCTTCTCCACTGACACCATAAAGGATACCAATTGGTGACGTATTTAGAAGTGACACCAAAGTAGATAAATGGTGACACAATTCGGAAGTAACACCATATATTTCTAGTGATGATAGGGTGTTGCATTAAATGCATCATCTTTGAGTTATGATGTCACATTAAAGGCATCACCTTTGAGTTATGATGTCACATCATTGTAAATTATTGTGGAAGATATTATTGTTTTTAGTTGTAGATTTTTGTAATGCTTATGAATTAATAAGATTAACCTGTGTATATTTTGTCCATAAATATAACAATCATATTACATTTGACTCATTTTTCTATAATGTTTATGGAATAACTCGTAATACATTAATCATCTAATAATATTTGTATATCAAATGTTCACAAAAAGATAGTACATCCAATATATCAAACCCATCAAAACTAAAAAAGAAGAGTGAATACATACCAAAACATGATTTAGAAATGTTAAAGATCCCAAGATTCATGTATACCTCCATTTTATAAGCATAAAACCGACTAACTATAAAATGACATAAAAGTCGCATCTAAAAATCTAAAATTCTTAGTACCAATTAAAGTAACGTTTATGTCCTACAACGTATGACATAAGAGTTGCATTTAAAAACCCAAAATCTTGTTGCCTTCTTCTTTCTTTTTATTCTCCATTCCACCATCCCAAGAGCGGATACCTGCATTTCATAGTTTAATGAGTTTTATAGATTTTTATTGAAGAAAATAAACATGGATCGATGTTATCATAAATGAACAAATCTAAGAACTATTTTTTTTCTTTTTTTTTTTCAAATACACACATTGTTCAAAGTACAATACCTATGGAAAAAATTCATGTAGTAGCTAAGGAACTCACCATGCATGGTGATCATGATGCATCAACATGATTCATCATTAGTTATAGCACAAAAGTAGCCTATTCTCCTTTAATTTCATCGAATTCTACTTGAGAATATATATATATATATATTTTTTTTTATCACCAAACTGAAATCAAATAAGAAAATAACATTAAAATGCATAACATTAAAACTATTTACAATTCATTAAATAAGTAATACCTTTGAAGCAATAATTTTAGGATAAAAAATTATCTCTTTAATGAATCTCATAACAAAGTAGCCACATTTGAACCCTCTTTCTTGTCTTGGACATTAATCAATCAATTATAAAATAACATTAGTGCTCATATATATAAATGGTGCAAATGCATAAGCTAATGTGTAAAGAAAATTATGGATGTCACTTACACTAGTTGCCAAGATGGCTCCCTCTTAGATGGTTTTTTTGCAGATATTTGAAGAACCCTATGTAAATAAGTTCAATGGGTACATTTTTAAAATAGGTAAATGTTATATGTTTTAATATATAGAAATAATAAAAAAATGTGTTTGAGGTGAAAGTATTTTTTTTTAAATAATACTATGAAAAATAATAGGAAAAACTTACATGTTTACGATATCCTTTAAGTCCTCACATGGTTTGTGATGCATAGGGTCAAGATAGTGGACTATCATTTTCCTTGGATCAATCACTTCTAAGACCTAATGAAAGCTAAAACATTAAAAACAAAAGTAGCATCTAATTATAAATATAAATTAATCATAAAACCTCAAGTTAAAGTATAATATTCATCACTTACTTGGGGTTGTAGGGCATGAAAACATATTCAGCATCTTGGCATTCTATTAAGCGTTTTGACAACAATTGTGCTCTTTTCTCTATTTGAGGAGTACTAAAGCCTGCTCGTGATATTGTAAAAGGATTAACAAATATAAATTGTGATTCCTTTTTGGAAATATGTAGTTGATCATGCATGTGCCTATTTTTTTTTTATTAAAACAACAAAAAAAAATTATCATTAGTCATATCCAATCTCGTTCAACATGGGAAACTCACATTAAAAAAATAAAAACAAATGAAAATAAAAGTGCACACCATAAATAGAAGGAGATCCAGTTTGATGACACCTCTAAATATGAAATAATGTATTCACAATCCTCTCTAGATATATATGTTTGAAATTTGACACCAAATAGTGAAATGGGGAGTTGTATTGGGTATGTCTTCTCATTACTAAGATAACCACCCACAAATTTCTTAAAATTTTTAATGACCGAATGATTTTGAGGCTTAGATTTTCAAATAATTGGTGTCTTCACTATCTTTTTCTTTCATTTATCCAACACCTATGAAAAGGAAAGGAATGTTAGTAATATATACTCCTAAACAATAAAATACCAAGTTATAATCAAATTTACTACAAGCACAAAATTACATACCTGAGGATGTTCAGTTTCAAGTATGACAAGGCTTGTTAGCCAATCCAGCTCAAAGTCAATAGCTTCCCCATCATTGATAATATAAAGGATAATAGACAAATTGATGTCTACTACCTTAAAATTAATTTTGAAATTAGGCTACTATATTTGCATTAGCATAACATGACTACTCATAAAAGTGATAGCATTAAGCCTCTTGCTTATTAACACCTAACGATATCATCACAAACCATAATCACATAGACATACTAACACTATAGGCTCTAAAAGGCATAAATATGCCAACTTACTATCATGTTAATCACTGGCTCTATAATCTTATTAAACTTTCCTTTCTTCTCACGTGCTTTCTTCCATAAAACACTTCTATCAACCCTACCAATATCCTCTTCTGCTTGTAGCTATAAAAATTTTAATAATAAAACTCACTGGTTCAATATGACCAAGTTAATAAATGATATTTAAAACTTGGAATCATTTTCCTATAAACAAAATATATACTCTATTTTTGTTTTCCCGATATCGATAACTTACTATATCCTGCTCAAAACGTGCATATCCTTTTTTTTTCCAAGATAATGATTGTAATGTGTTTATTTCTTCTTGATTTCTGAACCTTGAGATATTCCTACAAAGTATAGACACAAAATTAGTACATGGTGAAACTATGTAAATGTAAAAATTGAAGATGTAATAAAAATCACTACAAGAAAAAAGGTCATTGTTGACATATATTATCTTGACTTAAGGTGATATGTGTTAATATTGCCTATTTAAATGAACAACTATGACATATACAACTTGTTTAAATCAATAATGACATATAGAAAATTTTGTTGAATTCTTTCATGACTTATATAATAGAATCTTGACAGATAATTTATAAGTCAATGTATAGTTAGTATGTTCATATGTCAAGGTACTAATATAATGTGGCTAGCTTGACATAAAATCAAAAGTCAAAGTATGATTTTAAACATATATGTCATTTTAATTATAGTAAAATGATCTTAAATGACCTATGGATTATAAGTCAAGATATCATGTTATAATTACCTATCAAGGTTCCCTATGGTATTTACAAAGAACACTCCTCATTTTCTCAAAACCTGATATTCATTTGAGAGCTTAGGGTTTGAAACTTTTTTCTCTAAACCAAGAATGAAAATATCGATAATTACGAATATATCGGTATTTCGATTTTACGGATACATTAGAAATATCGAAAAAATATTGGTGGATATTTTTTCACAAATATCAGTGGAGCGAAAATTATTTAAAATTTATAGGAATGCTTGGAAAACCTCCAAAAAAATGATAAAATAAGTAAGAATTCATAATTTAAAGTTATTTTGTAAATATAATTGACATAAATATGATAAAAAATAAAAAACATCGGTAAACAGTGATATATCGATAGATTTGATACTTGAATTTTAAGAATAATAAATATGAATTTTGGAAGTGTATAAAGTTAGAATTGAGTTAAGAAATATTTGATTTTATTGAATAAAATAATTTATACATAAATATAATACATATATGACATTGCAATAGTTTTAGTATCAAAATGAAGATTGATGTGGTTCCATCATATTGTTAGATGAAGGGAGCCCATCTTGTTGAAGACAATATTTGTTTTAAAACTTTTTAAATATTTTTATTAAAACTCGTTTTATTACATTTTAAATGAAAAATTAAATTAATTTATATAAAATATTTTATTTGAGATTTAATTTCTAAAAGTTTATTAAAAATATGTGGTAACAACTTTTTCTATTAATATTAATTTATTTAAATAATTAAAATTATTAATAATTTATTTTGTCAAATTAATTTTAATTCATAAAATATCATCCATAAAAACCGAAATTTCAATCCAATGAAGTGATTTAATGAAAATAAAGATGGATAATTAATAATTATTTATATAGAGAGAGGAAAATTATTCTCATGATTTGTTTCCTTTTTTATTCTTTTTTTTATTTTTCATTTTTTTTTATCTCTACTAATTCTAAAAATCAAAAGGGCCACCCCCTTCTCTCACTCGGGGCCTTAGGCATCAAGAAGCCCTTTTTTGAAGTTGCCCTCCAGACGAGAGAATCTGCCCTATTTTTCTTTGCAACTCTCAATCATCGCAGGTACTAATCTAATCATGTTATTATTGTTTTTTTTTTTTTTTTTTGCAACCCCGGTTTGATTCCTAAGAAAATCCACCCCCATTCAATTTACGGGAAAATTCATCCTTGTTTGATTTTCGAGAAAATCCATGCAAAACCCCTAAGGAAAAAAAAAAATTGATTTTTTTTTTGCTCCCTGTGTTTTCTCTTTGTAAAATCCCCCATTTAATTCCCAAGAAAATCCATCCTCCATTCGATTTTCGGGAAAATTCATCCTCGTTTGATTTTCAAGAAAATCCATGCAAAAACCCCAAGGAAAACCAAAAAAATTACATTTTTTTTTTTTGCTCCTTGTGTTTTCTCTTTGCAAAACCCTCGTTTGATTCCCAAGAAAATCCATCCCCCATTTGATTTTTGGGAAAATTCATTTTCGTTTGATTTCCAAGAAAATCCATGCAAAACAAAAAAAAATGATTTTTTTTATTTTTTTATTTTTTTTTTTTTGCTTCTTGTGTTTTCTCTTTGCAAAACCCCCATTTGATTCCCAAGAAAATCCATCCCCCATTCAATTTTTGGGAAAATTCATCCTCGTTTGATTTCTGAGAAAATCCATGCAAAACCCCCAAGGAGAATAAAAAAAATTGTTTTTTTTTTCTTGCTCCCTATGTTTTATGGATCTGTTCTAGGGGTCTTTTTGCTTTTGTGTCATTGGATTTAAATTGCACGAACCCTAAATCCACGATTTTTGAGCCAAGTTGAAAAACACAACCTTTGCCTACAAATCATGATCAGATTACCAAATAACATCTTATGTTTTTTTTTAAAAAAAAAAGAAGAAAAAAAATGGATAGATTTTGTATCTTGTGCACGGGCTGGACTGGTAGGAAATATTGTGAAATTTCTCAAAAAATCGGTAAAAATACCGATAAATACATGCTTATTGGGTTTCAAATCAAATGGGTTCTTCTTCATAGGCACTTAATTTTGTGGCTTTGAATGGGTCTTTGCCTCTTTCAATCGATTAAATGAAGGTGTGGAAATGGTAATATTTCTTCTTTTTATTTGTTCTTGTTAGTTAAATTCTAATAATCTATTTTCCTCTTTTGGTCATATAGAACATCATTGAATCAAGCTTATGTTGTTTTTGGTTTCACCTACATTAAACTTGAGATCAGAAACCTCAAATTTTCCCCATTTTAATTACTGGGTACGTTCTGGCTTGCTTTGTGATTTATTGAAGAAAAAGTGTGGATTGTCTGATGGTTGAAATATTTAGTTACTGGGTTTTTTGGTTCTAAGTCTCAAATGGACTTGTCAAGTTGTAAGCATTTGAGATTCTTTGGTTGCCATTTGAATTCTAGACATGCA
This sequence comes from Vitis riparia, assembly GCF_004353265.1. Lineage (NCBI taxonomy): Eukaryota > Viridiplantae > Streptophyta > Magnoliopsida > Vitales > Vitaceae > Vitis > Vitis riparia. Next base: position 20,377,279 of record NC_048448.1, read on the forward strand.
AATGTGTTGCTCTGGTTTTTAAAGTTGTTTTGCTCCCCACATTCTTTGGCTTTCGTGGGGTTGTTCAAACCAACTTTTTGATGATCAACAACAGTTCATTGTCCTCAAATTCCAAGCTCCAAATTTGGAAAGACAAGTTCTTGGAGGTTCCTCAGATTTTATAAGGATAAGTTCTTTTTGTATAGAAAAAAAAACCCTTAAATGAGCAGTATTAGATGAAACTAGGTATAGTTTGCATTTACATAATTTGAAGTTGTTTTAGTTCTTGCTAAATTTTTTCATTTATTTTTCCTATCCTCATTCAATATGATGTCATATTTATTTTTTTTTCATGTACCTTTCTGTAGAGCTTGGTAAACTATAACTGGTTGTGTTGTCATTTTTTTCTTGGTCTTTCTAAGCAACCAAATGAAGCATTTGTGCATGATTTGTAAGCTATCTTTGACTTGTATAGTTTGATGGAAACCTTGGACATTTCAGGGGAAGTGTTAGGTTAAAAAATCATAATAATGATCTAAATAGTTAAATATCTTAGTTGAGGTTGGATCAAAACAATAACTTCATTGGGTTAAAATGATTTATGTTTTAGGTTTTGCTCCTAGGTTTAGCCTCCATATGCTTTTGCTATATCAATATTTTAATATTTGAGAGTTGGTTTGTTTACCTATGTTATTAAGAAATAATCTATTATTGTTTAATAAAGGTGTAGTGGCTAGCTTGCTATTAAAATTCTTCATAAAGCTTGATATTTTATTACTCCTCATTATATATTTTTCTTTTTAATTTGTTAATATGCTCTATATTTTTTGCTACAAATTCAAAGTTTGGGTGTTGGAAATTTAAGGCTTTCTTGTAAAGTAATGCTTCAAGATGGAGTCAAGAGACTTGGTTGTAGATATATACATGAGCAACTTAATTTAAGTTTATGTATATTGTATTATAATGTGTTTTTAATTTCCTTGTATATCATATGAGTTTCTTCTATATGGAGAAATTGGGGACAACTTTAAACAAGTTCATTGATTTGTGCTTTAATTAATAATCAAATGTATATTACATATGTTTTTATTATGTATAAAATCATGATAATTTGATTGTCATTATCATTCTTAAATAATATCAAATTGATTATACATGGCAACAGGTTCAATTTTTCATGTTAAAAAATAATTTAAAAATTTTTCGAGGGAAACCTTGACAGTTGTACTTATTCCCTACCTTGACATACATTATACTTATGTGGTACCTATCCTTAACATATATGGTGCCCACCAAGACCTATGTGGTTCATAACTTTGACATATGTTAGAGCAACCTTGACGTATGTTCCTATTAATCTTAACATATGTTAAGGAGATCATAACATATGATAAGTAGTGAAATATACCTACCTTATAGTGCACATATATCAAGATTGCTTATACCTTAATCTTGAGACTGACATAGATGACATATAGAATCATAATGCTATAATGACATATAACCCTTACCATGACAATCAAACACCATCAAGGAAAGCCTTTTTTTCTTATAGTGGTTAATAATGCTTAACATTAAAATGTTCAAAAAGTCTATCTTTAACAAACTATCTCCAATGATCCTCTTGTATGAATGGATGGATAGAAGGTGGGTTTTTAAGTTTTTCTGGGTCATTCTTGAAAGGTTATATATATTTCTCTGTCAACTTGTACTTAAAGGTTTGAAACCTGATGCCCATTAGTATGAACAATTCCTCTTGGATTTTTTATTCACATTAAAGCTTGTCTACAAAATAACAACCCATGTTAGCTCATGTTAATGAATGTATGCAATAATTATATATTAAAGCTATAGATAGACTTACCGTGATCAAATCCCATAACTTCTCCTTAGTCTCTTTAGGGACTTTCCTCCAACTCTCAATAATTACTGGCACTTGGGTTCTAGTTATTGTACCAAGGTAACTACTTAGTTCAACTGAATTTTTCCCAATGTGACTACCAAGGCTATTGTATTCAATCTTGAGCTTTATCCCTTTACTTCGATTTTTTGCAATCTTTGATTTCAATGTACTACCTCTATGCTTTATTTTTGGCATTTCCTCTTCTTCCGGATCCATATTTGTGTGGAAGATATCAAGTAAATGTGCAAACTAGTACTTCATCAACAAACCTACAAAATGACTCAAAATCAAGATTTGTATAGCCTTGCATATATTTCCTATAATTAAATTGGTCATTCACTAATATATTTTTTGAAATTTTCTTTCAAAGTTTGTCTTGTTTTTTGATTTCTTATCAATAATGAAGAATTTATTTGTGAGGATAATAATAAAATAAATTAGTGCATAGTTTCAATTATGATTTCTAGTTTTAATGAAAAAGAAATTTAGGAATAAGAGTTTCAAGTTATGTGAGCATAAAATCAAAACATGATAATAAAAAATAATATAAATATAGTTCCATGGACAACAAAAAGATGGTTAAATGAAGATTGAAGTTGTACCTTTGAATTACATATGTTTATAATGCATGAAAGAAATTTAGGATGATCAATATATATCTCATGAGAAATATTTAGAAGCTAAGCTAATGTGCAACTCATGAAAACTAATAAGTGAAATGCCTTATTATATCTCATGTCAAGGGTGTAATATATTATTTGATTATTTTCAATCCATATTCCCTCACAGTCTTCTCTCATGTATATTGCCTCTGATTCGACTTCTGGCATTGAACTTATAAAGGGGTGATGTTCCATGCAATTATCGGTGAAGTCATCCAGTCCTTCCATGTTGTTGAAATTTTTTAGAGGAATTGAGAGAACTATTGACCATTTGGGATCATGTTGGTCTTCAACATAGAAGACTTGCTTGGCTTGTGATGCTAAAATAAATGGATCCAAATTGTCACCTATTTTGGAGAAGTCAACTAATGTAAACCCGAGTTCATAAACTTTTATACCATTCTTGTTGTCAACCCAATCACACTTGAAAATTGGAATTGTGAACATGTTGTAATCAAGATCCCATATCTCATTAATGACCCCATAAAAGCAAAGTTCACCAAAAACTGGGTTCTTATCCTTAGAACTGGCAATTTGCATAGTCCCTGCTAAAATGCTAACACCACTATTTTGGGTGACGCATGTCATATTGTGTTCCTTAATATGGTAACGACACTCATTAACGATATATCCAAGATATTTGACCACCTGGTGAGTAGGGCCAGGTGCTAACCACCTAAGTGTGTTGGGAATATCTTGCCCATTATGGATAACCTCTTCAACCTGTGTGTAATCAAAACATATTGGAAACTTGTGATGTTTTCAACATATTAAAATAATTTATGAAAACTAAGAGATTACCTTTCCTTCAAGCCAATATGTAAAACAACGCATATGTTCTTCTTGCAACCAAAATTTGTCACTTAGATTGTAGAGGGTATTGAGATTTCAACCAATTCATGTGTTTCCTATAACGTTATAGACAATGAATGCAAACTTAGGATTTCATCATTATGTTATGAAATTATAAAAAGATAAAGGTATGTTTTTCTTACTCAATGTATGGTTGGACAATAGTTGTATTCTTTAACACATAATGATGTGCTTGTAACCACAATTTATGATCAATGTTGGTAGAACGACCACCAGTTATAGGTCTACCAAATTTGTTGTCATAATTGTTACCTTTTCGAATTCCAATTGCATGAGTCCTTGATAAATATTCAGTACAAAATTTGATAGCTTTCTCTACTAAATAGCACTCAGCAATGCATTCTTCAAGCCGATTGTGATTGCAAACATATCCTTTAAGAACTTTCATATACCTCTCAAATGGGTACATCCACCTAAAGTAAACTAGACCACATAGTCGCACCTCCCTTATCAAATGCACTGGTAGATGAAGCTTAATATAAAAAAATGAAGGTGGAAAATACTTTTCAAGTAAGCACAGCATGACCACTAACTCATTATGTACTTCATTCAATTTTAGCACATCAACCACTTTTGTACATAATTGATTGAAGAATATACACAATCTTGATATAGTATATCTCACATGCTTTGGCAAAATAGAACGTAATGCCATTGGCAATATTTGTTGCATAAGTGCATGGTAGTCATGAGATTTTAGACCAAATAACTTCAATTCCTCCAAGGAGACAAGATTTCTAAAATTTGAGAAATAACCCTTAGGGACCTTCAAATTAGACAATGTCTGAAAAACAATTTTTTTTTTCTCATTTTTGGATAGTGAATAACATGTAGGGGGAAGATAGGTCCGTTTCAAGTCAACTCTTGGGAAAAGTTCAGATCTTAAACCCATTTCAACTAGGTCAAGTTGAGCATTAAGTCCATCCTTTGTTTTCCCTAGGATGTTAAACCAAGTACCAATAATACTCTCATAGACATTCTTTTCGATGTGCATAACATCCAAGTTGTGACAGACATGAAGATATTTCCAATATTCTAACTAAAAAAATATAGACTTTTTTTTTTTTCCAACAATTTGTGTTCACATCAAATTCAAGAGATTTTAGCTTCATTTTCCCCCAAGAACTAGGAATGAGATCAACTTTTTCAAGTATTTCTTCCCCACTCAAAATTTTAGGAGGAATCTTAAAATCTTGTTCACCATTGAATGCCTTCTTTTGTCTCTGATGATGGTTACGTGGAAGAAATCGTCAGTGACCCATATGCGAGTTCTTCCTACCATGCTTTAATCTTTTGGAATATATTCCTTCTCCACATATTGGACATGCATAATATCCTTTCACAGTGCAATCGACCAAGTTTCCATATGCAGGGAAATCATTGATCGTCCATAAAAAGATGGCCTTTAAAGTAAAAACTTCACGCAAGTGTGCATCATAAGTCTTAACTCCTTTTTCCCATAAAGTTTTAAGGTCATCCACCAATGGACTCAAGTAAACATCTATATTTTTACCAGGTTGTCGTGGTCCTGAGATCAATAATGATACCATCATAAACTTCCTTTTCATGCACAACCAAGGAGGAAGGTTGTATATGATCAGTATAATAGGCTAAGAACTATATCTACTGCTCATAGACTTATTAGGATTTATACCATCTGTTGATAGTGCTAGTCTAAGGTTTCTCAGTTCAGAAGCAAATTTAGGCCACATATGATCAACTAGTTTCCACATTGAGGAGTTTGATGGGTGGCGTAGTTTACCATCATATTCTTTATCCTTGGCATGCCACATAGGACATTTAGCAGTTTTTGAGGATTGGAACATTCTTTTGAATCTAGGGATTGGTGGGAAATACAACAAAACCTTTGCAGGAACCCCATTCTTAATCTTTCCCCCCTCATTGTTTATCTTCCACCTTGATTTTCCACTAGTTGGGTCTACAATAGCATCCTTGTACTGGTTTCTATACAAAATACAATCATTAGGACATGCATGAAATTTTTGATATTCCATACAAAGTGCACTCAAAGTCTTTTTAGCTTCATACATGGACAACGACATCTCATTATTCAATGGCAACATATCTCCAAGCAATCTGAAGCAATTATGAGAATCCCTTGTCAGACCAACCATAACATGTTTTTAAGTTGTAAAGTTTTACCAATGCTGACAACTTGGTGTATTTCATGCATCCAGGATATAAAGGTTTTTTTGCATCTTCAAGTAACCTTCCAAACACTTAGGGATCATTTATACAATTAACTTGTGAAGCATTAACCATATCTATTGTGTCAGCAACATCATTATACTCACATTTATCATAACATTGTTGTGAGATATTTGAAAATCCTCCATTAGGACCCTTTACTCCATGCCAATACCATACTCGATAACTGAGATCTATTCCATTAAAGAACAAATGCTCTCTAATGACTTGAGGAATTTGACATAACAGATTTCCACAACGTAAGCATGGGCATTTTATAGAGGTATGGTTGGTTGAATGTGCTATTGCAAAATTGATAAAGTTTTCAACTCCTTCATCATCCTCAACTGATCTTCTATCTTTTGACATCCAATCTCGATTTTCCATTTCAATTAAAATAATGGAATATATATCCTAGACAAGAGAATTTCAAAACTTGTTAATATTAAGAACAAAAAAAGTTAAGTAAGTACATATTTCTTCAACATAATATTAGATATATTTAAATAACTAGATGTAGCTTATATAGGTAAGAACAAAACTTAATATGCATTAGTACACAAAATATAGTTCCAGGATGATTGATTAGTGGTTAACAAAATGGGTCAAGCAATTTTCCAAAGTGGATAATTAATTTATGGTGAGGTTGAAAATGTTGTTAATAATGTATACAAATTCTTACAGTCGATTGAGGGAAACCACAATTCATTGATATATCAATCAATTAGTTGGGATTTTGCCTCCAACAACAGCTTGCAAAATATTATAAAGAATGATTATTGGAACTCATTTATAACATACTTATAACTTACAAATCATCAAAGACCTCTTCAAGTATTTTACATGCACTAAACCTTAACTTGTAAACCATATTAATTACACTTGAGACCAAGTATTTCACTAGAGAAAATTTTGAGCTTTTATATTTTTTTTTTATTGGGAAAAAATCTTTTGAAAAACTTTTAAGGGTATAAGGACAGCACCAAGAGTTTGTAGAGATCTTCGGGAAATCAAGTGTATGCTTTTGTGTTTGGGTTAGAAGACTCTAGAAGGAATACCATTTTTTTTTAATTAACATTTTATTGGTTTATTATTCTGCTTGCTAATAGTTTCCTTAACTTTTACTAGTATGACATGTGAATTTCATCACCACATGTTCATGTGAGATTTGCTTGTGATATGAATATATATTTGGAGAAAATGTAGGGCAGATTCATAAGTGAGAGAGGACACAAGTAGGAGGAAAAGGGAAGCTGACTCGCAGGTGAGAAAGATATGGGAAGTATGGGTGGTAGCCTTCTACAACTTCTCTACTCCATCTAAGAAATTTGCTTACAATTTAATTACACTCAAAATTTTTCTTTCTTTGTGTGTGTTACATTTGTGCTCAATTTATTATGTAAATATTCCTAATTTTATACAAGAAGGTGAGGTTATGGTGTAAGTTGATGTGTGTATAAGGAAAAAATTAAAAAATAATAATAATAAAAAGAAACAAAAATTATGCTTTGACACCTTTTTTAAAAAAAAAAATTAATAAACTGTCCACTTGTTTCTTTATAAACCTTTTTTTTCTTTTACAAAAAATTATTTAATGATTAGGTTTTTAAATAAATATTAAAATCATTTTTTGCCAAAATAGAATAATAACAATGAATTATAATATTTTAGAATATTACACAAATGTTAATTTATATTACGATGAATATTAAAATATAAAAATAAATAAATAATGAATAAAGATAATAATTTTACATGAATAATGTAGTTATACATAGTAAAAATTAATAATAAAAATTTAAAATATTATATTTTATTAAAAATAATAATATTTTAGTAAAAATTATAAAATATAGTTCCAATAAAGCCATAAATTATAAAATATGATATAAAAAAAATTATGTTTTGGCATGTATTTTTATAAATTAAAAAAAAAAAGGTTTTTCAACTAATGTTTTCACATCAAACCAATTGGAGGTATTAAAAATCACTTGTGAAACATTTTTTTTGTTTTTTTTTAAATTTCATGGATAGTCGATTGATTAAAGTAGTCAACTAATTGAATACTTAAGGTGCTGATATTGCAACATTTCATTTTAGGATCTGAGGGAACACATTCTCAACTTCAATCAAAAACCTCAAAAAAAAATTAATAAAAGAGAAAAAAATCCCAACACCAGGAAATCATTTGTTATATAAAAAAAACACAAAAAAAAGGCATTAGGAAATCATTTTATAGGTTTTTTTTTTTTTTTTTTTTCTAAGACATGAACCTAGAACTTCCTACATCCCCACCCTAACCCCTTCCCACTCAAATACAACATCAAGAAATGTGATTCCTAGTGTTCCATAAGTGAGATGGGACTATAAAAGATAGTTTTCACTTATTTTCCAGAATATGTCATCAGCAACATTAGAATCCAAAACTAAAAGGGCCTTTTCCAAGATGCATGTACCATGTGCAAATTAGGACCACAAGTAGAAACCATATATAATCTAAACTTGATCTACTAGGTTTCTTACAGTCCATTGAAAAGAAAAAGAAAAGAAGTCCCACCATTCATTGTTAAACTTCTTCTTTTTTATTATAAATGTGGTCAAAGATGTATTAAAGAAAAAAAAATATTTAAGCAAATAAAGGGCTCTTGTAATGCATGCCCAAACTACTTTCAATGGATCTATGAGGATCTCCGGCCATGGACGGAGATCGGAATCACCAAAGAGATGATGGAAGCAGCGAAGGACCTAACATTCTTCAGGCTAGTGATATTAGACGAAAAGGTTTACATGGAGAAATACAATGGGGCATTTCAAAAAAGGGGTGTCTTCACCATATGGGGGATTCTACAGCTTCTAAAGGTGTATCCGGGAAAGGTGCTAGACTTGGAACTGATGTTAAAGTGTGGAGACTGGAGGATCAAGGCAAGTGAGTATGGAGAACGAAAAGGGAAAAAGAAGGTGTCATCTTTGTTTCATTACTGCACAAGTGATGACACCTTGGATATTGTTTTCTCGGATTGGTCCTTTTAGGGCTGGATACTCTCAACAAAATTCTATATCTCATTCCCACTTAGATACAAATAGAAAAATCATTTTTTTCTCTCTCGTTTTTTGGAAGGGATGAAGATTATGTGACAATATATCTCAAAAAAATTCTATACCTGTCATTCTCACACAAATATATATTAAAAATCATTCTTTTTTTTTTCTTGTTTTTAAGGAATCGACCATGTGTTTGGTTCAGATTAAAAAAAATCAACTAATCTACAGGTTTCAGATTAAAAAAAAATCAACTAATCTACAGGTTTTTCTCTCTTGTTTTCGAGAAGGGATGAAGATCATGTGGCAGTATATCTCAACAAAATTTTGTACCTATCATTCTCACACAAATACATATTAAAAATGATTCATTTTTTCTTGTTTTTCGCTTGTTTTTAAGGAATCGGGCCATGTGTTTGGTTTAGATAAAAAAAATCAATTAATCTACAAGTTTTTTCTTCTATGCTAGAAGTTTAAACCTAAGTTTTTCTTTCCTACAACTCAAGAAAACGTAGTTCACAAAAACCATAATACAAAGATGTTAAAACAATCAATATAACGACATTAATAAAAGAAAAAAAAAAGTAGATCTAAGAGATTTTGGATTACCTGGGAGTCCACAAAGTGAAGAATGTTAGTTGTGAGCATGTTGACTATGGGTAAGAGAAAAGGTAGAAGAAGATTATGGTTTTATATATAGGGTTTGTATACTGAGATTTTTTGCATTGTGGGTGGCATGTGGAAACAATGGGCTTTTTATATATTGTTCTGATTATTAATTCTAAAAGTGGTCTCAAGTGGGCTAAAGTAGGCTCATTAAGTTATAATACTTAAAAAAATTTATTTTATATGATGTCACTTCCCTAAAATGACACATAAATATAAAACTAACATCATCTAGCTACCTCAATTGAAGATTTTTTATATGATGCGTTTCACCTTTATTAATTATAAACCCTATGGTGTCATTATTTTAAAAGTGACACCATAAATAGTGACACCATAATTAATTTTTGTAGTAGTGAACTCCTAACCAAGTGAGAGTTCTACTATCAAAGGCCTTCAACCTAAGCCTTGAAACTTTATATTTGGATTCATGGTCTCCTATGGGCACTCACAATCTCTTCAAGTACTTCACTTACTTGAAGTCTTTTCACTCAAATTGAGTAGATAAGGAAAGTTCTAATGTTTCTTGTTAGGACATTGAGTCTTATTTATATGTTGGCAATTTTGTTCCATTTTATGTTTGATCATAGAAATCTTTTTAGATAGTGACTTGCTCTCCATTGAAGATTACGATTGTCATTCGTCCAACCAAGAAGTCATAGGTACGTTTCAAAAGGTTTGAATTATGGCATATAAAGCTTCTTTGATGTATATAAGGTTTAGCATCATTTTTGGACTTAAAATGTTTTAAAATGATTTTTCAAAAGAAGTAGGGGTCGCTTAAGTGGAAAGGACCGTTTAAACGGTTAGTCTGCTCAAATGATAAGGACTGCTCAAGTGAAACATTCAAGTGGTCTAAGTCTGCTCAAGCAATCAAGACACTCCTGCCAAGTTTAGGAACAAATTTTGTATGAATTTTACTCAAAATCTAATTTGGAAACTTAAAATACTAAAACTTTTTGGGTTTTTTTCCTATAAATACCTCCTTAATAACCCCTTGAGGGTTAAAGATTGAAGATTATAAAGATCTTAGAAATTAGTTTTAGGATTTAGCCTTGGAAAGCATGACATGATGTAACAGATTGAGATTCATTTATAAATTTGTTTATGTTTCTTGGTTCCCTTAAATATCTCATTTGTATTAATTTTTTATTTGAGCATACACGCCCCGCGTCACTTACATTGTACATGACTTGGGTGTATTAGGTGTTGCATAGAAGATCCAAGTCATGGGTTCCTTGTAAAGTATGAGTTGTCCATAATTGGTTCATGAATTTGGGTTATCCATTTGAGATTGTAGTGTTCTACCTTCTAATTGGAGGGATGACTTGTCTGGGCTATCGAGATGGTTTTCCCATGGTAAGTGTACTAGTGCATGTGATGCACATTGGATAAGAACTATAGTGAATCATGACACAAAACTATCAATTGTCATGATTCACCAAGCTACTATACTATATGGACTCTCAACCTTGAGAGGATATTGAGCTTGTGTTAAAGTTAATAGGAGGCTTTGACTTATGGTTTAGACCCTAAAGTGGTCATATATCCCTATGGATTAGGTCACTGTTGATGGAGGTTGGTGACAATAGATATTCTCAATAGAGGCACCATGATATCTCATGGATTGAAACAATGTGTCCCCTTGAATGATTCAAAGGACATGTGATTTAGAAGACTATGGCCATTGCATTTCCTTTAGTAGAAATTTGATATATGCTCCTTAGAGTTAAAGTATGTCAATTGATCACATAATAAGTGGGATCTATAACTCAAGAATTGGAGAGGTAATCTTGATAGGTTATAGCATAACCTTGTTGGATTACGGACACCAATTCATGGGGAGTTTTCATGTAGTGGATAGTAGGTCACGAACTCTGAGCTTCATCTCGTGGTTATCAACATAGGATATTGGAGTGCGGTTAATTCTCTTTAATGGAATGTTGAATCAACTTCAAAATTGGAGTATGAGGGAGTCAATACTCCTATGGGTCCCAATGGTCCCCATTCTGAGCTCATATGCTATGATGACGCATTTTATGAGAGATGAATTGGCTCTTAGTTAATTCTTGTGAATAAGGGCATTTTGGTAATTACGTAAGGTTGCACAAGGAATAATGAACAAGTTCTCTTAATTGGGATAATTGATTAATTAGACGGCTTTATGCAGTTAATTACTTAATTAAGACCCATTTTAGGCTAGATTAAGTGGCCTAAGCCTTGGTAGGCTCAAGTCACTTAAGCCCAATAGGGGAACCCTATAAATGGCCCATAGGGGCTAGGGTTTCCATAACCTTAAGAGAGACTTTGTCTTCCACCTCTAGAGAAAGAGAGAAATAGTAAGAGCCAAGAGATCATTATTTCTAAACTCCACACTTTGGAGTGTCAAGATCGTGATTCGAGTCATTGGGCAAAAGATCTTAGGTGTACGAGACTTCTAGATTCATTATTCTTCATCTTCTTCGAGTAGAATTGATTTGGGAACATCCAAATCAAAGGTAAAGCTCTTTAATGGTTTTCCTTTTGATCTTAGAATTGTAAAAATATGTTATGTTCATAGGATCTAGAGGCCTAGGGTAGTTTTGCATGCATCTATACAATCCAGGGTAAGGGAACAGAGAAATCCTAGGTTCCTAGTAATGGTTATTTCATCAATTTTAGTGATGATTACTTTAGGTTTGGATATGTACATAGGAGATATGATGTCTTGGATACATTCATTAAATTTAAGGTGGGATCGAATAACCTATTGGTTATACATACAAAGTCACTTTGATTAGATTAACGTGATATATCTAGTAAGTTTGATGCTTTCCGCTAGATCACAAGATTATTTCCTAGTTATGTGTACCAAGATATTAAACTTAGATGGACATAGTGAGATCGTGGATAGGTTTCTCATCTTTTTCCAAATTCTTTAGGGGATATGTCTTATATACTGTGTAATACCTCTCTTTCTTAAGAGGTATATCAGTTTATAGGATATTTAAAAGGATTATTGGGTTATTACCCTTATAGTCAAGATCATTAGAAGATATTTGTTCACACAAATGTCAGATTTTTTTATAAAGACTATATAATAAGGAATAAGGAAAAAGGTTATATAGATTGGAGGATATATTAGAAGATAGTCCCACATTACATAATATACTATGGATCCAGAGAGTTAAAGGCATAACATTCCTATGATTTCTAGTACACCAATGCCTTGTCGTAGTAGGAGGTTTATATCCCACAAACTATGATGAAGTAGTGAGTAGTGTTTGAGCTCCCTTAAGATAAGAAGCTATGAAGAGGTAGTTAAAATCTTTGTATTGTAACCTAGCTTAAAGTCCTGTAGAAGTACCTAAAGGAATAAAACCCATAGGTGTAAGTTGGTCTACAAGAGGAACATAGGAGTAGATGGAAAGCTTGAGTTTTATGTGGCTAAGACTGTAGCTAAAGGTTTTAGTTTGAAACTTTGTTTCAACTATGGAAAACCTTTTCAATAGTGCTCATACTAAAATCCATCATATTACACGTATCTATTGCAATGTCTCATTTATAAGATATAACAACCAAACATTTTCATAGCAAAGGGTCTTGTGTGAACAAAAAGGCATAAGAAAGCGTGGTGATGCTCTAAGATCTTGTAGGTAGATGATAATTTACTTAATGGATATGATGTAGGGATATTGTCATCAATCCAGACCTGGTAATCTACTCAGTTCTAGATGAAAAATTAAAGGAAAACACAATATGTTCTCGGGATTAAGGTCCTTTAGGACTACAAAAATAGGAAAATTATGTCATATCGTCTACATAGATGATCATTTGGTCAAGTATATGATGCAAAACTTCAAGAAGATTTTATTACTATTTGGATTTGGAGTTGTCTTTCTTAAAATCAATGTCCTTAGACATCTATGGAGAGAGATCGCATTAAGGTGATATCCAATGCCTCTGCAATGGATAGCCTTAAGTATGCAATGCTATGTACTGGACCAGATATTTGCTTTGGTATAGGAATAATGAATGGATATTAGTCCATTTCTTGATTAGAGCTTTAGGTGGATGTCAAACATATACTCTAGTTTCTTTGGGGAATGGGGGTTTATATGTTTGTGAGTTTTTGCAATGAACGTGTACTCATTTCATATAGGGAAATTGGACTTTAGTTTGATAAGGACTCTAAGTGGTTTTTTGTTGTTTCTATAGAAACAAAGGAAGCCTTTTGGCTTATAGGTAGTTTCCTTGGATATATCGTCTAAGATCCTGTTATGTAATAATAGTGTGATGATGGCATGGTCTAAAGAACTAAAGTACTATTAGAAGAGAAAACACATAGAGAGTAAGTGATACTTTGTTATGAGATAGGAGAAAAAGGTGATGTGACTATAGAGTAGATTCTTTCTGAATTACTCAGTCTACTTTTGAGACTAGTGGGAGTTTTTTGGAATTAAGCCCCTAAAAACAAGACATGATGTAACAAAGTTAAACTTAATTGTCCCATTGTTATCCTTTTGGTGTGTTAACATTGATTTTAGCATTTAGCCTGTCTCTTACATTTAATAGTTAATTCATGGATTTCGGCAATCCAATAGAGATTATAGTGTACCACCTCCTAATTGGAGAGATGACTTTTCTTGGTTGTAAGGATGGGTTTTCCATGGTGAGTGCACTAGTGTATGTGATGCACACTAGATAGGACTTACGGTGAATCATAATGCAAGGCTATCAATTGTCATGATTCACTAAGCTACTATACTGCATGGACTCTCAATCTTGAGAGGATATTGAGTATGTGCTAAAATGAATAAGAGGCTTTAAACTATGGATGAGACCTTAAACTAGTCAAATATCCCTATGGATCAGGTCATTGTCGATGGAGGCTGGTAGCAATAGGTGTTCTCAATAGAAGCACTATGATCTCTCATGGGATTGAGATAGTGTGTCCCCTTAGGTGATCCAAAGTACATGTAATCATGAAATCTATGACCATAGTAATTCCTTTTGTGGAATTTGACATATACTCCTTGGAGTTAAAGTATGTCAATTGATCACATAATAAGTAGGATTTGTAACTCAAGGATTTGATAGGTGATAACACTACCTTGTTAGAATACAAACACTAGTTCATGGGGAGTCTTCATGCAATGGATAGTAAGATCATAGATCCAAGCACTTGGTGTCTCATTATAACATAGGGTACTGGAGTGCAATTGACTCTCTATAGTGGAATATTGTGTCAATTTTAAAATCTGATTTTGAATAAGTTAGTACTCTTATAAGTCCTAGTGATCCCCGTTCTAAGCTCATATTCCTTGATGACATGGTTTATGATAGTTGGATGGGTTTGTAGTTCACTTTTGTGCAGAAGGGTGTTTTGGTAATGACGCAAGGTTGCACAATGATAATTGAATGATATCTTTGGACTAGGCTAATTGATTAATTATGACCTTGTATGGTTAATTAATCAATTAACAACCTTTTTGGGTTAGATAAAGTGACCCAAGACCATGGTGGGCTTAAGTCACTTAAGCCATGTAGGAAGCCCATAAATATCCCTTTAGGGGTTAAGGTTTCTATGTCTTGTCATTCTTCTTTTTCAATCCAAAGAGAAAACCATAGCCTTCACCTTTGAGATCTCCACCATCTTGGTGCCTAGACATAAGGAAGAGTCATCGAGCGGAAAATCTTAGGTGTATGAGAAATCCACTAGAATCACACAAGCCGTATGCACGATAATTGCACAGAATGCACATAGGCCACGTGCATGAGAATAACATGGGATGTGCACATGGGTAGCAACATGAGGAAAGATTCTTCAGTTTTTCTAAGCATGTTCTTCACTATAAGGAATTGATCTGGGAACATCTAGATCTATGTATAAACCATTATTTTTCATTGTGTTAGATCTAGAGAGCCTTAATGATGGATGCATGCACCCTATGAGATCTAGGGCATGGGAACGAAGTAATCCAAGGTTCCCAACACTCTTGTTGATCTTCCTTGAGCATCAAGGATTAATGGTGGTCTCCAACCATATTCAACTAAGTTTCATACCCTTTCACTGTGCATTTTGAAGGAAAAACATCATATGTACTTTCTAATGGGAGTAATTATTCCCATCAAAATAGGGTAGACTATTGAAAGGAGCACCACTTTTAAATTGCTCCATATCGAACTTACAAGATTAATAAAAATTTGATTTTTATCCTATATGATTAATAAAAATTTGATTTTTAAACAATATAAATAATAAAATTGAATTTTTAATCAATAAGATATGAATCGATTTTTTATCCTACTTTGATACTAATTAAAAAAAAAAGTATTGCTATTAATATTTCTTGAATTACCGAAAGTCCAATAGAGAACACTCAGAGGGGGGTGGAATTTAAAATTTTTAATCAGTATTTGTGAATTATAATCACTTTTCTTATCCCAAGATATCATAAGGATAATTTGGATATTTGAAAAGGATTTCACCTCAATAAAAGTCTTATTTTTATGGTTAATTGATATCCAAAGATTAATAATCTATGTTCAAGAATGTTAGGGATAACAATAACCATAAGAATAACCAACCTAACAAAGTCAACAATAATCTCAACAAATCAATAATTCATTATAGGTATAACCACAACAAGATAACCAATTCAACAAACTCAATAACCAATCAATCAATCTAATTTATTCAATATCTTCAACTAGAATATATGGAGGAATATATATATATATAAACCTTTTAGAATAGCCTTGTAAGATATTAGGTTAAACAAATTAACCTATTCTAGGCAATTCAAACATTGTATCAAATATAAAGAGATAGATAAGGACACATAAGATTTTTACGTGGAAAACCCCCACAAACTATGGAGATAAAAAAACCACAAGGTCTAAAACCTATCAATTGAAATCCACTATTCGAAATCAAGTCACATATATATTTAACTAGTCACTTTACCCTAAAGGCTTACTCTCCAATACCTCAACTTGATCCACGTGCGTGATACAACAACTACTTGTTGCTCTCTAGGATCTTTTGGTCCCTCTAAAGAGAATACGATGTTCAACCAACAATTCAAATTATCGAATGAGAGAATGAGAATGGTGTGGAAAATTAGGCTATCTCCTCAAAGAGTACTTCTAAAGAATAAGAGGTGCACAACAACTCTAAGATCTCTATGTTCTTTCTAATCTTCGATCTCTTAGCCTTAAAGGGTTACAAGGGAGGTATTTATAGGCAAAATCCATAAGGATTTTGGTATCACAAGTTTCCAAATTAGAGTTAGATTAAAATTCATTCAGAATATGTTTCTAAACTCGGCATGACTATCATGACCACTTGAGTGGACTTAGACCACTTGAGTGGGATTAATTGCTTGAGCACTCTAATAGCTTGAGCGTCCCCTACTTTTTGAGAAATCATTTTTAAAAAAAATTTAATCTAAAAAATGGTACCTACCTTTTATACCTCAAATAAGCTTTTTATATGTCACAATCCAAACCTTCTTAGATATACCTATGACTTCCCAGTTGGACAACAACAACCCTTGATCTTCTATGGCCAAATATAAATTAGAACAAAATTTTCAACATATAAACAATACTCAATGTCCTAATACAACTCTAGTGCAATAAATATCTTAAAGAATTTTGTTCTTCATTCCCGTACTAAACACATTGAAATCAATTGGCAGATGGTCTTACCAAACCCTTAGATTTTCTTATGCTTGAGTACCTTAGGAAATCTTTAGGCATATGCTTAATCGATTGATTATCTTAGAAATAGGCTTCAAAGGTTTTGAGCTTAGTCTTTATATCTTTTTTTGTTTCCTTTAACCTTATTTTGCTTTGGGCTTATGATTTTTTTGTTTATTTACTTGATATATTAGCATGATTTGTAATACCTCGATTTTGTGATTTAGAGAAATATACTATATCTCCAAGATTTGATGTGGCTGGAATCATAGATATTTGTTGATCACTATTGATGTATTGATTTATGATAATTAAATGTCTTTGTATGTGGAAAATTCAATATTAGTTACATCTTGTACTTGATCAAAAGGAAGACTTCTTAAGTTAAAATCATATAGTACACTTTGATTGCTTTGGAAGGATCCATCATCATGATCAAATCTTATTGTCCACATACCTTGTTTGGATGTGATCATTATATTTGTTTCCTGAAGTGAGTCAATGCAAAATATTGAATCATTGGTTAAGCTTAACACTCATATACCTTTTCCAAGATTCATGCGCTTAAATGTAAAATATTCATTTACAACATTTGGAAACACCCCTAAAGTGGATACAAAGGCAACCATGAATGAAAAGAAAAATAAAAATCAATATTAATCATGGTATACAATGCCTCCACTTTCAAACGAAAAAAAAATGATATCAAATTAAGGGAGAGTCAAGTTATGTTTAATGTAGATCAACGAGGCTGTGTTAAATAGAAATTCGATGATCTTAATTCAAATTGACTTGATGTGTTTTTTAATTTGACCAAAGGCATGACTGGATCTCTTCTAAGTGATCAATTTCAAAATATAGAACTAAACAATAAGTCATATTCCCTTGAACATCAATGCTTATGTTTCTATGTTGACTATCTTCTACATTGATGGTTATGCATTGGGTTTTCCAATTTAAGATTATGATTAACTCTAACCTATGAACTTGAAACTTTATTCTTGGTGAATTTATATGTACTATTTGAAGTAACTTAATTTATTACTGATTGAGCCAATGTTAAAAGCTTATGGACTTAATTATATGCTTACTTTGATTAATGTGTTAAAAGTTCCTTCATTTTGTGACAATCCTTCTCTTTAAGTTAGTTAGTTGAGTATTCTATCATTTATTAGAATTGAAATTAGGCTATAGTTGCTTGAGCGCTGCATCCAATGCTCAAGTCTCATCTAGCGGCTCCACCGCTTAAGCCCTCTAAGCTCTACCTTTTAAGCCCTCTAAGTTACATCCAACGATACATCCATCAAGCATCCCATTCGAGCGCTAATCTGCATCCAGCAGTACGTCTTGGTATGAAAACCCATCCAGCACACCTTTTTGTATTTCAAATGCTTTCCTAATCTCTAAAGCGCTGTGGGACTCTATCTATTTGACATTTGAGGTTAGTTTGATTGTTTTTTAGTTTTCGACATTATTGTATTGTTTGATACCTCTTTTAAGACATTTCTAATGGTTTAGATTTTCTCCATATTTTTCTCAATTTTTGTGTCCTTTAGCATTCCCTTAGTTATGTCTAGTTGTAGGCATCGACGAGAGGCAACTCCTCCTAGATCACCTGAGCCGATTTAAGGCATTGCTTTTTAGGGACCTTTTGACCATTTTGATTTTCCTATTGAGTGTTTCTATTCTCGGGAGTCTCATGATCATTTTTATGCCTTTTTTCAGAGCCATCATATTGAGGTCAAGTGTTCTATCGATCTTCGTGCCTTTTAGGATACTCGTTTTCCTACCATTTTCAGGGAGGGAGGGTGGGAGTTCTTGTTTACTTTGTAAGGATCATATGATCTTCTTCTAGTCCACATGTTCTATGTGATTAATGCATACCATTTCTCTTGGTCACTCCTTCTAGGTGATCAATCTTTGTCAATTAGGCGTGTACTCAACATGCCTCAAATTGATGCATGTCTTCTTCCCTTCTTTCCAGAGGTTTAGGCTCTCACTCTTGGAGAGCTTGTTTTTATTCTAGTTACTTTGTATGGTGCTCTTTGAGAGCTTCCCGCGTATGTTCCATTGGATAACTTTTCCAAGCCAACTTGGATTCTTACTACATTCCTTACTCTTTCTATCCCTTGTCCCATCATACTGAGATTTTTCAATCAACTACTTGTTTCATACATTCCATCCTCTCAGGATAACAATTCAACATTGGGTAGGTTATCATCAATATCATCACCTCCTACTGATATTTTTCCTTCTATCGTGGTGCACTTTCTTTCAAACTCCTCACCTCTAAACTATTATAACACATTGGCTTTGAGATTACTATTGCATAGAGGATCCATCTTGGTTATGTCTTGTTAGATGAGAGCTTTTAGGCTAAACACTACAACCACATGTATGGTCCCATGGTTCCTCCAGTTCCCGATGGCCTTGAGGATGTTGAACCAGCACAATAGGCTTCTTAGGAGGCACTTGCTAAGGAAGATGAGATCTAAACTATGGAGCAGGATGACCCATTCCTAAGGTTTCTTTGAGGACTCGCTCTAGTCGGGGTCATGCTAGATCATCTAGAGCTTCTCATGGAGAATCGACTTCCATAAACTCGACTACTTAGGAGATGGATCCCATGACCTTAATGCTTCAAAGGTTAGACTCACAAGATGTTCAGCTTTGTGAGTTGTAAGGTTAGTTGACTTATATAATTTCTTGGATCCATACTCAAAGTGATCTGAGCTCCTTCCTTCCTCCACCTCTTCCAAGTGCTTTGTTATTTTATTTTTCCTTATATGTATTTTTGTTGATCTGTATGTTTATTCATTGCTTATCTTATGTATCCAAAATCATATTATTGATATATACATATTTATGTGTTTTTCATTTTTCTCTTTATCTCTTGTGTGCTTTCTCATGTTTATATTTCCGTTACTTTCCCACTTTTGTGACAAAAAGAGGGAAAACATTGAATATTTAATAACCCTCTTAAATAAAGAAAAAAAAAATGGAGAACATTGAACCGCTTAAAAAAAAAAAAAAAAAAGATCATATATTGAATATTTAATTCATTTTAAAAGGGGAAGTTATAAATAAGGGGAGATAGGGTGATCATAGATAGAAACTCCTTAATTTAGGGGGAGTTATTTATTTTTATTCTTTAATTATTCATTAAGGAAATTTAATTGAAATATTAGTGGAAATTGAATATGAGACATTGAAGTAAACCAAATCAACCTTAGGAAGCTTGACTTTAAAGTTCAATAGAGATATCTGACACAAGAATTTTTTGTAAAAATATTATTATTTGAATTGTCTATCTCTCTGGAACTAATCTCAGCCAAAAAAACTTTTTCCCATATTTTTCCTTATGTATATTTTGGTTGGGAAAAGCTCCCATCACTTTACTATTAAATTATTGTGACATATCTAGTTTTTATTATGTTGCCTTGATTGGCACACATTCAAATTCCTCTTGAGCTTTGCTTTGCACCTTGACGTCATTATAGGAATCTATTCCTTTTTTATGCTTTCACAATGCATCAAGCAAAGTCTCCAAGTATCCTTTTTGCTTTCATGATATTATTTTATCTTTCACACTATTTTACCTTTGGTATTATTTTCCATGTATGTTGGTTACAACGTTGGAAGATAAGAACTACAAAGTGATGCAAAGCATTTCCTTGGTTTAATTTTTAATTGAGCGTTAATGTGTGTTATGTAAACTCCTTTATGAGAGTTCGGGTAGGTTTATGTAACAATGTTTTGTCACAAAATTGCCAAAAGTGGAGATTGTTAGGACATTGAGTCTTGTTTATATGTTGGAAATTTTGTTCCATTTTATGTTTGGCTATAAAAGTCTACTTATATAGTGACTTGCTCTCCATTGAAGTCCAAGGGTTCCTATTTTTCAAACTAGGAAGTCACAAGTATGTTTAAAAAGGTTTGGCTTATGGCATATAAGGCTTCTTTGAGGTATAAAAGGTTCAACATTATTTTTGGACTTAAAATGTTTTAGATAGGTAGGTCTTAGACTTCTTGGTTTTTTATCTCCATAGTTTGTGGAGGATTTTCACATAAAAATCTTATGCTTCATTATCTATATCTTTTACATTTGATATTTTGTTTGAATTGCCTAGAATAGATTAAATGGATTGTTCGTAATATCTTTCAAGGTTTTCATAAAAGGTGCATATCAATATATTCCTTCTTAGATTTTATTTGATTAAGTTTGATTGATTTGTTGGGATTTCTATTAAGGCTATTAGGATGGTTATCTTGGTGGTTATGGTTGTTATCCCTATAACTGATTATTGTAATCCTTAACATTTTTCAAGATATTACTAATTAATTTATTTTATCCCCAAATAATCGTTGGATGTCAATTAACCATAAAAATTAAGTTTTATCATTCTAGATTTAGGGTGAACTCCTTTTTTAATATCAGTATAACCTTGAAAATTTCTTGAGTTAAGAGAATTTGATATAGCATATAAATCTTTATTTAAAATTTTAAATCAACCATTCACCCTCCCTTTGGGTGTTCACTATTGGACTTTCGGTTGTTATTCAAGTGGTATTAAAGCAATGCCCATTTTTCACTTCCCATCCTAGATATAATTTTGCCTTATACAAAGGAAACAAGGATGGATATGAAAGGTGCACTAATAGAATTCGCAAGTGATAAATCAATGCACTTGGATGAAGAGCTTTGAACAAGGAAAATAAATTTTTTTAATTGAATGTGATTTTTCTCAAGTCAATAAATGCTCTAAAACTCTTCAATTTATATGTTTCTAGCTCAAGAACCTAAAAAGTCACAAAAGTCAACATTTGACCAATTAAGCACTCATTTGATTGATTAACTAGTCATAAGGAATAAAATGCTCTACAAGTAACTATTGGGGTTTCTAAGCTCAACAAAAGGTGTAATTAATCCTTGATTGCCACTCAAATGCCCTTCGATCGATTGAGACTATGCCTAAACTGGCTACACCCTAACTATTAGAAGAAAGAGAAAATTCTTAGCAACCTCAACCAATCCTCAATTGGTTGAGCCTAACTAATTGAGTGATTTAGTTGTGTTTTGCTAATTTAAACTAAATATGTAAATAATTTTTCAATAAAGTTTTACAAAAACACAATTTTAAACTAGAGCAGTTGTTGAAAAACTTAACTTTGAAACCAAATATATATATATATATATATATATATAAAAGAAAAAAACAACTAACAATTGTATAGTGGTTAGGTCGTCTCCATAGGGAACCTTTAATCAATAATAGTAGTGGTAGGAGTTTTGGAGGTTGAGTGCTGGTTAGAGAAATAAAATAATAAAATTTTAATTTCAAGAGAGAGGGAATGACCCTAGAAACCAAAATTTAATAAGGAAACAATAAAAACTACAGCAACGACAAAACTATCCAAGAGTGGAAAGTCATTTGGATTCCTTCTCTCAAACTCAGCACCCTTAACAAGACACTAGCCTTGTGTTATGGGTCTTAAGACCAGGACTTGGATGTACACCAACCATAAGGCTCTCATTGAAATAAGCATCACCCACTTCAATGAAAGAAAAACTTGGTCAAATTGCTCTTGGCCAGTCATCATAGCCAGATGATTTGGATGAATTTATGTATATGTATGAGATCAGAAGAACCAAGGCCAAGGTTGCTTGACTTTCTACCCTTACAACCATAGCCTTTACTCTTCGTAAAGACTCCTTTCGGTCCTTGTAACTACAGACCTAGGCCAATGGAGAATCTTTTTGGTCCTTATAATCATTGACCTAAGTTATGGTGTTTTTCAACCATAAATAGCTAAATTGAAGGTGAACTAAACTAAGATAATAATACCTCAACATTCTTTCACCCCTTAGCCTAAGAAAGGCACAAAAAGAAAAACACAAAACACAAGGACTAAAAAGAAAACAACTTCATTAAAACACTTAAAAATAAAAGATTACAAAACACACACACACACACACACAAAACTACAACTTATTTACCTAGTTATAATCTATCATTATTAGATTTTTTTTTCTATTTACAATTCTTGTATATATAAGCAACAAAATCTTCCACACCCTCCCACCTCACTGCTTCGAAGCTATCCCTACTCAACTATGCCACTTGCCTATGCTGTTGGTTTTGTGAGCTTTTGTGAAAGTTGAGGTATTGAGGTGTGCTTTTTTCTTTGCATAGTTAGTGTGTGCAATTATTGAGATGCCTAAGAGGGGTGATTTGGTTCCTAATCAGTTGAGCCTATTTCCAATCGATTAAATCGGTTGCAAGCTCTCATAATTGGTTGCACTTTAGCACCAAAATCAACTAATGCTAAAAATTCTTTTGAAAAATCAGGTTTGATAAAGAGTTTTACTTTGACATGCCATTTTTTGAGATTTCATCCTAGTTATAGTTTTTATAAACAATTCAGAAGATTCTCCATCTTCCACTTGTTTATCTTTGGCTTTTTCTGACTTATTATTTTCTAAGATTTGAAGTATGATTTCTATTTC
The DNA here is from genome assembly GCF_004353265.1 of Vitis riparia. Lineage (NCBI taxonomy): Eukaryota > Viridiplantae > Streptophyta > Magnoliopsida > Vitales > Vitaceae > Vitis > Vitis riparia. The sequence goes on from NC_048448.1 coordinate 20,400,803, forward strand.
TTGATTTTGACTTATCATAATATTGATTTGAAATTTTATTGGACTTATTTCATTTTAATGGTCTTGAATTCCTATTGGTTTAGGTTTAGAAAATTGTTTATAGTTTTTAAATTGTATTGATTCGTATTTTCTGATTTGTGTTATTTGTCTAGTTTTTGAAATTCTAGGTATTTTTTGAAGTATTTCCTTTGAATATTTGGATCTAGAATCTTATCTTTTAATTCTAGTAAGAAGTTTTGTTCACTTGTTATCATGTTTATTCTTTTAATATTACAAAGACAATTTACCACACAATCACAAGATGACTGTTAGGAAGACTCATTTGACTCATTGGAGGAGTCTTCTTCAATTAAAAGAAATTGATTCTCACTGTATGATACTACGAAAGTGTTGGCATCTTAGATCTAAGCAACGAAAGCAATAATTTTTTTAAAAATTGATATTTTAGGGTTAAAGAACTAACCTTCAGGTTTGAATGTTCCCAAACCTTAAAATCCAAGTGTTGAAGACAGCCTTGAAGTTGTTGAAAGTCTCGTAAACCCATGATATTCCGCTCAATGACTCAACCTTGTTCTTGGCACACTTCAGGTGGGGAGGAAAAGAGGGTGAAGGCTATGAGTATTTTTTTTCTCTAGATGATGGAAGACAAAAGTTATGGAAACCCTAATCCCTATGAGATATTTATAGGGTCCTAATTAGGCTTAAGTGACTTGAGCTCACATGGCCTTGGGTCACTTAATCTAGCCTAAAATGGGTCTTAATTGATTAATTAACTCAATAGAGCCTACTAATTAATCAATTAGCCTAATCCAGAGACCTTGTTCACTTATCCTTGTGCAGTCTTGCATAATTACCAAAATACCCTTATGCACAAAAGTGAACTTAGAGGTAATCTGACCCTCATAATTCACGCCAACAAGGTATATGAGCTTAAAGTGGGGACCACTGCGACCTATAGGAGTATTGGGCCCCTCACAATCCAATTTTGAAGTTGATTCATTATTCCATTACAAAGAATCAATTGAACTCTAATATCCTATGTGAATAACAACGAGACACTACGTGCTCAGGTTCGTGACCTATTATCCATTGTGTTCAATCTTCCTATGAATTGGTGTTCATAGTCTAAGAAAGTGAAATCTATCACCTTTCAAGACTACCTTTACTATCCTTGAGTTACAGATCCTCTTATTCTGTATTCAATTAACATGTCTTAGCTCTCAAAGAGCTTATGTCAAGTTCCACTTAAGGAACTACTATGGCCATAGTTTCCATGAACACACTTCCTTAGGATGACTCAAGAAGATACACTGTCTCAATCCCATGAGATATCATGGTGCCTTTATTGAGAATACCTATTGCTACCAACTTCCATCAATAGTGACCCAATCCATAAAGAATACATGATCAGCTTATGATCTTACTTGTAGGGTCGAAGCCATTGCTAACTTTAGCACAAGCTCAATATTCTCTCAAGGTAAAGAGACAACATAATGAAGTAGCTTGGGGAGGTCATGACTACTTGACAACCTTCAATCATAACTCACCATAGGTCTTGTTCAATGTGTAAGCATGCACACTAGTACACTCACCATGGGAAACCCATCTTGATAGCCAAGACCAACCATCCCTCCAATTAGGAAGTGGCACACTACAACCTCTAATGGATTGCCTAGACCCATGAATCGATTATGAATAAGTCATCTATTTGCAAGGAACCCATGACTTAGATTTCTATGCAACTCCTAATGCACCTAAGTCACGTACAATTCAAAAACTGTAGACAAGAATGTTCATAAAGTATAATAAAGGGAATAAGGATAAATAAAAGTGAACCTAGAACATCATTGAATAAATAACAAATTCAAAATTTATTACATCATGTTTTGCTTTTAAGGGCTCTATTCTAACATTCTCCCACTAACCCTTAAAGCATCATACCTATAAAGCATGCTAGATACCTATCTTAAACCTATATTATCCCTGTCACCAACACAGACTCTCCTTGTTAATGTCTTAGTGAATGGATCCACTAGGTTTTCCATAAATGGTATCTTGTCAACTATCACGTCACCCTATAAACTATTTCAACAATTTAGAGCACAAGCACATAATCCCTTATCCCTACATCATTCTCAATGAGTAGATTGTCATTTACCTACAAGATCCTAGAACACCACCATGCTTCCCTACAGTTTCTTGTACACACAAGGCCCTTTGCTATGAAAATATATGGTTACATCATATAGATGCTAATATCAAGATAATCATTTAAGAACACTATCTTGACATCTTATTGAAATATCTCATAAATGAGATACTCGTACTCTAATTGATTTGAGTATGGCTACTGGAGAAAAGGTTTCTTATAGTTGAAATAATGCTTCAAACTATAACCTTTAGCTACAACCTAGCGACATAAATCTCAACTTTTCCATCTACTACTTTATTCCTTTGGTAGACCAACTTATACCCATGGGTTTTATCCCTTCAAGTGCTTTTACAGGAACCTAAACTACATTATAATCATAAGGATTCTAACTCTGCCTCCATAGCCTTTTACCAAAGATGTGCGTCCACTTCGCTCATTGTTTCATAGTACTCTATGGGATCGATCTCACATTCCTTTAGAATGGCCTTGAAAGACTCTTCCAAATACATGAATTGGTTTAGTTATTTAGCAACACTCCCACTACGACGAGGCATCAATGTACTAGAAATGGGAATGGTTGGTAGTGGATCCATAGTATCTTGCGTATAGTGGGACTACCTTCTAGTGTTCTCCAATCTATATCATTGTTTGCCTTATTACATATCATATAGTATTCATCAAAATCTAGTATTTGTAGCAACAAACACCTTTTGATTATCCTGACAATAAAGTAATAATCTTGAAGTCCTCTTAGATATCCTATAAACTAATGTACCTCCTTAGAAAAAGAGGTATTACACAGTCTCTAAGATGTATCCCCAAATAATATAGGAAGTAATGAGAAACCAATCACTGATCTCACTATATCTATCAAAGTTCAATATCTTCTTTCAATTAGTCCATTTTACAATGGAGTCCTTGGTGCACACAATTGGGATATCATGTCATGCTCCATATGGAAAGGATCAAACCTACTAAACACACCACCTTGATCTAATTGAAGTGCCTTGATATGTTTACCCAATAGGTTATCCAATTCTGCCTTAAATTCAATGTGACCTTCTCATTTTTTTTATAATGGGCCTAGAATCTATCCACCACAATTGGTGAAATCCACCACTATGAGTTCAACAACGAGAACATGTTGTGTACTTGCCTATCCTTAGGCACTCCAAGAATTCTTTTTCTAGTGTTCTAATTAATCACAAAGGAATTACTATCCATAAGTTTGTTCTTTCATTCATTTTCTTGAACTTTCCTTATTTGGTGTTGTAATTCTTTTTCTTGGTAGAAGAGCCTAAAGAACCTTGACTTCCATATGAACACCCTTTTACTCTTTAAGAATCTTCTTACCTATCCTAAAGGAATCTCATAAGGTCTCTAAGATAACATGAATCCTGGTGTTCATAATAGTCCTAATGGAAACTTGTCTAGTTGACTTACCCTTATCACAAAATAGCCCTTGCAACTTTAAAGAGAATATCATAGACCATGGCAACAGACATGTGTTGCTTTTGCAACATATTATCTAAAGATGTAAGTATGAAACACTTAGTCTTTTAATCAATCTTATGCCATATTTGATATGTTTTTCTTACTTTATGATAGGTTTATTTAAAGGAAATAACAAACTCTACCTAAATTAGCTTCTATGTAATTAATATTATATCCAAATTGTTTTCAATATATAACTAGTTCTAATTTAAACATGAGATAAGAGGTGACAGGTTAAAGACATGACATCTATAATAAATATAATAATTCCATGCATTAATAAAAGGAACTGAGCATTCATGGCAAGTTGGTAATTAATTTAGCAAAAATGTAGTGCTCTGAAACTACATGTCCTTTTGCAAGGTATCCTAGTATCATAAGAATCAAGTCTACTTTAGGCAAGTCATGACTCTTATTACTAGGGTAGAGACCCTTCTTTCTAATTAATCAACTTGCCTTAAATTTGAAGAGTTATCCTAAGGCATTGATCAACATGCGCTTCTTGTTTAGCCCTTAGCCCATGCAAGTGGGACTATTTTAGGTGATTCTACCACTTTATGTCTAAGTTAAGTGTGTAACCAAGATCCTTGACATCAATGTCACCAAGTGAAGAGCTATGTTTTTAGGATTGCCCACTCCCACTATAAACATATATAGTCTCATCCATAAAGGATAGTCCATATCCCTTAATTCCTTGGGCCACCCCATCTTTAGGATGGTGATGCACCCAAAATCAAGATGGGCTCAATCTTGGAGGCTATAGGCTTGCCTATGGCCCTCTCCCACTTAATCTTTTGAAATTAGAGCTTTTAAAACATTAGTAATTACCTTGATGAATAAATTATCCTCTTTGAGAATTTCCAAAAATATTTATTTCTTAATTGGAGATCCAGTGTTACAAAAGAATGTCCATATGCAAAATTTAAAATTTTTGTGATAGTATTTTATCCAAAAATTAATTTTGATAAGAAGTAGTCTCAAATTTTAAAATCTATTTTCATAAAAAAAATCTCCTTCTTCACACAATTCCAATTAATAAATATTTTTTCTAAACAATATTTTCAAAGAAATTTATTTTCATTAAATTACTAAATATCCTTTTGGTAATAACCTTTAATGACAAATTATTTCTAACAAAAATTTTCATAAGATATTTATTATCCAAATTGGAAACTTAGTGTAATAAGGAAACTTCCAATTCATAAAATTTTGAAAACTTGAGAGCACCTTATCCAATTATGAAACATTTAATTCTTCAAGATTTCTCAATATATATATATATATATATATATTTCATATCCTTAAGGATAAATTTAGGAAGGAACTTTAACTCTCATATTCAAAATTCCTTATAAATTTAATTTCTTTATCCCTACACCTTTCCAATTTAATAAATATTCTTAATATGAAATCTAGAAAAATATTTCAAATGCTTAAGAATAAATTTAGAAAGGAACTTTAGCTCTCATATTCAAAATTCCTTATAAATTTAATTTCCTTATCCCTACACCTTTCCAATTTGATAAATATTCTTAAATATGAAATCTAATTTTCATAATAATCTATTCCATTAAAATTACCAAAAATAAAAGTTTTAGTAATTCCCTTAATGATAAATTATCCATCTTGAAAATTTTCAAAAACAAATATTTACACTCCAAATTAAGGATTAGTGTAATATGAAAGTTTCGAAAAAACTTGAAAATAAAAACTAGAGAGTACTTTATCCAAAAAGAGAAACTTTTATTCTATAAGGATTCTTATCAAAATAATTTTAAAGAAAATAATTTAGAATCCTTTAGAATAATTTAGAAAAGAAAACTTTGTTCTCTAATTTATTTTCACATGTTTTATTTTCTTAATCTACACTATTCCAAAAGTAAGTAAAAAACATGCTTTGGAATCTAATTTTCAAGAAAATTTATATTCAATAAAATTACTAAGAGTTTCATACAATTTTCATAAGAAACTTTCAATAATTTTGGTGACCTTCTTAAAATAAATTATCTATCATGAGAATTTCTAAAAGCTTTATTTATTCACTAAATTGGAATACTTGTGCTTATAAGGAATATCCAATTTTATGAAGATTTTAAAATAAGAGAATCTTCCCTTAATATAGAAACTCAAGTCCTTGAAGATTTCAAACTTAAAAACTTTGAAAAAATAGATCTTCTAAGGAGAAAAGGAAACTAGATTCTCTAACATTTAAAAAATAAAAACTTTCCATATATATATATATATATATAATCCTTAATAGAAGCATCATTCCAATTTTGAATAAAACTTAATTTGGAAATAACCTTCTCATGAAAATTTATTTTCCATAAGAAAATCCAAAATTAGTAACTTTGAAAGCACTTCTCATCACATGCAATATAATAGTATACATCAAAAAAGAAATATTCAAAAGGAGATCCCATGGCCAAGGGATATTTTTCACAACTTTCCAATTGTGAACCAAAACCAATTGTCTTCAACTTGACACCAATATTTGGCATCAAAACTTGACAAAAGAAGCTATTGTATAGTTGCCACAATTCAGCAACTTTCAAGCCCAACAAGTGGCCCAAAATATGAGCCCAAACAAGCAAAAAGTATTGAATCCATATGCAACCCCGTTACAGCATACCCTCTGCACAGCTTTGCTTTAAACGACTATATCTCCCTTGTTTCAACTCCGAATTGGGAATCGTTTATGACATTGATTCTTGACTTCCTAAGCTTAAAAAGACTTTCTCCTTTTTTTTTATTTTAATTAATCAAAGGAAAGATTCAACCTTTCTTCCACAACTAATAAAATCCTTGAATCTTTCTAGACGATGCTGTAATAAAAATCTAATCTTTATTGACATCATTCAGAAATTCATCTCTTGTAGTCCTCCATAGATGATAAAAAATAAGACTTTACATCATAAAAGAAATCTTATGCTCCTATAAAGGAGTTACAACCTAATATATGGAAAAGATTAAAACTTTACAAGAGAAAAAGAAAACCTATGCTCCTTTAATGGAGCTTACAACCAAATCTATGAAGAAATAAAGAAAGAAAACAAATTATCCCATTCAATCATCACAAGCAATAATAAAAAAGAACATACATGTGTCCCTTAGCCATGGGATAATATCAAGGCAACAAAAAAGATGTTAACACACCCTAAATAAATATCTAAGCATGCTTATAACCTGACTCTAACACCAGTTGTTGACATCTTAGATCTAAGCAATGAAAACAATAGAAATTTTTAAAAAATTGATCTTTTAGAATTCAAGAACTAACCTTTAAGTTTGAATATTCCCCAACCTCAAAATCCAATTGTTGAAGATGACCCTGAAATTGTTGGAAGTCTCATAACCCACGATCTTCCACCTAATGGCTCAATCTTGTTTTTGGCATACTTCCGACGAGGAAGAAAAAATGGTTAAGGCTATGGCTCTCTTTCTCTCTGGATGGTGGAAGACAAAAGTTATGAAAACCCCAACCCCTATGGGGTATTTATAAGGCTCCTAATTGGGCTTAAGTGACTTGAGCCCCCATGGGTGTGGGTCACTTAATCTAGCTTAAAATGGGTCCTAATTGATTAATTAACCCAATAGGGCCTACTAATTAATCAATTAACTCAATCCAAAGACCTTGTTCACTTATCCTTGTGCAACCTTGCATAATTATCAAAAAACCCTTATGCACACAAGTGAATTTAGAGCTAATCCAACCTTCATAATCCATGCTAACAAGGTATATGAGCTCAAAACAGGGACCACTACGACCTATAGAAGTACCAACTCCCTCATAATCCAATTTTGAAGTTGATTCAACATCCCACTATAAAGAATCAGCTAAACTCCAATATCCTATGTAAATAACAATGAGACACTACATGCTCAAGTTCATGATCTGGTGTCCATAGTCTAACAAGGTGAAACTATCAACCTTTCAAGATTATCTCTATGATCCTTGAGTTATAAATCCTCTTATTGTGTATTCAACTGACATCTCTTAACTCTCAAAGAGCCTATGTCAAGTTCCACTTAAGGAACTACCATGGCCATAGTTTCCATGAACACACCTCCTTAGGATCACCCAAGAAGACACACTGTCTCAATCCCATGAGATATCATGGTGCCTCTATTGAGATACCTATTGCTATCAACTTCCATTAACAGTGACCTAATCCATAGGGAATATATGATCAACTTACAATCTCACTTGTAGGTCAAAGCCATTACTAACTTTATTACAAGCTCAATATTCTCTCAAGGTTGAGAGACAGCACAATGAAGCAGCTTAGTGAGGTCATAACTACTTGACATATCGTAGGTCCTATCTAATGTGGAAGCATACACACTAGTGCACTCACCATGGGAAACTCATCCCAATAGCCAAGACCAATCATCCCTCCAATTAGGAAGTGGTGCACTAAACCTCTAATGGGTCGCCTAGACCTATGAACCGATTGTGAACAAGTCATCTATTTGCAAGGAACCCATGATTTAGATTTTCTATGCAACTTCTAATACACCTAAGTCATGTACAATGCAAAAGATGTAGACAAGAATACTCATAAAGTATAATACATTGAATAAGGATAAATAAAAGTGAAACTAGAACATTATTAAATAAATAACGAATTCCAAATTTATTACATCATGTTATGCTTTTAAGGGCTCTATTCTAATAGAAAGTTTGATCAGACGACTCGAACTATGATTCAGTTTTGGTTAGATCAATCATTTGTTGTTTGAGATGTTTGCCTATGTCTAGGGTTCTGATAATTTCTTTGATCTTGCAATCTAGGGCAATGTGTCATTTTCTGCCACATTTGAAACATTTTATTTCTTTTTTATATGTTTTCTTTGTAAAAGGATTTTGTTGGGATTTGTTTGAATATTATCTATGTTTTTTTTTATAATATGGTTCTTTAAAGTTTGAATATTTTTTATATGATTTATAATGTTAGCAACCAATTTGAAATAAGATAAGGCCCAACTATTTGTTGATAAGGCCTTTATTTTTTAAGCCAATTTTCCATATTTGAAGATATTTGAAAAGAGAGTCAGTCTTGTTCCAGCAATGTGTATGGCATTCCATAACACACGTCTTCATATGGGGGATCTTTGAGGGATGACGAAGCCAAATCATAATCAGAGTCAGAGCCAAGCTAGGACAAAGTTTCAACAACTTTTTGTCGAATCATTTTGAGACATGTCTTTAGCTTCTTTTTTTAAGAGATAACCAAAGGAGTTGTTTGGGAGATATGGTTATCGGATAAAAGAGAAAGAAATTGAAAAACGTTTTAAAAATTGGAAGGAGACGTTGTTGTAATCCAATTTTTTATATGAGAAATCTATTGAAAAGAAGAAGAAGTGAAGTTTGACTACCATTTGACCTTGAATTATGTTGCCAAATCTATAGGAAAAAAAACTTTTGATCATATGCATTTGGACAAAGTCTCAACACAAAATCCATAGGAGTTGAAAACGAGAAGAAAAGAAATTTGGAATAATCATAAAAAGATTTGATTTGAGAACAAGGAGTATGGATCAAACCCTTAGCATGCTCTTTGAAATAATCATAAAAAGATTTGATTTGATGACAAAAGATTTCAGGGATGGCACCAAAGAATAGCCACCATTCTTGAAACCGATTTGGAAACTTGGTTTGAATCTTGTCATTCTAGTGGAAGAACTAGGAATGATCAAAGGGTCAGAAAAGGAAAACACAAAACCATGCATCCATATAATCATAATAATCATAGGATGAAGGTTTAAAATTTTGAGAAAACATTTTGTGGGTTGAAGAAGACTGTCCCCACTTAATTTCAAAAATAATTTTGAAAATCTTACATTTTGAATAACAAATTTATGTAGACTCTTTGTTTTGAATATGAGAAATTTCTACAAAATTTGTATCTGCAATGATAAATTCATAAAACTTCTTTGTTTTAAGAATATCATTTTGAAGATAAAAAATTCCTTGTGGGATGATTTTTTTCAAATCAATAGAACCAATTTTTGAAATATGATGGGATTCAAGAATATGAATCTTCATCAAATGGGCTTTTGAAATATGATTGCATGAAGTCAGCTTTAAGATTTGGGCTGCTTGGACAAAGATTTGAGAAGGCTTAGAGATGTTTGCTAAGGCTTGAAATTGGTTTGAAATAGGAATTTGGGTTTGAGGTTATGTAGTCTTAGGCTTTTCAATGGGCATAACATAAGATGCTTTTGAATTAGGCCTATTTTTATTGGACTTTAAGTTGCTCATTTTACCTACAAAAATTCCCAAGAAAGGAAATCAGGGAGAGAATTTAAATTACCTTTTATAAATTCAAAGTTGAATAAAAATAGGCCCAATCAAAAACATCTTATACTATGCCCATTGAAAAGCCCATGACTACATAACCTCAAACTCGGATTCCTATTTGAAACCAATTTCAAGTCTTAGGAAATATCCCTAAGCCTTCTCAAACCTTTGCCCAGGTAGCCCAAACCTCAAAGCCAACTTCATAAAATTATATTGCAAAAGCCCATTTGATGAAGATTCATATTCTCGAATCCCATCATTTCTCAAAATTTGGTTATATTGATTTGACAAAAATCTTCCTAAAAGGAAAGTTTTTTCTTCAAAATGATATTCTCAAAACAAGGAAGTTATATGAATTTATCCTTGTAGATATCGATTTTATAGAAATTTCTTATATTCAAAACAAAGACTCTACAAAAATTTGATATTCAAAATATAAGATTTTCAAAATTATTTCTGAAATTGAGTGGGGACAATATCTTTTAACCTACAAATTTTTTTCTCAAAACTCCAAACCTTCCTCTTATGATTATTATGATTATATGGATGCATGGTTTTGTGTTTACCTTTTCTAAGCCTTTGATCATTCCTGGTTATCCTACTAAAATGATAAGATTCAAACTGAGTTTCCAAATTTGTTTCAAGAATGGTGGTTGTTCTTTGGCACCATCCCTAAAATATTTTATCCTCAAATCAAATCTATCTATGATTATTTTAAAGAGCATGCTAAGGGTTTGATCCCTGCTTCTTTTTCTCAAACTTTTTTCCTTACTTCTCATTTTCAACTCCCATGGATTTTGTGTTGGGACTTTGTCTAAACACGTATAATCAAAAGTCATTTTCCCTCACATTTGGCAATGGAATTCAAGGTCAAATGGTGGTCAAACTTCACTCCCTTCTCTTTTCAACAACTTCCTCATATAAAAAATTGGATTGTAGTAAAGTCTCCCTCCAATTTGTAAAATCCTTTTCAACTCCCTTCTCTCTAATAACCATCTCTCCTAAATAACTCCTTTAGTTATCTCTTCAAATAAACTACTAAAGGCATATCTTAAAATGCTTCAACAAAAAGTTGCTGAAACTTTTTCCCAGCTTGGCTCTAACTTTGATGATGATTCAACTTTGTCAGCCCTTAAAGATCCTCTAAATGAAGACATGTGTTATGGAATGCTATACACACCGTTGGAACAAAACTGACATTATTTTCAAATATCATCAAATGTGGCAAATTGGCTTTAAAAAAAAAGCCTTATCAACAAATCGTTGGGCTTTATCTTCTTTCAATTGGCTGCTCGGGTCAACGCTCCACTTCTTCCTCAAATCGGTTTTTTCTCAAAGATTAACAGCCCACCATCTTCTAGAACCCTAGACATAAAAAATTTTCAAATACGAGTGGGCGGTGGTTAATAGCTCACATGGACACCTCAATTACAAAGACAAATTTGCTTTCGATGGATTTCAAGCCTCTTCAAATCCGCGGATTTCAATCCTCTTCAAATCCACTCCCAGAACTCTATATAAGGGGATCATCCCTTCATCGTAAAGCAAAAACCACAATTAAGAGAAAAAAATACTTCAGAGAAATCCCTATTATTGTAGGAAAAAACCTTGTAAGAAAACAAAATAGACAAATGAAAGACCTAAAATTTGAAGATCAAGTATGAACTTTAATGATTTATCCCAGTTAAGTTTGGAGGAGTCACAAATTATCTTTATTAAAACCTAGACAACTAGATAGAGATTCAAGAGAGTTCATCTTCTTCAAATAGGATCTTCAAAATAAAATGCTATAAAGAAGACATAACTGAATTTGAAATCTTAACTTTTATTTGAAAATAAACAACTTACAAATTGAACTTTGATATTACAACAAAGAACTTTGAAGAGAGTTTTTCGGAGCGGAACTCATTACAAGGCTTTTCTCACAACAAAAAGGATTTCTCTCAAGTATTTTTTTTTTCTCTCAATTATGGCTTCTCCATACTAAACTAGGAAAAATTATTAAAGTTCATACTTGATCTTCAAATTTGAGGTCTTTCATATGTCTGTTTTGTTTTGTTTTCTATCCAATAAAGAATTGGTATAAAAGCCATCATAGTTAGTTTTCAAATTTAATTTGTCATTTTATTTTATGATTATCTGTTTTAAATTTACATAGTTAGCGCTGGTCAACCCTTTGTGTCCATTGGTCAACCATTTAAGCCATGTGGCCATTTAGGTGGTTGCACTAACTATTAAACTAAGAACAAAAAACCTATAAAATCATAATATCAAATTTTTTTGAAAATCTTTGTAGAAGTAGCTCTCATAGAAATATGAGTATAATGGCCTCAAGATGGTAGAAGAAAACACTTCAAAATTTGAAAATCAGTTGAATATATCAATTGATTCCTTGGAACAATTTGTCAAAAAATGATAAATGCCAAGGCAAAATATCAAAGATATTTACTAAATAGGTACATTCAAATAGAGATCAAATTATAAAATAAAAATATCTAAAAATACACATTCGATAGGATTAGATACTCAAACTATTGAACTCCTTAATTCAAAAGATATAGACCCTTTAAGAAAAGAATTATTCAAAATGCTTCATATAAATGTTATACAAGTAGTAGTCAAACCTTTAACTCGAATAAGGTTAAACAAACCCATTTGTGTTTTTCTCATAGATGCAAGACACAATAACTTTGATGACTCCTTGTTAGGAGTTATGGAATCAAACATGGCACATGGCCCTGTTGATTTCAATTGCTTTGCAAACTTAGAGTTAAGTTGTATTGATGATATGTCAATCCATAGAGCCTTAACCCTAAATGTTCAAGCTAAAGGTTATGGTATGGATCCTAGAGCAACAAATATCCTTATAATATATAGAGTATATTACAAGGCAATGACCACATTAGTAAATGCAAAGTATTTATTAACGTCTCTAAAAGGAAAAACCCTTTTATTTCAATCCAATGAGGAACATTCCAATGTAGTGATTCCTGAAGTGATTCCTTAGGAATCTTTAGCTCACTCAAACACTTGGGATTTCAAATGATTGACTCTTCCCAAGCCAATTGGAGTTTAAAAACCTCTCTTTATCATGCAAGATGATAAAGGAAATGCTAGGCTATAGTTTTCCAAAAGATAAGAATCAAATAGTAGAATTTCTACTCCAATTAGTAGAGCTTCTTCCTTTCCAAGACCTTCTTTTGAATACAAACCTCCAAGAACCTCCATCAATTTAGAAGATGTATACTTCGCTCCTAACATCCTTTAACCTAGGTATGTTAGCCATGAGTCACCACCAACCTTTCCAACACATTCTCAAATGATGTCAGATGAACCTAACTAAATAGTTTGGAACCTTTTGAAATAGATAAGGATTATCTAAGGAAAGAAATTAAAATTCCAAAAAATGATCAAAGGAGAAAATGGTTTTTCTTTGAAGCCCTTACTAATCAAGTTAAGGAAACTTTTAGAGAAAAATGGTATAAGTACATAGAGTCAAATAGGATAGATGTTCCTATGTTTACTTATTTTGAAATATATGCTTCAAATAACAAAATTGACTATCCATTCTTAGAAATTAATATGTTTCAAAAATGTTAAACTTGGAAAACTACGACAAACAAAACTATAATTTCAAATCATCCTCCCTTAGTAAAAGCTCAAAATACTGAGATAATTGTCTTTTCTTTCACAACTATAGGATCAAAAGATATTAAGAGTATAATGAACATTAAAAGATTGTAAATGTCTTCAACAACAAAATAATTTCATCAAACAAATCCTAGGTACTCTCTCCTCTCAACTTGATAGGATAAAAGACAAGTTAAAAATGCCTAAAACTAATAGTCAAATAACTATACCTCAATTCTTAAATAGAAATTTAGATAAAAATTACCCGATTTTCAAACATGTGGAAGTAGGAAACGAGACAAGTAAAATTTCAAAAGATGAGTTAATCAAATGCCTAACAAAACACATAGAACAACTAGATATTACTCTTAAACCTTCAATATCAGACACAAAGTTTGTAAATGTTATAATAGAAATATCAAACATAGATAAAATAAGATCAACATTCGAAGAACATGATCCTCAAATAAATAAGATAAATCATCAATTCAAACAACAAACCAAAATTAAGAATTACTATCCTAGGCCAACCCCTCCTTACCTTCAATATGAAGAAAGAAATCAAATCAAATATGATGTTGATGGCATCTATGAATGGAACATAGAAGGAGTAAGTGAATATCAAATCTTGAATATACTTCAAGAAATGATCATGGCTTCTACAGCCTACAATGCCAAAGGAAATACTGACCATCTAATTAGTAGACACCTGATTGTAGGATTTACTGGCCAACTCAAAGGATGGTGGGATAATGTCCTCACTAAAGAAGAAAAAGAAGTGGTTCAAACTAGTTTAGATGAAAGAGGAAATCAAAACTTTGTGCATACTTTGATTTATGCCATAGCCAAACACTTTCTGAGAGAACCAATGGTTTTTCAAGAACGTGGTTTAGAAATACTTCAAAATCTTAGATGTAGAAAACTAGAAGACTTTAGATGGTATAAAGATGTATACTTATCAAAAGTCTATACTATGATAGATGCAAATCAACCCTTTTGGAAGGAAAGATTCCTTCATGGATTACCAAAAACTCTAGCTAAAAGAGTTCAAATGAGAATCAAAGAGAAGTATAATTGGATAATACCATATGACTTCTTAACCTATGGAGAATCGATAAACTTCATAAACAAAGAAGCATTGCACCTTTGTTCATTGATCAAGGTAAATGCTACAATTAAAAAAGATCTTAGAACTTAAAAAATGGAATTAGGATCATATTGTGCCCAATATGGATATGAGAAAATTCTTCCTCCTTCAACACAATAAAAAAAAATATATAAATCTAATAAGAAGAAATCATATAAAAAAATATTCAATTGAGCATTCATTTGAATTGGTCTTGCCTTAGTAGGAATTTGAGATTCATCAAACCCTTCATTGTGAGGCAAGAAAACTTTATGTTTCTTTTTATTCCATAAAGCATTAGGAATAGAAGAACATAAATCTGTTTCAATTTGTTTTTAACCTTATCTATTTGTGTTTAAATATCCTTTTATAAAAGATTTTCTTCAATTCTTTTTTAATTTGTTTCTTTGTTTAAGAATTTGATCTGTTGTTTTTTCTTTTGAATTAAATTTACTTCTTCATTTTGGAATATGTTTAATTCTTTAGTTTGTCCTTTATATACTGTTTTAACTTCTTCATCGTCTACTTTAAAAAGATAAAAAATGAGAATGAAAATCAACTTTTAAGTGAATGAAAAATATTTTAAACCTAAGACCACCACCAAATACTATCTTATATATGGTCTTAGGTTACTTCAAGTCTTTAAAAGTCCAAATCTTCATGATATCGACTTTTTTCCATAATTACTCTAGATTTCTTTAGATTTTCTCATTTGAACTTGAAAACTTCACTTGATTTAATTCATAAAAATTAATCTTGTTTTGTAATCATCAAAACTTGATTAAGACCCTTAGGCTAAAAATTTCTTGACTGAAATTTAACATATACTCTTTGTGAATTATAGTATGTCAATTGATCATATAATAAGAAGATTTGAAACACAAGGATTGGATAAGTACTCTTGAGAGGTTGATAGCACATACCTTGTTAGATTATGAACACTAGTTCATGGGAAGTCCACATATAGTGGATAGTATGTCATAGACCCGACTTTTGTCTCATTTTAATATCATAAGATGTTAAAGTGTAGTTAATTCTTTTAATGTTGAATCAACTTCAGAATTGGATTTTAAGGGACACAATATTTTTCTATGGGTCCCAATGGTCCCCACTCAAGCTCGTATTCAATAATGACATGTTTTTTTGCAAGATTTTTGGGTTCCTTGTGCATATGAGTGAGTGCATAAGGGAGTTTTAGTAAAAATGTAACATTGCACTAGATTTTATTAATAGTCTTTCTAGATTAGACTAATTAATTAATTAGAATCTAATAAGGTTAATTAATTAGGACCTAAGTAGGCTAGATTAAATAACCTAGTCCCAAAATGGACTCAAGTTACTTAAGCCCATTGGAAATCCATTCTTCATTCTCTTGCTATTACCCATAAGGACTTCACTTAAGCTTGTATTCCATGATGACATGTTTTTTATGGGATTTTTGGGTTCCTTATTCATATGATTGCATAAGGGCATTTTCATAAAAATGTAAGGTTGTACTAAATCTTATCAATAGTCTTTTTGGATTAGGTTAATTAATTAATTATAGCCTAATGGGGTTAATTAATTAATTAAGACCCAAGTGGGCTAGACTAAATGACCTAGGTCCAAGATAAACTTAAGTCATTTAAGTCCATTGGAAAGCCAATATAAAACACCCTTAGGGGTTTAGGGCTTTAACTTACAGTCTTTCTATTCAAACTCTAGAGAGACATCTTACCCTTTTAGAGAGGATTCCACCTCCTTTAATGCCTAGATTAAAAAAGAGGGCCATTAAACAGATGATTGTCTGGTTTATGAGATCTATGATGCCACACAAAGTTTCTTTATCGACAGGAAATAATTTAGGAACATCTAGATCTCAAGTAAAGCACTCTAAACCTCTATATTTAAGGTTTTCATGCTTATATGCTTCCATGTTTTAGAATTAAAGAGTCTTAAAAAGTTTTTGCATACGCCTTACTGATCCAGGACTGGGAATGGAGAGATTTAGGAATTCCCCTCAACATTTTCTTCAAACCTCCTCTTTTATGGTTACTTGCTCTCTATCTCATTCCATAATATTTGAAAAATGGGTATTGCTCAAATAACACTTGAATAATAACCAAAAGTCCAATAGGGAACACCTAGAAAGGGGGTGAATGAGTGATTTAAAAATTTAATTAATATTTGTAAATTATAATAAACTTTTTCTTACTCCAATAGATATCAATAATACCCTAAATAATTAAAGGGATTATATCTAAAATCTTTAGGTATTCAAAAATAAGATTTTTAACTTTTAGGGATACCCTATAGTTAGTTAGGAATAAAGATAATATAATTATTAATATCCAGAGAGATGTTAGGGATAATAATAGTTAGATATAGGGATAACAACCATACCACCCTAACAACCTTAATAGTAATCCCAACCAATCAAACAATTTAATCAAGTAATATATGCAGGAACAAATAGATATTTACTTTCTAGGAAAACCCCACAAAATATTAAGGATAATTAATTTAACCTATTTTAGGCAATTGAAACAGAATATTAAATATAAAAATATAGACTATAAGACACAATATTGTTTATGTGAAAAACCCCTACAAACTGTGAAGATAAAAAAATCACGAGGTCTAAGACCTATCAATATAAATCCAATATTTGAAATCAAGTTATACATATTTACCTTGTTGATTTACCCTAAAGACTTACTTTTCAATACCTATGACTTGATCCACATCCACATCCATGACACAACAAATCCTTGTTGCTCCATAGTAGATCCTTTAGTCCCTCCGAAGAGATTATTGTTTTCAACCAACAATTCAAAGATTCAAATTCTTGAATGAGAGAATGGGAATGGTGTGGCAATTAGGCTTTTCTCAAAAGGAGTCCTTCTAAAAAATAAGAGGTCCCTCAACAATCTTCTAAGATCTCTATGATCTTTCTGATCTTTGTTTTCTAACCCACAAGGGGTTATAAGAGAGGTATTTATAGGCAAAATCCATAAGAGTTTCGGTATCTCAAGTTTCCAAATTAGAGTTTGATTAAAATTCATTCAAAATATGTTTCTAAACTCAACAGGACTAACATGACTGCTTGAGTGGACTTTAACGGCTTAAGCACTCTACTTGAGCTACCCATACCACCACTTGAGCAGTTGACCACTTGAGTGGGTTGACCTCTTGGACGGGTTGACCACTTGGTGTGGACCCGCATTTTTCACCTGCGCCCCCACTTGATCGGCGAGACTCGCTTTTTATTTGTGAAAAATTATTTAGTTTTGGAAAAGTTGGAGCCGCCACTTATTTTATTTTTATTTTAAAGGGAAAATAAAACAAGAAAGAAAAACCCTAAAATGTGACTCCATAATTTTTGGAAAAAGCATGTCTTTGAAAAAAACCCGAGTCTAGGTCCGGGGATCAAGTTACCTATTGGGAAGGTACCTTTAAAAGGTAGCACCTCTCTAAGCCCTCTAAAGGTCTTTACTCACAAAGTTAAGGGAAGTGTGGCCATTAATCAGTTAACTATGGATACCTAAGTAGGCTAGGTGATTTCAAATATTGCATGCCTAACAAGAAATCAAACCATAAGAGAGTCAAAGTGCGTACCTGAACAGTTTCTCAAGCGCTATCATGAAACATAAGAGTTAGTTTGGAAATATGACACATAATATGTGTTTTGTCAAAAATGATCAAACAAGCATCAAGGCAATCAATCATGCCATCAAACAGGATCATAGCTCATGATAACGTACACATTCATAGAATTTTAGAGTTGTCAGGTGGGAAGAGCATACCTGATTAGCGAACATCCACACGTCTTATGGGAACAAGGGTATCTCAACAATAAATATTAAGTGAATTCAAATATTTCATCAAGAAGAATCAAAAATCAACATATCAAGCAAACAATATTGAAGAAGGTATCATGAATGTCGGGCCCCCACCAAAGCCCTAATTAATTTCGCATGAGTTGATTCCATAAATTCCATGACTTGGAATTATGGAGTTTGTTCATGCTTGAGAAAATTGGGAAAAATCAAGAAAATCGGTTGAAAATAAAATAAAATAGTGAAAATGCATGCCGGAAGGAAAATGGCAGCAAGAGTGTGTTAGAATGTGGATTTTATACCTAGAAAAGGCCTAAGATGAATTTTTCAAAGCCGGGAATGTTTAGTTGAACAATGGTTCGAAAATTCTATTTAAAACAGTAAGTTCCCAATCAAAGAAGCGAATAGAGGAGAAGGTGTGTATAGCAAGGTTGCCATGAAGTGAAGTCGGGAGATTCTGGATAGAAGGGACCAATTCACTACAAATGTGTTCAACTGTCAAATGCTTCAACTTAAGAGACATCTTGATTTGTAAGCTCAACTGGATTCTCCTCAACATAAGCCAAATACTAAATAGAAGGTTCAGAATTTCTAGTTTTCTGCATTGAGAGGTTTTCTGTATTCTGCTAGTTTTCAATTGATTAAGCCTTTCAACTTTTACCTCAATCTGCCATAATAGAGTTCGATTCATGTGGCCTGTGGTCAAATAAACCATTTTCTGCATACTTAAGCTTCCTGTGTGAAGACTTCATTACTTGGAGAGACATCCTGACTATTTCGAATACATGATTCAAATTCTGCTGTTTGCTGAGGGATTCCAATAGAGAGCAAGAATGTTTAGATACTGTTCTTAACTTCTGTCACACACGGAGACTATTTTCTTTCTGTCTTAAACAATCTGCACTGTACTTGGTTTTCATCTTTAATGATGGTTTTGATCTGTATTTCTATTAAAAGCTCTACCAATTCCATAACAATTCCAGAATTCTGTATCAATTGGTCTCTTAGCTGGACAAACGAATAAAGTCTGTATGTGCTTCTTATTTATTCATCAAGAGCAAACTAAGGATACCCTTGATGTGATAGGCAGCTAGATCAGTTTCAATCTCCACAGGTACAGAGTCCTTTTGCTGTCCTGAACCCCATTGCTTTGAGGTCAATATGCTTGCTAGCATTTGATTTGGCTGTAACTCGATTTTCGAGTTCTTAGTTTTCTTTTGCTGAAGCCAAAATTCACCGCTTCTCAAGTGTCTCTAGAAATTAATCATGCAATCTTGAAGCTCCAGTTTGTCGTGTGTCTTACTCTTCCCACTCACGAAGATTTTAAAAAAAGTCTGAGCTACTCGAAGAGCCTGATATCTGTCAAAGTATGTCGAGCTAAAGGTCATGGAAACAAGCCAATACCCTCCCCCTTCTCTTACTCTGTTTCTGCCACAAATCAGTCGTAAACAAAGTCTGTTCGGTTTCATAGAGTACTAATAACCAGTGTGTCTAGGTGATGCTGGATGCTTTTTGTAGACCAGGGTATCGTATAGAGCAATAGGCACCATTCCGGAAAACTGGGCAAAATTAGGCCCAAGCAATAGCTTGAGTAGATCTTCAGTCCCTGATTTTTCCACAAATAATCAGCAAGTTTCATGACATTCTAATATTCTGTTAACTAGAGTAGTCACATGAAAGATGCAAAGTTGGACGAGTTGTTTATTATTGATGTTTACTACAACTGAACCTATCAAAGCACTACAGCAAAGGCCATCCTCTTTTCCCCCACTTCAAGCTGCATAGCTATCCTCTTTGCGATATCAAGGCCGAATTCTTCACCAGTTTGCATTCTCACAAGAAGTGTTGACTAGTATAGAACCTGCTCAACTATGGAATCTTCAGGAGAATAACCTAGGCTCTGCACAAGCCGAGAGAATTTCAATAACACAAGCATAATATCGCAAAGAGCGACAGAACTTCTGATTCCCTAGCATCAGGTACATTCCTTGTGTAGTCACCAAGAACAGGATCCATCATTGGAGAAACAAGTTGCTTTCCAATTTGTGACTGATCTTCAGCCTTGTCCAAAAATATCTCAGTGAGCTTGAGAGTCTCTCCCTTAACTGACGGCAAAAGCTTTACGTAGGACGTTTTAGAGGCAAAGGGCCCTCCTTCAGCAATGCTAGAAATTTCTTGATAATCCAATCTTGTTTTTAGTTGCTCTTCTATTATTTCAAACCCATTAAAGGCATCTGCAAGATTTAGCGGAAATGAGCAACTCATGAGATCCTCATCCCTAGTAACAAGTGGTTCTATAATTGATTTTGCTAGAGAGGCAATCAGATCATCTCTAGGAGCAAAACCATTCCTTACCAACCAGGACAGAATGCTCAATATAGCTTCAGTTCTCACACTTATGTACTACTTTCCAGGAATTTAGCCAGGAATATATTTCTTACCATATTCTGTTTTCCTACTCGATTCAAGCAACCATGGAAGCTGTAATGCTACAAAAGACAAAAATTTTCCATTCTCTCTCAGAAGAGATTCTCAATCAGTCCCATTTTCCAAGGGTGAATTTTTAGCAACAACAGAAAGCATGGTTTTTTTTTTTTTTTATGTCATTGAAATGATTTTCTTGATCAACATTGTCAACCCCTTCAACTAGTATAGAGCAATCTCTTAGATTAACAATATCTTGAATACTGTGAACTGGAAGTGAGATAACAGAAGAAACTTGAATTGAGAAATTGGGAGGATTTGTCCCTATCGACATCATCAATGTCTCACACTGGCCTTGCGTATCTAGATCTTTCCAGGCATGTAGCAGTTCACCAATGGATTCCTCATCACAATGACTCAAGGCAAAACCTAGTAGCTGCTTTCGAGGATTTATATCCATGTTTTCAAGGGCAGGACCCCTTGCTATAGCAGCACATAAGTCCCAAATGGGACCATGTCCTTTCTTTGCCAAACTAAGGCAGAGATCAAAGGTCAATTGTAGATCACCAGCAACCGCTGCTTCTCTTGCAATAGCTTCTTCAACAGCTGATACATCATCCTGAGAATTCAATCCAAGGAGTTTAGCAATTTCAATGAGTTCATCAACCTGCAGATAAGCTCCAGTTCGACTTGTTATTGTCTTTTTAATGATTTCCATAGGATCTTTTATTTGCCTAAATTGCATTGGCAAAAGAGTGACTCCTAGTTCTAGAAGTTTAACAGTGAAAGCATCAATTACATCAGCCTCTGCTTTGACATTTCTACCATCTGGAAAGAGCTTCAGACATTCCTTAGCCTTCCAGATTTTGAAACAAGCAAGACTTGAAGCTGAGAAAAAATTCTCTCTTGCAGCTTAAATGACTAGATTTTCTGCCTTCTCTGATGCCAAAGAAACTGGGCCAATACCCTTTAGATAATTCCTTGCGAGAGAAAACTTCCCAGCTTTCAGCAGTCCCTTACAGAATTCAGTCAACATATTATCTGACCAGCTGGGCTGTCGACGAACAAATTTTGAAAGTATGAGACGAAGAATCTGTTTTACACCCTTTTCATCTGAATATGCCTCTACAAAGAAATTTAATGGCTTTGGAACCTGGTAATATACCAACAGCCGCCCAGCTTCAATATGTCCTTCAGCCAACTTTAGTCTTTGCTCCAGGCCCTTCTACATGTGGAAGCTTTGATAAAATGGCACTCGTTATACTCTCTGATTCAGAAAAGCTGCTATCTCTGCTAATTCTGAATTCATTAGATGATAGTGAGTTCTTGGATATAAATGACAAAGTTGGTTCGTTATATTCTGTAGGCAAACTCTTAGGATCTTCAAGAAGAATATTCCTATCGCAAATTTCATTTTGCTTCCGAGAATGAGGGCTTGACTGATCTAAAATCTTAAGCACATTGCATGGAAACAATTCAGATGGTAGATGACAGATGTTTTCTGAACTATTCAGTCTCTGATCGTTCAAAGGCTAGCAAATCCTCTTTCTTTTGAAAACACACACTACTGATGGGAGATGTGGTAGTTCCTTTCCTATAAAATTGCTATCCCAATAAGTGAAGTTCATGCTCTATTTCATCCCAGCCACAAGAAAAACCGCTTTTAAAGCTTCAGCAACATCTCAATTAATAATTCTATTGCACATCACAAAATTCTGTAATGCACAAATTACCACCGTTTTGTGCAGATTTTAAGAAATGCCCTGACAAAATAAATAAATAAATAAAAGTCTTAGTAGGCCTAGTGTGCCTAAACGGGCCTAAGGTGAGACTAAGTGGGCCAAGGTGGACCTAATGGGCCAAGAGTGCCTAAATGGACTTAGGGTGCCTAAATGGGTCTAAGTGCCTAAGTGGGCCTAGGGTGCCTAAGTGGGCCTAAGTAGATCGACTACCCCAAAGTTATGTCTTTTAAATTTACTTAAAAGTTTGTTTTCGTAAAAGTTTAAAAATTTTCAACAAGTATGTTATTAAATTTTCAAAATAAGTGTTTTAATCTTAAAAATTCTCAAAATTCGTTTATAATAAATTCTCAAAGTTTGTTTTAATAAATTCTAAAAGTTGTTTAACAAAAACCCTTAAGGTTAGTCTAAAAAATCCTCAAAGTAAGTGTTTTAATAAATTTTCTCAAAGTTAGTACTTTAATCAAAGTCCCTAAAATTAGTTGTAAATTAAAGTTCTCAAAATTTTGTTTTAAATTAAAGTTCTCTAAGTTTGTGTTTGATATAATGTTCCAAAAGTTTTCTTAATAAAAGTTATAGGGTTTTGTTTTAATGAAAAATTTTCAAAATATTTTTAATAAAGTTCCAAAATTTGATTTAATAAAAAAATCCCAAAAATTGTTTTAATAAAAATCTAAAGAAAATAAAAGTTGTAAAAACCTCTCTTTTCAAATAAATTTCATTTGGAAATATAAACCCCCTTTTCCTTGTAAAAATCACTTATTCAAAAATAGAATTATTGTTTCTTTATAATCACATAATCTTGGTTTTTAATAAGTGTAAACCAAAATCATTTCTTTGTAAATAGAAGATCAAATTGAGTTTTTCTCTTTTATATATTCAAATTCAATCAAAATTCTTTTAATAAAATAAAATTTTAAAAAAAAAAAGTCTTTTTTTTTTAATTAATTTTGGATGTGAATAAAAATTGAATATTTTGTGAATAAATTGAAACTTTGTGAGTAAATAAGTTTGAAATCTTTAATTCAAAATTGTTCCCAATATAAATAAATTTCTTTTGAACTTCCTTTGAAAAGTTCCAACTTTAACAAATAATTAAATTCTATTTTGTGCATTTTACTTTCATTAATTTTGTACCTCTTGTTTACTATTTTTCTTGCCTCATGACCTATATGCATCTTGTTGTCCTATTATAGGTATCCTCGATTAATTAATCAATTGTCATGACTCTCTCCATTCACTTAGTAGAAACCGTAAGTATATGGGTTTAATGGGTGCTATGACTTAATCACCATACCTTCTTGATAGGTAACCTGATCCCCGGACCTAGATTTGAGTTTTTCAAAGATAGACTTTTCCAAAACTTAAAGAGTCGTTTTTCTTAAGGTTTTAGTTTCTTATTTTATTTTCCCTTAAGAAAAAAAAAATAAGTAGAGACTCCAATTTTTACAAAGATGCACTTTTTCATTAAAAAAAAGTGAGTCTCACTGTCAAGTGGGGACGCACGTTAAAAATGTAGATTCATATAACCATCAATGTATAAGAAAGTCAACATAGAAACATAAGCATTGATGTTCAAGGAATACGACTTTATTATCTAGTTCTATATTTCAAAATTGAACACTTAGAAGAGATCTAGTCATGCCTTTGGTCAAATTAAAGAACACATCTAGTCAATTTGAACTTAAGATCGTCAGATTTATGTTTCACATAACCTTGTTGATCTATATACAACATAACTTGACTCCCCCTTAATTTGATATCATTTTTCCTTTCTTTTCTTTTGCTTTTTTCTTTTGAAAGTGGAGGCATTGTACACCATGATCAATAGATTTTTATTTTTTATTTTTCTTCATTCATGATTGCTTTTGTATCCACTTTGAGGGTATTTCCAAATGTTACAAGTGAGCAACATACATTTAAGAGCATGAATCTTGGAAAGAGTATGAGAGTTATGCTTAACCAAAGATTCAATATTTTGTATTGACTCACCTTGAGAAACAAATAATGATTATAGTCAAACAAAGTATGTAGATAATAAGATCTGGGCATGACGATGGATGCTTCCAAAGTAATCAAAGTCTACCTTATGAAAGTCTCCCTCTTAATCAAGTACATGATGTAATCAATATTGAATTTCTCAAATACAAAGACATTTCATTATCAAAAATCAAATACATCAATAGTGATTATCTATGAATCCATTCACATCAAATCTTGTAGATATGGTATATTTTTCTAAATCACAAACTCAAAGTATTACAAATAATGCTAATATATCAAGTAAATAGATAAAAATCATATGCTCAAGACAAAATAAGGCTAACGGAAACAAAAAGATATAAACACTAAGCTCAAAACCTTTGAAGCCTAAACCTATGATGGTCAATTGATTAGGCATATAAGCCCATGGATTTTGTAAGGTACTCAAACCTAAGAGAATCCATGAATTTGGTAAGAATATCTGCCAATTGATATTTAATGGGGGACAAACTCTAAAGAAACAACCTTTTCTTCAACAAGATCCTTAATGAAATGATGATGGATTTCAATGTGCTTAGTACATGAATGAAAGATAGGATTCTTTGAGATATTCATAACACTAGAGTTGTCACAGTGTATGCACATAGCTCCTTGCTTAATTCCATAATCTTTAAGCATTTGCTTCATCCATAGGAGTTGTGTACAACAATTTTCAACAACAATATACTTAGCTTCAACAGTAGATAAGGATATAGAGTTTTGTTTCATACTAAGCCAAGCCACAAGACAAACACTAATAAAAAAAAAACATTAGATGTGTGTTTTCTATCCTCAACATTTCTAGCCTAGTCAGCATCGAAATATCTAATAATCATAAGAGAATAAAGATATATACTATAAACCATAATCAAGAGTCTCATTTATATAGCAAATAATTATTTTAACATAATTAAGTGTGACTCTTCGGGGTTTGCTTGATATCTAGCACAAGCTCCAACACTAAAAGATATATCAGGGCAACTCATTGTTAGGTAAAGTAAGCTTCATATCATACTTCTATAAAGCTTTTACTCAACATCATTTCCAGATGCATCCTTGCTAAACTTAGTGGTAGTGCTCATAAGTGTCCTAAATTTTTTCAAGGATTCAAGAATGAAATTCTTAACTAATTCCCTTGCATATTTGGATTGAGAAAAAAATATTTCATCTTTTAGTTGCCTAATCTGCAATCATACGAAGAAAGTTAATTCATCTACCATGCTCACTTCGAATTAAGTCTTCATTTCTTCTGTGAAATTAAGGGCAAGATCACTAGAGGTAGCTCCAAAAACTATATCATCAACATAAATTTGAGCTACTAACAACTCTTCATTAGACTTATTTATAAACAAGATTCTGTCAACTCCCTCTCTTTCAACCTTTTTCTCTAAAAGATAGGTTATGAGCCTCCCATACCATGCTCTAGAAGCTTGATTTAATCCATATAGGGCTTTCTTTAATCTATAGACATGATTGAGGAAGTTTAAATCCTCAAATCTCTTAGGTTGCTCAACATAAACTTCTTCACTTTGAATACCATTTAGAAAAGCACTCTTGACATCCATTTGATAAAGCTTTATCCTCAAGGAGCCTGCTATTTCCAAAAGTATCTTAATTGATTCTAATCTAGCTATGGGTGCAAATATTTGTTCATAATCAATCCCATCTATTTGTGAGTATCCTTGGGTTCTCACAATGACCTCATTTTCATCTTGTTTTTTCTTGAATATCCATTTTGTACCTATGACATGTTTATCTTTAGGCCTATGGACTAAATACCACACATTATTCCTAGTGAATTGATTTAACCTTTCATAGAGTATGGTAGTCCAAGACTCATGTCCTTAAGCTTCCTTCATATTCTTTAGCTCTAATTGGGAGGTATAACATACAAGACCCATCTCATTTGATCTTGATTTTCTCTTGGTAACCACTTGTTCATTAACATTTCCTATAACATTTGAGATTGGGGTAGTTCTTAGGTATTCTGGTCTATGCTTATCTCTTATTTCTTCAAGAGTGTCATCTAAAGGTACAACTTTATCTATGTTAGGGTCAGTGTCTCTTTCAGGGATATCATTATGGTTATTTTCTATGATCTTCAAGTCTTTAGGGTTGTCCCTAATTGATTTCTGGTTTAAAAGTTGACTCTTAATTACATCCTGATCATACCCAGTATCATTTATAGCCACATTAGAAAACTCTTGGATAATCTATGAATTTTGATAATAAACCCTATAGGCTTTACTCATAATATAATAGCCTAGGAAAATACCTACATAAGATTTCGCATCAAACTTTCCAAGGTTCTTCCCATCCCTAAAAATATTGCATTCACGGCCAAAAGTCTTAAAATATGTAAGATTAGGTTTTCTCCCAATCCATAATTCATAAGATGTCTTCTTTGTTTCAAGCCTAAGAAAAGTCCTATTAAGAGTATAACATGCAATATTAATTGCTTTTGCCCAAAATTGCATAGGGGTATTATGCATGTGAATTATCACCCTAGCCATCTCTTGTAGCACTCTATTCTTTCTTTCAGCTACTCCATTTTGTTAAGGAGTTCGAGAAGCTAAAAATTCATGTTAAATTCCATTAGACTTGCAAAAGAGGTTAGCATCCACATTATCAAACTCTCTCTCTCTCTCTCTCTCTGTCCCCCCCCCCCCCCCCACAATCACTCCTAATCCTTATAATTGGGTGATCTATGTCCACTTGTATTCTATTAAATAAAGACTTCAAACATTCTATAGCCTTTGATTTGTCCCTAAGAAAACTCACAAAGGAGTATCTTGAAAAATCATCTACTACTACAAGGACATATCTCTTGACACCTCTACTTTCAATTTTCATTGGACCTATAAGACCCATGTGAAAAAAAATCTAAAGGTTTAGTGGTCTTTATCTCCTTAACCTTTTTTTGTGAACTCTCAGTTTATTTCCCTTTCATGTACTCACTGCAAATGGGTTTAGGTTCCCCACTAAGTCTAGGGATACCTCTAACTTTTTCAATATTCACTAAGTACACAAGATTCTTATAGTTTATGTGACCTAATCTTCTATGCCATAGCTCAGTAGATTCAAGCTTAGCTCTACTACACAAAATAGGTTTTCTAGATTTAGGATTTATGGCATAACAACTATCAATTGTCCTATGTCCTATGATGACTACCTATTCTTCTTTATTAACTACCTCGCACAAGTCTGGGTGAAAATTCACTTTATGGTTTTTATCACACATTTTACTAATTCTTAAGAGGTTTTCCTTAAGTCCTTCAACATATAGAATTCCATCTAGTTAAGGACAACCAGGGATAACTATACTACCCTTGCCTTTTACTCAAGCTAGACTTCCATATACAAAAGTAACAACCCAACCATCATAATTTTCAAGAAAGTAAAAAAGGATTTGTCTCCTATCATGTGGCCAAAAAACCCACTATCAAGATACCACTTACTAGAAGATTTAACTTTAAGAGCATTGGACACAACTTGACATTTTGGCCTATCATTTCTTAACCAATCTCACGTAGTCTTAGGTGGTGACTTAGAGGAACTAGATTGACTTCTAGGTTTTTTGTTGGTTTTATTTCCTTTCTCATTGTTCAAGATGTTATTTTTAAGGAAATTGAAGTCATTTATAAGTCTATTCTTTTGATTTTCAAACCTTTTTAGAAACCTAGTGTAGCATTTAAATTGAGAATGTCCAGTTTTATTATAGTGTGTGCATGGTGATGTCTTTTTAAGAGATTCTACTTGGTTAGGGGTATTATCCTTACCTTTGAAAAACCTAGTTTCTCTACTAGAGGGAGTTTTATCTTTGTTAATGTACCCTAAACCTCTTTTATCACCATGGGTTTTGCATTTATCAAGAATTTCATTAAGCACTTTAGTTCCGAGGTGAAAATTTTCATTCATAGAAGAAGAAGAATTATTATTTTTTATCTCTTGAGTGAGAACATTATTCTTCTCAAGGAGAGAATGATGTTCAAACTCAAGAAGCCTAATTTCTCAAGAAAATTAGTCTTTTCAACATTAAGCACATCAATCTTGTTTTTATGAGCATCAAGAATATCATTACTTTTCATATAACTCTTAATTAGTTTGTCATGCTCAACAACAAGGTTACTCAATAATTCAACCCTTTGTTCATCGGTAAACTCATCATCATCACTATCACAATCACTATCATGCACAGATTCTTTAGAAGCAATAAAAGCTAACAAGTCATTAGGATCGTACCTTGCATTTTCAGAAGCTATGGAAGCACTCTCTTTAGAATCAATATCACTCCATGTTACTTGCATAGACTTTTTGGCATATTTAAGGCTAGGACAATCTTGAGCATAATGTCCTAAAATTCCATAGTTAAAGCATTCAACTTTTTCACCTTTAGAGGAACCTTTTCTTTTCTCATTGGATGATTGTTCATTAGGTCCTTTTCATTTTCTAGATTCTTGGTTCTTGTATAACCTTTTATATAATTTCATCACCCTATTAATCCTTTTGGCCATATGAGCTAATTCATCACTAGTTATATCATATGGAATTTCAATATCTTTCTCCTCATTCTCAAAAACCTTAAAGGCAAAGTCTTTAGGCTTTTAGGAACTAGGTAGGATCATGGAATATGTTTGAATAGAGTCTACAAGTTCATCAGCTCTCATTGAATCAATGTCTTTGCTCTCCTCTATGGCAATTACTTTAGGTCTAAATCTCTCTGGAAGGGATCTCAATATTTTCTTAACTACCTTAGAATTTGGAAGAGGTTTTGCAAGGAATGAAGAATTTACAATATCACTTAATTCAAAATAAAAGGAAGAAAATTTTTTTTTCATGCACCTTAATATTATTAAACCCAGTAGCAAGCATTTTTAATTTAGAAATCTTTACAACAAATGTACCTGTATGAGTGACTTGAAGTATATCACATACTTTCTTTACACATTTGCAAGTGGAATCCTACGAAACTCATCTAGACAAAATCCATTAAAAAACTAAATTAAACCCTAGCATTGGCTTCGCTACCTTCATCGTTGGCTTTGTCCCATTCCTATCTAGATTTAAGTTCTCCTATTGATCTTCCTTGAGCATCAAGGATTAATGGTGGTCCCCAACCATATTCAATTGAATTTCATACCTTTTCACCTTGCATTTTAAGGAAAAACATCATTATTTCTTTCCAATTGGAATAATTACTTCTATTAATTAAAATAGGGTGGATTATTCAAAGGAGCACCATTTTTTTACTGTTCCATATTAGACTTATAAGATCAATAAAAGTTTGATTTTTATCCTATAAGATTAATAAAAAAAAAAATTGATTTTTAAATAGTATAAACATTAAAAATTGAATTTTTAATCAATAAGATAAAGAATTGGTTTTTTTTTTTATCTTTCTTTAATACCAATTGAAAAAGGGGTAGTGCTTAAATACCACTTAAATAATAATTGAAAGTCCAGTAGGGAACAATGAGAGGGGGGTGAATGGGTGATTTAAAAATTTAATTAATATTTGTAAAGTATAACAAGTTTTTTCTTACTCCATTAGATATCAAGGATATCCCAAATAGTTAAATGTATTATACCTTAAATCTTTAGGTATTAAAAAATAAGATTTTAAACTTTTAGGGATACCTTATAGTGGGTTAGGGATAAAGATAATATAATTGTTAATATCCAAATGATATCTAGAGAGATGTTAGGGATAACAATAATTAGATATAAGGATAACAACCATAACCACCCAAACAATCAATCCCGAGCAATCAGACAACCTAATCAAGTAATATATGAATGAATAAATAGATATGTACTTTTTAGGAAAACCCTGCAAGATATTAAGGATAATCAATTTAACCTGTTCTAGGCAATTCAAATAGAATATTAAATATAAAAATATAAACAATGAGGCACAAGATTTTTTACATGAAAAACCCCCACCAATTGTGGAGATAAAAAAACCACAAGGTCTAAGACCTATCAATATAAATCCACTATTTGAAATCACATTACACAAATTTACTTGGACACTTTACCCTAAAGACTTACTCTACAATACCCATAACTTGATCCACATCTACAACGCGACGACTCCCTATTGCTCCTTAGTAGATCATTCGATCCCTTTGAAGGGATTGCGGTCTTCAACCAACAATTCAAAGATTCAAATCCTTGAATGAGAGAATGAGAATGCTATAGCAATTAGTCTTTTCTCACAAAGAGTCCCTCAAAAGAATAAGAGGCCTCTTAACAATCTTTTAAGATCTTTATGATTTTTCTAATCTCTGATTTCTAACCCACAAGGAGTTAAAAGAGAGGTATTTACTAGAAAAAGCCATAAGAGTTTTGGTATCTTAAGTTTCCAAATTAGAGTTTGAGTGAAATTCATTCAAAATACGTTTCTAAACTCAATAGGATTGACATGATTGCTTGAGGGGACTTTGAATGCTTGAGTTAGTGCTCTAGTTGAGCGGTCCTTACTACTTGTGTGGGCTAACCGCTTAAGCGGGATTAACCACTTAATAGTCCTTATCGCTTGAGTGGGATTAACTGCTTAAGCGACCCTACTTTTTGAAAAATCATTTTAAGTTCAAAAATGATACCGAACCTTTTTATACCTCAAATAAGCCTTATATGTCATAAGCCAAACCTGTACTTGTGACTTCCCAATTGGATGAATAGCAACCCTTGATCTTTAATGGAGAGCAAGTCACTATCTAAAAAGACTTTTATGACCAATCATTAATTGAAACAAATTTCCAACAAATAAGCAAGACTCAATGTCTTAATAATTCATTCCCCATCTTTCAATCCCATGACTTGTTCATTTTTCCCTTGCTTTGATCTTCTCGTGCTTCTTAAGTTCAAAACCTTTCTTTAGGCATATTTGATCCCTTCCTTTTCCTTGGTTAAAATTGACTCTAGTAACTTCTAGATCTATAACTAGGGCTTAACACTTAATTTGGGTGAGTGGATCCCTTTATGTAGTATAAATCATATCATCTATGTGTCATTAGAGCACATATTTTGATCACAATCAATATCCTGTTATAGGGTTGTGCATCCTGGTTCATTAAAGCATCTAGGGACTATTCCCCTTATACCTAGCCATGAAAGCCTAAGAATGCTTGACGTTTGCATCTAGATGCCTAGTTGGGTGTATGCGGCACTAACCGTGAGTCCATACACTTATCACTTGAGCGATTCCACCCAACCTTAGTCATCTTATCTAGTATCGACCACTACCTAGGCAAGAGAGAAACTATAACCATTGTTGTTAGAATTTACATATCAACCTGATAAACCATGATCATGCTTTCCAAGGCTATAAATCTTAAACAATAGTAATCGATAAACAACTTTTCAAAAGCATTACTTGCCTTAACCTAAGAATTTAGGGCCTAGTTCCTTTCGCTCTTTATTGCTTGACCTCTTACACCAATGACTCAATACAAAAAATAGACTCTTTGTCAGGAGCACATCTCAACAATAACATATATTCCTAACAATCTATTGAGCATTGCCATACATAGGCCCGCCCAACTAATAGTCCCTTCATGAAGATAGGGTTAACCTCAACCCTCTTAGTCAACCAACCATGGACTAGCAACATAAACTATACAATGTCTCTTCCCACACACTCTAATTCATATTAGCTTTCAACTCTCTCTCATCCTCCATTGATTCATTGGGTTTACTCTACGTGTTTACTACCAAATTGGAACCGCCCTAATGCCTTACAGTTTGATACAAAGACCTTCCATCCATTTACCTCCACAAGTTTTCTTTCTTTATGATACTTTTAACATATAATATATAAAATATAAACAATTAACATTTATAAATTTTTTTTACAAGTTTTATTATTCTTTATAAAGAGTATAGGAAATATTTTATTTTTCTACGCAATCACAAGGAATGACTTTGTGTTGGTACACAAGATTTAAAAAATAAATAAATATAGCAATTAAAAGATTATTTATAAATTTAGAACTCTCCATGAGGAGCTAATAAGAAATTATCTTTCGAAGAGGTAAGTTGATTTTAATTATTAAATTTTTATGTTATCTTTATTTTTTTTAGGAAAAAAAAAAACAGCTTCAAATCTTAGAATTTACATTATAATTATATTTTTAAGAGATTAAAATTAATTTAATTAAATTAGATTAAAGTTAATTTTTCTAGAAACGCAATGATATTAGCACTTCACAAATTGTTATAAATTTAGAAATAAATTTTCAATTGTTAAAAGTTTTGAAATGTATATATAAAAACCAATTTTAAAATATTTTATTTAAAAAAATTATTTGAAAAAAAAAAACAAAACATAGTCAATGCCTTAATTAGGCAAGGAACAATGGGAATATGCTGGCAAAGAATGAGTCTTATGTTGGCTATCAATTTATGAATTTATGGTTTGGATGAATTCTTTTCCAATTGATTCAATTATTTTATTTTATCTTTTTTTTTTTCCTTTTTCCCTTGAAAAGAAGCAATTTAAGGAATTCACGGGATGCAATAGGTTATGTTGTGAAGCATAGTATCATATTACAACTAGGAAAATTTTAGGCTATTGGAATGCAACCCATTTAATAATACGTAGAAAAATAACATGATATATCCGGTTGAAATAATAATAAGGAAGCCTGGTGGGGAGGAGGCAGGGGGGAGGGATGTTTGAAGATTGGACCTTTTTTGTGTGGGATTTACTCAAATAATGAAGATAAACACAATCATTGTAGGAGCTCGAACTAAGGGCTTGTCATCCACAAAAAGGACAAGAAACTCCTGTGGTGGGTAATCCTTTTGATGTATGATATTGGAACTTTTTTGTATTAAGTCTCTCTATAAAATTCTTTCATATAAAATATTTAGACAAATTTAAAGATTTGGTTATTTATATTCAATTTTATTTTTATAATAAGTATGAAAATAATATAGTTAATATAATAATTTTCAAATTTTAAAATGATAAAATACTTTAAAACTTAAATATTCTAATTTTTTTCAATCTTAAATATATCTTCATATTTAAATATTTACATGTTTTATTCAATATATTAATATATGCATATTTATCTTTATAATTTACTTTGATATATCAAATTTTAAAAATTAAATATTATTAAAAACATTAATTATATATATTTAAATTTTTAAAAATTAATTTTAAATTTAATAAAACATAAGTTCTATATTTATGATATTATTGGTCTGATCACTACACACTAAACCGATAACTTTTCCAATTTCAATTATTAGCCCGATTATGAAAACATTGGTATAAAGACCCATCATTATTCTCCTTTTTATTATTTATCTATTCTTTATTATTGGAAAAAATACATGATACCTCTTATATCATTTCAATATAAAGAGGGTGTTTGGTAAAACTTAATACTTATTATTTAATGACTTAAGTTAACTTTAAGTTCAATCATACTTAAAATTTATTACTTATTCTTAGTACTTTAAGTATTAAGGTTGTTTGATAAAAATTAACTTAAAATATATTTTAAATTATCAAATTGACATACCTATCCTCATAAATTATAACTAGGATAAAGGAGATTGTAAAGTAGCAAAGGAGATTGTGGAAGTAATTAAAGCAAATGAGGGTAAAAAGGAAGATGTAAACTTAAAAATAAGTTAATTGTTTTTACTTAATACTTAAAGTTGTTTTTCACTTTAAGTCATACCATTAAGTTATTTCACCATAGTTAATTTACTTAATAACTTAAAATTAAGTTGTTAAGTCACTTTAAGTTATTAAGTTGGTTTACCAAACACTCTCTAAAGATCATCTTTAAAATTCTGTTCTTTCGTGGTTTGAAGAAGCCATAAAGTGAGAAGCCCATTATAATAGATCCATATCTAGTATTGTAGGTTAGGAGCTTTATTTTCTTCATTATCCTTAACTTCTTCAAATTGTTTTTGTTTTATTTAAAAGATAACGGTGAAAATCGAGACCAAAAACTAAGGGAGGATTTGATTTTGCCAAAGTAGAAAAATTTGTAGTGTTTCAGTTTGATTGAGATGAAATTAGAACAGTAGTGAAATCACTAAATGCTTAATTCAGTTTCAATTTTTGAATGGAAAAAAAGGATAAAGAAGGAAACATATTTTGGCTTGCAAGTTCATGCTTTGATACTTGGCAATTGATGAAGCTAGAAATATTGTTGAGAATTTTTATATACATATAATCTTCTAATTACATGCATGGTAAAAATAAACATAAACAAAACAATTCTAGAAGCTATCTATGTGTGAGATCATGGTTGGAGAGTTGACTTGGCCTCTTCATTACGAGCAGTAATATCCCATAAATCATAGAAATGCATATTTCTTTTAATTCGGAGGAAAAATTGTTAGTCATGATGAGTAGTGTGTTAATATAAAATGACCAAGTAAGTAGCACCTTTCATTGTATAGACATATGTAATAGTATTGAATTAAGAAATCAATTATTGTTTATTGAATGCTGTCTTATTTCCTTCAGCCAATACTTGTGGCAGGTTGAAGTCTAACAAAGAAGTGTATGAGACTATTAGGAGTGAGGAGATTCAGGTGGAGAGACTCCAAAAATTCACTTTTACCATACGTAGTAGAGAGTATTTAAAAAACAAGTTTGGACATAACTTTATTATATTTTTGACTTAAAAAGAGCCGTGAAGAATAAATCCTACAACAATAATGAAATTTAGTGAATAAAAAAAATAAATATTCTTTTTAAAGGACTTCCTCTAATCTTAATTCAATCGATCTTTGGGGGCAAACAATGGAAAAAAGACATAGGAAAGAAATAGAAATAACCTTTTCATATAGTGATCGGGTCTCCAAGTTCTTCTTGGATTGATCATGAAAGAGAGATCACATGTATCATTATAATAATTCACTATCAATCCTATGTCTCTATCACTCATTTGAGTGGTACTTGAAAAAATGTATTATTCCCTCAAAATTCTAACATCGTGGTTATGTTTGGTTACAAAAACTAAAAAAGCTATGTTTGTCTGAAAAACATTTGAGGGAAAATGAAAAGGGAAGAAAATAGAAAGAATAAAAAAAACACAAAGGAAAATTAAAAAAAAAAAATTGAATCAATAATTATTTTTATATGTTACTTCAAACTCATTTTATTTATTTTATTTCTTTAATATAAATATTAAATAATTTAAAAATACTTAATTTTTTATTAATCTTAATTATATTTTTTATTGGTATTTTCTATATTGCAATGAGAAAATCATTTTCTTTATTATTATTATTATTATTATTATTATTATTATTATTATTATTATTATTTGTTCCTTAGTAGTTTCCAAAAATAAAATAGAACCTAAAAAATAAATAAATAAAATAAAATAAGAAGGAAATTAAATGAAAAAAAAAATTAAAGTTAATGGTAAAACTCATTTCACTTATTTCTCATATGCAAAGATTAAATGAGTTTAAATTTTCAACTTAAAACCGATTTCACTTATTTCTCATATGTAAAGATTAAATTATTTAAAATATAAAAATTTTAACTATATATTTAATTTAATTTTATATTGATAAAATTAAATATGACAAAAAATCCTTAAAATTAATTTTCTTTATTAAAAGATTTGAAAAAAAAAAAATGTTGGAGAAAGTAAATAGAAAGGAAAAACAAAAAGACAAAAAAATATATATATAGATATAAAATTAATAAATTATTTTTATATTCTAATTTAAATTTATTTTATTTATTTTAATTCTTTTATATAATGATTAAATATTAAAAATATATTAATTTTAATTATATTTATTTTTTTTCTTATGAAAATAGAACAATCAAATATAAAAAAATTATTTTCCTTGTAATTATCTTTTCCTTTTCAATCTCTCAAAACCAAACATATATAACGTAAATACTTTTTGAAACCAAACAGACAACATAAGTTTGCGGGTCGCGACTTGCAACGCAGGACGTGAATTTTAATTGTCTTGACAACTGATACATCATATTCAATGCTTATAATTTAAAAGCAAGTGTATGGTAGTGGAGAGTGGTCCAATATGAATTTTTGTCTCTAGGTACAAGTCCAAGGAAGTGGGGTTGCCTATTTACGGGCATTTTTTAACTTTTACAGCAATTTAAAAAAATAATTATTAAAAAATGGTAGTTGAAAAAATATTGATAGTTTGAAGAGATACCTTCCACAATTTTCAAAATCATGAAATAATTTAATTTAATTTAAAGGTGTCTCAAGAGACACCTTCTACAATTCCATAAAATTAGATTTATATTAAAGGTGTCTCTTAAAAAGACACTTTCCACGTGGAAAAAAATTCCAATATGAATTAAAGGTGTCTTTTCAAGAGACACTTTCCACAATTCGACAAATTTGAATGTCTCATGATTTTAAAGCTAAAGATGTCTTGAAGAGACACCTTCTTTAATTCCTAAAAATTTTAATTTATACAAAAGGTGTCACTTGAAGAGACATTTTCCATAATTCCACAAATTCCAATATATACTAAAGGTGTTTCTTCAAGAAATACCTTCTACAATTTCAAAAAATTGGATTTATACTAAAGGTGTCTCTTGAAAAGACACTTTTCACAATTCCACAAAATCCAATATGTATTAAAAATTGTGGAAATGATTTTAAAGTTAAAGATGTATTGTGTAGAAAATTTCGAATTTATATTGAAGAGAGACATCTTTAGCTTTAAAATCATTTTCACAATTTTTAATATATATTGGATTTTGTGGAATTGTAGAAAGTGTCTTTTCAAGAGACACCTTTAATATAAATCTAATTTTAAAATTGCTGAAAAGTTAAAAAAAAAAAAAAAAAAAACCCGCCGATTTACTGTCCACAAGGTCCTTATAGGGTACATGGGTCCCCCATTCTCTATCACCATCAACTTGCAGTTCTACTGCAATGGGTTGATTTCAATTTCTAAATTCGCTTGGAGATCTCTTTGACATAAGTCACATAACCAATTTTTAAAAGAAATATTTCTTTTTCCATGAAAATTGCTAAAATTTCATCCATATAGTGATTTTCAAATACAGCCAAAGCATTTCGACTCTATATGGGAGTGTTTCTAGTATAAAAATGTTTTTTTCTTAAAAGAAAAAAAAAACACTTATTTTTTTTTTTTGAAGAATTACGTTTCTTTAGAAAACGTGAAAAGTAAATTTTCATCAAAATTTTAAAAATGTTTCATAAATTATACCAAACATCAATTTTTTTTTTTTTTTTAAAAAACATTTAGAATATGTTTAAAAGTGATTTTAGAAAACATTTTTAGTATTTTTAACACTGATGAAAATTTTCAAGTATTAAAAATATTAAAAAAAGCTTTCTAAAATCATTACCAAATGAGCTCTTAATTTCAAATTTATTAAAAAAAAAATTGACAATTTCACTAAAAAAATAATACATTTAAAAAAAAAAAAACTTTGCAACTTTATCTAAAAAGAATTTTATTTATTTTTTATTTAAAAAATAAATTTTTACAAGATTATTGGCTAAGAATAGGCTAATTCAAATTTATTTACCAAAAAAATATTTTTATTTCATTTCATTAAAAAGGTTATTTTTTTTATCTTTATTTTTGTCAAAAGAATTGTTTTCAATTTTATTTGGAAAAACTGATTTCAAATATATATTAAAATAGGGGTTCCAAAACAAGGAGTCAGATTTATTTTAAAAGGATTCATAGAAAGAAAATCTCAATCTGTTAGAAAAAATAAAAATTAAATAATAATAATAATAATAATATATAATAAAGAAAGAAAGAGATCTCAGTTTTATCATATATTTTTTTAAAAGGGCTTTTTGATTTTTTATTAAAAAAAAAATCGGTTTCCATTTTATTTGAAGAAAAATAATTTTTGATTTATTTTTAATAGAAAGTGCTTATCTATATATATATATATATATATATATATATATATATATATATATATATATAAAAAGCTTATCTTGAAAAAAATAATTTTAGATTATTAAATAAGATTACTATTTCAAAAAAAAAAAAGATTTCCATTTATTATTTTCTCAAAAAAAATTAAAAAAAAATAAATATTTGTTTAAAACAAACTTTCAGTTTATTAAAAAAAGTCAATTTCTTAGATTATTCTAAAAAAAAAATATTTATTTCTTTATTTCTTAGTTTATGTGTAATGCCCCAAACCTAATTAAGGGTTAAAACTGTAATTTAGAAAAAAAATTTTAATTAAATTAATTTAATAAGGGTAGAAAAGTCTTTTTGTTTTTAAAAGCCCTATGTATAAATTAGATATTTCTTATCTTTTGTATTCAGA
Organism: Vitis riparia; assembly: GCF_004353265.1. Lineage (NCBI taxonomy): Eukaryota > Viridiplantae > Streptophyta > Magnoliopsida > Vitales > Vitaceae > Vitis > Vitis riparia. The sequence goes on from NC_048448.1 coordinate 20,439,820, forward strand.
AAATCATTTTACACAGATATTTGAGAGATCGAAGAGTATTGGGTAACTTAGGATTAAAGAAATGAAGTTTAGGGCTGAAGATATATTTTTTAAGTAAGATTTTAACCTTTAGATTATTATTTTAAATTTGTTAATTAGTTTTGAACTATTTAAAAATTCTTTGAAAGATTTCAATTTTAATTTGGGTTAGTTTATTTGATTTTTAGATAACAATATTGAAAATTTATGAATATAGATTGTCTTATTAATGGAAATAGGAGAATTCCGAATATTCAAATGAATTAAAAAAAATAGAAGAAAGAAAAATAAATCACAATCTATAGTTTCTATGGCCGTAGTCAACGGTTATAAAGGATCCTAATCAATGAGTTGTAATAGTTGATATTATATAACCTAGTTAACGGGTTACAATAGTTGACCTTATGACCCTAGTCAACGAGTTATAATTGTTGAGTTTTGGTTTTGTTTACCTTAAATGGAATAAATTTGAAAATAGTCAGTCATTTGTGAAGTCCCACCTAATTAGACATCATTTGTTATTTGATAATTAGAGTGAAAACAATTGAAATATATTTCATTTGAAATGGATATGAAATGATTTTAATATATATGAAAATGTTTAGTTGAACAATTTAAATGTATTAGCATGTTTAAATCAAAAGTTTTATAAAAAGAGTATATGTTATATCTCTTGTTTGCAAGTATGATTGAAAATATTTGATCCATAAAATTATATTAATGTTCCTTATTAAGCTTTGAGCTCATCCCCCTTTGTTGATAATTTTCCAATGACTCTCAATTCGGGCAAGGAGTGACGTTTAGGAGGAGAGATTGGCTTGTTAGGACATTTGTTAAACTTTCTTTATTTTGGACATTGTTAAGATGTTAAAATTTATTTCTCGTTTGAATTTGAAATGGACAATAATACTTGAGTTGATGTGTTAGTTTTCTTAAATTGATATATGGAGATTTTAGAATTTATAAATTTTACTACCATGAATAGAAATTTGGTAATTGGTAATTTCCAATTACAAGATGAATGTTTGTGTTATTTCCACTTTGAGCCTTCGGGCTTGAGGTGTGAAATGACCATCATGCCATTGGAATGGGTTTTGAGGCGTGATATTATGAGTAGATTCCTTCCATAGGACACAAATTAAATAAATAATAAATATTGATACTCTTGGAGAGTATTTGTTCCTTATCATAGTGGAGAAAGAAAGAAACCTAGAAAATACATTCATGACTCTCAAAAAGGGGTCATTGTCTCTTAAAGAATATTTAAGGGACTTCAAAATTATATGTAACAATCTTGCAACAATTAAAAGTCTTGTTTAACAATCTTGCAACAATTAAAAATCTTGTTTCAAATCAAGACAAAGTTTTCCAATTTGCTCATGGCCTAGGACATGACAAAGATATGAAAAGTTTTCAAATTTTCATTCAATTTAAAATCAATTTTCCATATTTGTTTAACACAACAAGGTGTTGACCTACATACAACACAACTTTGTTTACTCTGAATGTGATAATTTTTCTTCTTTACAAAATTCTTTTACTTCATTGTGGAGGTATTTTCCAAAAAAGAAAAAGAAAAAAAAGGGTTTTATTAATGTTATAAATGATGACTTTCACACTTGCTTTAAATATATAAGATTTAAATTTGACCAAGGTAGCCTATTTCACTTAGAGAAACATTTTTTAAAGAACCATTTCATAAATGATATGAAAAATTACCAAATTTGATATGATTTTCATGAATTCCATAAATATAAAATCTCATTTAGAAAGCAAACTTAAGAAGATTCCCTATTAATTAAGAAAAATAGAAAATCTTACATTACCTATACATCAAATTCTTTATTTACTCCAATCTTAGAGTTTAGAGAGTCATTAAAATATCCCTAGGGATAATAGAGAGAAGCCTCACATTTAAAAGAACTTCAGAAATGAAAAATCACTCAAAATATTTAGGAAAACAATACCATATCAATTAATCAAACTACCAAACCACAAGTATGTTAAGTAATATATGTATGATCTTAAAATGACATCTCCCTTGAAGTAATGATCCTTAAATCTAAGCATAAAAACAAATATATGCCCCTAGAATAATATGTGTTCACCCAAAAACAAAGGCTAATGTTGGTATAGAGCCCTTAAAAGCAAGACATGATGTAAAAAACTTGTACTTGACTTTTCACTATTCTATCCATTAGTTGTATTAGGTTTTTATTTAAGCATTTTGGCCTATATCACTGCATTGTACATAACTTGGGTGTGAAAAACCAAAGTCTAGTTGGGTAACACCTAGAGGGGGGTGAATGGGTGTAATAAAAAATTTATATGTTATACCCAAATTTTACTATGGAGTTTTGTAGGAATAACCACAATATCTAATCAACTAATATAATCAAGAGATATGGAAAACACATAATACATACATACATACATACATATACATACATACATATATATATATATATATATATATATATATATATATATCTATATATGCAATGGATACAGAGATTTTTATGTGGAAACCTCCACACTAACTATGGATATAAAAATATTAGGATAGAGTCCTTAAATAATATAATTATTTATTTAATGATGTTTCAATTTTACTTTTATTTTTCTTTATTCCATGTATCACACTTTATGAGCATTCTTGCTCGCATCTTTTGCATTGTACTTGACTTGGGTGCATTAGGAGTTGCATAGAAGATCTAAGTCATGGATTCGTTGCAAATATATTACTTTCACAACCGGTTTGTAGGTCTAGGAAACCCATTCGAGGTTGTAGTGCACCACTTCTTAATTGGAGGGATAGCTTGTCTTGATCGTCGGGATGGGTTTCCCATGGTGAGTGTACTAGTTTATGTGATGCACATTGGACATGATATATGGTGAATCATGATGCAAGTCTATCAATTGTCATGATTCACCAAGCTACTATATCGCATGGACTCTTAACCTTGAGAGGATATTGAGCCTATGCCAAATCAATAGGAGGCTTTGACCTTTGAGTGAGACCCTAAAATGGTCATATATCCCTATGGATTGGGTCACTATTGATGGTGGCTGGAGGCAATAGGTATTCTCAATATAGGCACCATGATATTTCATGGAATTGAGACAATGTGTACCCTTAGTTGCTCTAAAGGACATGTGATCATGAAATCTATGGTCATAATAATTCCTTTAGTGGAATTTGACATATGCTCATTGGAGTTAGAGTATGTCAGTTGATCACATAATAAGTGGGATATGTAACTCAAGGATTTGAAAGGTAATCTTGATAGGTGATAACAATATATTATTAGATTACAAACACCTATTCATGGGGAGTTTTCATGCAGTAGGTCATGGACCCGAGCACGTAATGTCTCGTTGTTATTTACATAGGATACCAGAGTTCAGTTGATTCTTTACAGTGGGATGTTGAATCAAATTCAAAATTAGATTCTAAGGGAGCCAATACTTCTATGGGTCCTAGTGGTCCCTGCTTTGAGCTCATGTACTTTGTTGACACGGATTATGCGGAACAGATTAGCTGTAGGTTTACTTTTGTGCATAAAGGTGTTTTGATAATTATAGAAGGTTGCACAGGGGTAAGTGAATAAGGTCTCAGTATTGGGCTAATTGATTAATTAGTAGGCCTTATTGAGTTAATTGATCAATTAAGACCCATTTTGGGCTAAATTAAGTGACTTAAGCCCATATGGGCTCAAGTCACTTAAGCCCAATTAAAAAACCCTATAAATACCTCATAGGGGTTAGAGTTTTTATAACTTTTGTCTTCCACCATTAGAGAGAAAGAGACCATAGCCTCTACCTTCGTTTCTTCCCCATAGGAAGTGTACCAAGAATGAGGTTGAGTCATCAGGTGGAATGTCGTGGGTTTATGAGACTTCCAACAACTTCAAGGTCATCTTCAACACTTGCAATTTAAGGTTTGGGAACATTCAAACCTAAAGGTTAGTACTTTAACCCTAAAAGATCATTTTTTTTAATTGGTATTGCTTTTGTTGCTTAGATCTAAGATGCCAATTGAGTGCACTAGTATTGGACAAGAGCTACGGTGAATCATGACTTAAGGTTATCAAGTAGTCATGATCACCAAGCTGCTTCATTGTGTTATCTCTCATCCTTGAGAGAATATTAAGTTTGTGCTAAAGTTAGTAGTGACTTTGACCTATGGGTGAGATCGTAATCTGATTATATATTCTCTATGGATTATGTCATTATTGATGGAAACTAGTAGCAATAGGTATTCTCAATAGAGGCATCATGATATCTCATAGGATTGAGATAGTGTGTCCCTTGAGTAATCTTAAGAAGGTGTGTTAATGGAAACTATGGCCATAGTAGTTCTTTAAGTGGAACTTGACATAGGCTCTTTGAAAACTAAGATATGTCAGTTGAACACACAATAGGAGGATCTGTAACTCAAGGATAATAAAGGTAGTCTTGAAAAGCTAATAACTTTCACATTGTTAGACTACAGACCTGTGAAGCGATGTCTTGTTATTATTTACATATGATACTAGAGTTTAGTAAATTCTCTGTAGTGAGATTCCAAATAAACTTTTAAATTGGATTCTAAGGGAGCCAATACTCCTATGGGTCTTAGTAGTTCTCGCTTTGAACTCATATACCTTGTTAGCATGAATTATGAGGGTGAGATTAGCTCTAGGTTCACTTTTGTGCATAATGGTGTTTTAGTAATTACGCAAGGTTGCATAGGGGTAAGTGAACAAGGTATTTGGATTGGGATAATTGATTAATTGATAGACCCTATTGGTTTAGGATCCATTTTGGGCTAGATTAAGTGGCCCAAGCCCATGTGGGCTCAAGTCACTTAAGTTAGGAACCCTATAAATACCCCATAGGGGTTAGGGTTTCCATCACTTTTCTTTTCCACTATTAAGAGAGAAAGAAAGGCATAACCTCCACCCTCCTTTTTTCCCCATCATAAGTGTGCCAAGAACAAGGTTGAGTCATCGGGTAGAAGATCGTGGGTTTATGAGACTTCTAACAACTTCAATGTCATGTTCAACACTTGGAACTTAAGGTTTGGGAACATCCAAACCCAAAGGTTAGTACTTTAACCCTAAAAGATCATTTAAAAAAAAATATAGTATTGCTTCCGTTGCTTAAATCTAAGATGCCAACAATTGTATATGACTTGGGTGTATTAGGAGTTGCACATAAGATACAAGTCATGGGTTCCTTGTAAGTAGATAAGTTGTCCATAATCGGTTCATAGATTTGGGTAATTCAGTAGAGATTGTAGTTTATCACCTTCTTATTGGAGGAATGCCTTTTCTTGGTTGTCGGGATTGGGTTTCCCATGGTGAGTACACTAGTGTATGTGATGCACATTAGATAGGACCTATGATGAATCATGATGCAAGGTTATCAATTGTCATGATTCACCAAGCTACTATACTACATGGACTCTTAACCTTTAGAGGCTATTGAGCTTAGGCCAAAATCAATAGAAGGCTTTGACCTATGGGTGAAACCTTAAAGTGGCCATATATCCCTATAGATTGGACTACTATTGATAGAGGTTAGTGACAATATATATTCTCAATAGAGGCACCATGATATCTCATGGGATTGATAAGCGTGTCCCCTTGGGCAATCCAAAGGAAATGTGATCATGAAATCTATGGCCACAATAATTCCTTTAGTGAAATTTGACATATGCTCTTTGGAGTTAGAATATGTCAATTGATCATATAATAAATGAGATTTGTAACTCAAGGATTTGAAAGGTAATCTTGATAGGTGATAACACTACCTTGTTAGATTATAGACACCGATTCATGGGGGAGTCTGCATGTAGTGAATAGTAGGTCACGAACCTAAGCACTTGGTGTCTCATTATAATATACATAGAGTATTGGAGAGTAGTTGACTCTTTGTAGTGGGATGTTGAGTCAATTTCATAATTTGATTATGAGAGAGCCAGTAGTCCTATGGTTCCCAATGATCCCCGCTTTGAGCTCATATTCTTTGTTAGCACGACTTATGAGGGTTGCATGGGTTTTTAGTTCACTTTTGTGTATAACAACGTTTTGGTAATTACATAAGGTTTCACACAAATAAGTGAGTGGTATCTTGATTACTACTCAAAAAGTGCTATTTAATAGCTTGTAATTAACTCTTTTAAACACTTTTGAGTAGTAGTTATTACCTTTTAACCCAATTAACATATTAAGGGCCTTTGCAATCATTTCTAATCAAATTGTGTAAGTTTTGGTGTTTTTGTTAGTAATTTGATCACCAAAGCAATTCAAGATTGAGGAGAGTTCTTTGGAATCCATGGCAAAGCAATGGAAAGCTCAGAAACATGAAGAACCAAAGCTTTGAAGCTTTAGAGTCCTTTGCCATAAGCAAATCATGAATGAAAGGAGGGAAAGCAAAGAGAAAAATCTACCATGAAGCATTCAAAAGGACAGTCACTATCAGCCACTTTTGGAGCACTTCCTGGAGCTCAACTTATGCATACTATATGTCATTTCGAAGCTCGGGAAGTCAGCAATCCAATGCTTCAAACGGTGCACGATTCGGAGCTGAAATGAAGGAGTTAGAGCCATTGGAAGCCGATCACACTAAGGTGAAGGCCAATTTCGCGGGCTGTGAAATCACAAGAGGATGGCTGCGATATCAGCCTTTGGCTGCCAAATGGTGTCCTTCATGCTGCGAAATTTTGCAGCCATCTTGCATGGCTGCGAAATTCTCCTGAGTGCTTCCCGATATTTGCGACCGACATTTTTAGAGTTTTTGCTTTAGATATTTGATGTCTAAATCCCCATTCTCTCCTTGTAATGCACCTATCATAGGATTCCTTAGTTATTAAGCAAGAACAAAGGGTAAATAGCCTCATATATATTGTTTGTAATTTTCATTACAGTGATATGTCGGGGAGCTTGTTCTCATAGACATCCTTTGTATAGTTTTGAAAGGAAGTAAAATACAGAGCCTTTGCTCTGCCTTACCTTCTCATTTTGATTATATATTATATTTAATTTTTCTTACTAGCCAAACAAGCTCTGAGGATATTTCCTCAGAGAATGAGTGACTAGGCTTTTAGTTCCTTGGAGCTAAGGTTACCGGGTAAGGCCCCAAATGCAAGAATTGGTAGTTTTGTTGTTTCAGCCATTAATGAAGAGAAAGTGTGACCCATTAATGATTTCTATGTTTTTACTTAACTTTAAACACCTTCAATTCACCTGAGCCAACACTTGATAAGGCAAATGATCTCCGTCCATGGAGATGCACTAGTTTATCTCTTACGAGTTCTTGGGAGGTGACTTGAAGGTAGGATTTTCTAGAATTGCCAACACTTGGTAAGCTTTTGGACTCTAAGGAGACATCCATTAGTTATCTCTTGAGAGCTTGAGAAGGAAAGTCCAAGGTTAATGATCACCTTGAATGACAAATGCTAGGTGAGAGGCACGACCCATTGCAAGTTGCATCAGTGAGAGAGAATTAATGCTGAAATCCATTAAAGGGAAACATCTGTACAACATCGGTTAGAGAATTAACTATATGTTAATTCTCTAATGCGAGGAAAATATTCAAGTGACCGAAGCTCTGTTTTTGCATAAGGACTCCCCTGTGAACCTAAAACTCCAAGGAATGCTTTTCTTCATAAGTAATTCTCATTCATTTCTTTTTAGTTAGCTTAAAACAAATCATTTTTCAACCAAACTTTATGTTTTCTTCTTAAGCTAACCTTGAAATGAAAAATCACCAATTCAACTTTGAATTGGTATCACTTGTGAGTTGAAAATCGTTCCTAGTGAATGATCCTAAAGCCACTATGCTATATTAGCTAAGGCTATTCTAATGTATGGTGATATAGGTTATAAATTTTGTTGATTACTCCCTTCTGAGGACCACAATCAAGGAACACTAGCTAGACACGAATCAAATGACACCATTGTCAGGTACCATTGAGAGACTAGGCTAGTTGATTAATTAGGCCTTGTATGGTTAATTAATAAATTAGCTAACTTTTTGAGCTAGATTAAGTGACCTAAGCCCATGGTGGGCTTAAGTCACTCAAGGCTAGTAGGAAGCCTATAAATACCCCTTTAGGGATTAAGGTTTCCTAGTCTTGCCATTCTCCTCTTCAATTTAAAGAAAGAACTCTAGTTTCCCTTAAGATCTCTACCATCTCAGTGCCTAAACACAAGGAAGAGTCATCGGGCAGAAGATCATGGTGTTTACGAGATCCATTATGGCTTTGGAGTTATCTACATCGATTGGAATTGATCCAAGAACATTCAGATCAAATGTATGTGGCTTTATTCTCCATATCTATGTTTTCTTTGTTATCAATATTATTTTTTAATACCTATTTATCGGTTGGGATAGATTTGCATACACCCTACATGATTCAAGGCATGGGACCAAAGTAATCTTAGGTTCCTAACAACTGGTATAAGAGCCCTAGGGTAGCTTTTAGCATGCTAGATCTACTCTAGAGTGTGCTAACTTTGTTTTGCAAGGTTATTTTATTTATCCCATGACCTTAAGAGATGAATGAATGAAATCGTTAATTCAATTAAATGTATTAATATATTTGGATTGATTGATTGTTATCGATTCACTTGAATGAATGGATATTTTCTATGCCTTTTGATTCTCTAGGTTGGTTGTACACCCCATAAGGGGTATAAGATTTTTATTTGGTTGTAAAAATATTTTATTTTCAATAGATGGGTTGTAAGCACATTTATAGGAGCATAGGAATTTTTATTATTGTATAAATTTCAGTTTTTTTATCCATCTGTGGTGACCCAAGAGAAAAGAAGGAATCTTGAAAGTTCTTTTCGAGATTTTATGGTGGTTAAAGAAAAAAGAAGCACTCTTAGAAGTTCTTAGTTTGAGATCCTTGGTAGCATAGTGATGTTGACTTGAACTCAAAATAGGGACTAACTCCTAGTAGTTTCTTGGGCAAGCCACATATGGATTTGAAGCTTAGGAAGTTATGAATCCAATGGTTCAAGCATATTGCAATTCAGAGTTGAAATGAGGGAGTTATGGCCGAATGAAGCAAGTTTGTGCAAAGTGCATAGTAGCACAATGATGTCAACTTCAACCAAAATCAGGGCTACTTACAGTTATTTTCTTAGGTAAAATCACATATTTTTTGAATCTTAGGAAGTCAAGAATCCAAAGCTTCAAACGGATCACAATTCGGAGTTGAAATGAGGGAAATATGACCAATTGAAGCAATATTGGGCAAAGAGCATGCTGTTATAGGATTGCATACGAGTCCAATTATATTTGGTTGTCCAGGTTGAATTTTAGGCATCCTCTTGGGCTTAAGTTTTGGTGGAAATTGGCCCTTTTGGGTTTTCTATTTTAACTAACCCAATTTTGGGCTGTAGGGTTATTTTTGGTAATTTGGATTTTATCCAAAATTTAATTACCAAATATGCAACAAGATCCCTAAAGGCCATGGGAAAGGTTTCTATTTATTATTCCCTTGTTTTTATTATATGCTCTTGATTAATTGCATATATGGCCTCAAGTTATTTTGGTATTCTTAATTTGAAATAAATTTTCAATTTTTTTTTTCAAAATTGGAAAACTTATTTAGTTGGAATATGCGTGGTTATAAAATTTTATTTTAAAGAAAAGATAAGTTGGAAAAATGATTAAGAGCTTTCTTACATTTTTAAAAAAATTAATTCTTAGAGATTTTAATTTTATTTAAAATCTTCTCAAATCTTTGAGATCTCTAAGAATAAAATCTTTCTTTTAAGGAGAAGTTCTTATTTTTCAAAATCTTTATAAAATAATATTTTTCCTATTTTGCATAGGATTACGAATTAAAGGAAATAAGTTAATTTTGGAAATTCATGATAAATAATTTATAATGATGAGGAATAAGGCAAAAAGTGATATATATTGGAAGATATATTAAAAGATAGTTCAACATTTCATAGGATACTACATATCCAAAGGGCTAAAGGCATACCATTCCTATGATTTCTAATACACTAGTGCCTCGTCATAGTGGGAGGTTCATATCCCACGGATTTTGATGAAGCAATAAGCAGTGTTTGTGCTCATTTAAGACAAGGATGTATGGAGAGGTAGTTATAATTTTTGTATTCTAACATAGTTTGGGTTCTTGTAGAAGCACCTAAAGGGATAAAACCTATAAGTGTAAGTTGGTTTGCAAGAAGAACACAAGAGTAGATGGAAAGATTGAGTTTTATGTGGCTAAGATTGTAACTAAAGATTATAGTTTGAAACTTTGTTTCAACTAAGGAAAACCTTTTTAATAGTGGTCTCAGATCCATCATATTATTCTTATCTATTGTAGTGTGTCTCATTTATGAGATATAACAACCAATTTTTTTTTATAGCAAACGGCCTTATGTGTACAAGAAGCCATTGGGAAGCATGGTGATGATCTAAGATCTTGTAGGTAGATGACAATCTACTCATTGGATATGATGTAGGGATATTGTCATCAGTTAAGATCTAGTAGTCTACTTAGTTCTAGATGAAAATCTTGAGAAAGACATAATATATTCTTGGGGTTAAGATCCTTTAAGACTACAAGAATAGGAAAATTGCACCATATCACCTACATAAATGAACATTTGGTCAAGCACATGAGGCAAAACTCTAAGAAGGATTTGTTACTCTTTGGATTTGGAGTTGTCTTTCTTAGGATAAATGTCCTTAGACATTTATGGAGAGATATTGCATTAAGGTGGTATCTAATGCCTTTGCAATGGGTAGCCTTTATTATGCGATGCTATGTGCTAGACTAGATATTTGCTTTGTTGTAGAAATAATGAGCGGATATTAGTTCATTTCCAAATTAGAGCTTTAGGTGGATGTCAAACATATACTTTAGTATCTTTGGAGAAGAATGAATTATATGTTTATGAGTCTTTGCAATGAGTTGGTAATCCTTTCATAACGGGAAATTGGACTTCAGTCTAATAAGGACTCTCACAGGTCTACCTCTAGGTATATGTATTCTCTCAGTGTTTTTTTTTGTTGTTTCTATAGCAACAAAGGAAGCCTTTTGGCTTATGGGTAGTTTCCTTGGCTATATCGTCTAAAATCCTGTTATGTGATAATAGTGGGACGGTGGCATGGTCTAAAGAATTGAAGTACCACTAGAAGAGGAAACATATAAAGAGAAAGTGCTACCTTATTGTGAGATAGTACGGGGAGGTGATATAATTGTGAAGTAGAATCTTTGTGTAGTGCCTAATTTGCTTTTGAGGCTAGTGGGAGTTTGTTGGGATTGAGCCCCTAAAAGCAAGACATGATATAACAAAGTTAGACTTAACTATCCACTTGCTATCCCTTTAGTGTATTGACATTGATTTGAGCATTCAATCCATTTCTCTTACATTGTACATGATTCGCGTGAATTGATCCAGTCGGGTCATTTAATAAAAAACATTTATAAAACCTATGACCTCATACTAGTGTAGCAAAGCTACTATAGTATAATGGCTCTAGGGTCGAACTCTGGGATGAGTTTTCATTCTACCAGTGATATACTCATGATTAGAAATTAAATTTAATGATTTCCTTTATCAAAAACTTAAAGCTTAAAAAGAAAATAAAATTTGTTTTGAAAGTATTTGAAACTAAATTAACATAAACTAATTAAAAATGGGAGAAAGAAAGTTTCTCGGAGCTAAGGATTGCTAGGATCAAGTTTAGAATGCAAAGTGGAAAATTCCGGATTTTTCTCCTCGCATTGGGGATTTAACCTATAGTTATTTCCTGAACCGGTATAATTTAACAATGAAGATTTAATCCATAAAAATCAATAGACATGGTAGTCAAGGTCCATTAATGGCTTTAGACACTATATAGGTCTTCACCTTGAACCACTTTCCAATGGCTCGTACATGATAACTAATGGACTAATATGGATCTAGCAATAAGCATCCATAAAGACCTGAAGCTTACCATGTATTGACCATTCAAAGTGATTCTAAGGGATTTAAAGCAAAACTTTGGATTAAAAAGCCATTTATGAACTTCAACTACCTGAATTTAATGCACAAGCACTTTCCACCTTTGCATCTAGACTTTTCACCTAGCTCCCTTCACTCCAAGAAACCAAGAGTTTAGCCTCTCATCCTCTGAGAAAACATCCTTAGAGGTTGTTTGGCTTCCAAGAAAGAGAAAATAGTAACGAGAAAATAGAAAATAAGAGTGCTCTGTATATTGCTAAGTGTTAAGCTTAACACTCGGGTTTCATGTCTTCAAGAGGTGATTTCCACCCCTTATATAGTTTTTACAAAAGCAAAGCTTTTCATTGGCTTGATACAAGGAGAAAAAGGAAATTACATCAAAAGAAAATTAAGAAAATATCTAAAGTGGAGTCGGCAAAAACAGAGGAGATTTCGCACCACGCATGGGGTGTGCGAAATTTTCGCACACCATTCAGGAGGTGTGCGAAATTTTCGCACACCTGGAGCAGTTTTCTTCCGAAGGCCATAACTTCCTCGTTTCAGCTCCAAATCGTGCATGGTTTGAAGCGTTGGATTCTTGACTTCTTGAGCTTTGAAACGGTATATAGCATGTAGAAAATGGACTTCGGGAAGTGCTCCAAAAGTGCCAAAGAACACTGCAGCTGCTGTCCTCAGATTTCCTCCTTGCTTCTCTTTGCTTTTCTTTGCTTTTCTTCTTTGGTTGGCTTGTCTTAATGATCCAAAAAGATGTCAAAACACTAAAACTAGCCACAAATATGATTAGAAGCCATTGCTAGGTCCTTAACATGCCAATTGGAATAAAGGTGAAGAATTACTACACAAAAGTGCTTAAAACATAATGACTTAAAGGTGTAAAATGACACTTTTGGGTAGTAATCAGTACATGACTTGGGTGCATTAGGAGTTGCATAGAAAATACAAGTCATGGGTTCCTTGTAAGTAGATAAGTTTTCCATAGTTGGTTCATGGATTTGGGCAATTCTGTAGAGACTGTAGTGTACTACCTCCTAATTGAACAAAACACGAATCAAAGCTTGTGTTCCCAAATAAATGGGATGATTCTAGGCTAGATTTGTGTATACCAACTGGGGAATTGGTGAAACCCCTTGTAGACCTTCCATTTTTTCCATTTAGCACATGTCTTTAAGTTCACTTCCAATGTTCCACAGTGATTCTTTGATGGCCCAATACTACATATGTAGCCTACCTTCTCTGAGCTACTTTGGAGACTTTGGTTGAAGGGTTTATCCGGCTCCACATTATGACCTTGGCTGCCCTTCAAGTTTAGATTAAGCTTCACTTTGGTGCACTTTAGGTTAGACTTAGTTAGGCTCACTTAGTCTCACCCTAGGCCCGTATAGGTATACCCGGCCCATTAGGCACCACCTTAGGTCATTTGAATACCTTAGGTATGCTTAGGCCCGCTTTAGCCCACTTGACCCATTAGACATTCTTAGCGTGACTTGCACAGTTGCATGGCTTGTGTGACTTAATTTATTTATTTATTTTCATTTTTTTTATTATTATCAATCATTTTTATTTGATCATTTATTATGTTTTTATTTATTTATTTATTTTAATTTATTTTCATTATTATCAATCATTTTTAGTTATTTAGTTATTTATTATTCTTATTTATTTGTTTATTATCTTGTTATTTATTCACTTATCTATTATTATCATTTTATCATTCTCCCATTTATATATTTAGTTATTTATTTATTTTATTATTTATTTATTTAATTTAATAATTTGAAATTTTTATGGAAGAAGTCTACCATTGGAGAAGTTTTTGAAAACGGTAAGACTCTTTAGATGATATGCATGGATTGGTATTGTTTGAAATTTAAAAAAAGAGTTTTTCCGGTGCATAAGATAAAATTTGGAGAGAGGAAGACTCCTCACGTAGAAGGACTGTTATTTGCTATAAAAAGCTCTAACGGATGAGTTTGATAGGGGGAAGGAAAAGGAAAAGAAAGATAGGAGATTCGAGGATTTTTTTTCTGGGGGGATCGTCTTGAGGAAAAACACAGAGGAGTCGGAAAGTAGCGATTGCAACCAAGGCTGTCTAGGAGCGAGGAATTAACGGTTGATTTCTGAGGATTTCGGAGAAGAATCATAGCAGGGGAGCCAAGTAATCGGGTGGAGACAACTCAGGAACGTTTTCAACTATTTCCTATGCCTTCTTTTGTGTTTGATTCTGGATGATTCTCTGATGGTTCTGAGCATTTATTTCGCTGATTGGAGTGGACATTGAGGGCCACTTATTTGCATTGTTGAATCAAAATTTCCTATAAACTTGCTCTGTTATGATTGTGTTCTTGATTTCTTAGATTCTTTCTACAAACAGTTGAAATAGAGATTTATGTCTAAGCTCGAATGTTTGTGGAATCTTGATAAAGTTTTAACTAAATTTGTCTTGACATGTTCAATCCTTCAAGCCCTTTTGAAAATAATGGAATGTGGCTTGCCTGCTTACCCATCTTTATCTCCCGTGCTTTGCTTTTCTTGGATTATTTTTCTTTGCTTCTACATCTATGTATTTCTTCCTTCTCCCTTCATTGGTGTTCTGGGCTATGGAGACCATGATGGCATGAGTATTTCATGAAAGGTAGAAACTTTATAAAGGCTGTGTAGAATGTGGGCTGTTTGTGGGGTTTGGCACATGATTGCAGATTGTTGAATCAAATTGGGTATTTCTTCTTCAAGGCAAGAAAGTCGTTAAACCGGGTTCTGGATGTGATTTAGTTGGATGCAGAAGTTGCTTCAATTTCTGGGGTTCTCCTTTGGTATTCCGGGTTGGAATCCTAGCGGTTTTTTTTTTTTCCTTGTCTCAACAGTGGCAATACCTTCAATCAAAACTACTGTCATGGAGGGATAATATTGCAAATATTATTCAAGTCAACAGGATATATGGAGATGATTCCCATAGAAATATGCTGATATGGATAATGTTAAGTTCAACACATTGCGAGGGGTTGTGAAGTGAATCAGTACAACACCTCTTCCCGCTGCTACTGTTGCTTATGTTCCAACAGGAGTGCACGCTGAAGATATTGATGATGAACCTGATCCTCAGCCAGTTATTGATGTTAGATCATTGATACATTATGGTAACTCTCATGATGGAAATGCACATTACTTCAGGATCACCCTTTTTGTTGTTGCTATTAGATCCTATTATAGTGAACCTTGCTTGCTTCATGGTGTGGGATAGATGCTATCTAAGGGGGCGGTATAACTGAAGAGTAAATGTTGAAGTGCACAGGAGTAGTATAACAGGGGCAGTTGCAACTCTGAAACAGAGAATGCTGTTTGTCATGAAGATGAAACCTTTTTTTTGGAGACCTTTTCTCTGAGGGTGGTCGGTCTGTAAGATTTACAGATGGATGTGTTCAAGCCCCTGTTTCAGTAAATCCGACTTCCAATTACTGCAATATGCTAATTCAAGCTGCTTCAGAAGTATTGGGATTTCTAAAAGACTGCCTTTTCTCTAGAATGGCACACCTCAGTTTATGAGGATGGTTGTAAAAAGCTTAGTGGGAAGCACATGGATATTCTGCTTTCCATACTCAATTGTCAGGGTTGCTATTCTGAAGACAGGATTTCTGACAGCATTACAAGTTTACATGAGTAGAGGAAGAATGGATTTTGAGGAATATGGTCTGGCTTAAGTTGGTCAATATTTAAGTTATTGAAACTTGACAGCATCATGCTATGCACTTCCACTACTTAGGACTTTTTTACCCAGCTCCGACGGTTGCAGACTTGTTGGCCTTATGGTTCCGAAGATGAGTGCCTGGGAAAGCCTTTTGATACTGATGGTTTGAACTATGACTGTTCAGTGAGCAGAAAATTTTAAAAGAGCAGTACTGTAAGGCCGACGATCATTATATTCTATTTTGGGGAACTTGTAACTCATTATGGGCAGTCATTGAATACCCCCTTTAGGGATACATTCATTCAAAGTGAACATGGACCAGAAAAATTTCAAAGTGAGTGTAATGACAAGTATTGTGAGGCACCTCCATGATCAGCAAAAGCTAGAAACTTTTGGGAATTTAAAGAATTCATTTGATTGTTATGGAAAAAATTCTCATGGGAAGACTGAAATTGAGAAATAAGAGCATGAATCTGACCTTGAGATTAACAGTTACGAAGCTGTTAAGTTTGACCGAAACGGAAATCAAGTGCCTAAATTATGATTGTCTCTTTCAGTGATTTATCACTACAGATGCAAACAATTCAAAATAACTATGTTCTGTAGTTTCAATTTCAAGAAGCTCAACAGTTGGGGTTGGAATACATAAAAAAAGTGATGCAGCAAGAAACTTCTCATGGAGTCATTCTTGTGACACTACTGATGAGGAGCTCATATCAGTTGCAATGGAAAACTATCAACATTCAGAGCTTCAGCATGGTTCTGAAAGGCTCTTTTATACCAGAAAAGCAATTTCTCTAACTTCTCAGGAAAGGCTACATCGGACTTGTGTGTTAAGATGGAATTATACAAATGTAAAATTAGCTTATGCTTTGCAAAACGGACTGGGGGCAGAACTTTAATGGTAGAACCAGAATTTGTGAGAGATGAAGGTAGACATTGGTCCAGGAGGGTCTAAACAAGGCAGTAGAAATGAAGTCATTGTTATTTCTAAGCATTTATATTGAGAGTCAATATGCAGAGACTGGCTGAATTGGGTTCAGCAAGCATCTAATGCTACTGGAGGTGAGAGTGATGAATGCAGGGTTCCCCCTCAAATGGGTCCTACCGTGTACTGCATTACTGGAATATTCCACCTTATTCTTCACAAGTTTTCTTTTTCATATTCCAATAGTCTCAAAAGGGAGAAGAAAATTCGATGCTGATTGGATGCAGCTTCATTTTTTTGTGAGCTCCAATTTCAGAAACCTGATTGTGGATGCCAATCTGATCTATTCATGGTGTTCGTCCCGAAAGTGGTTTGGGGAATTTATTCATGGCATAAGAAATGCTATATCTACACATCAGTGTGAACGTTCTGAAGCTATTGGCAGTCCAAGGGTAGTAGAATTAGGTCCGGTTTGCAGTAGAGAGATTATGGTTTTTTTTTAAAACGGGGCTTTAAATGGTGGGTTTATTGAGAACAATATGCAATGGGTGAATGGACCCAACACTTCTGAATGGTTATTCGTTTGGCACATTATGTGGTGATTCTTCTGAACCCTTACAGCAGCAGTTTGATCAACATCCGACCCCTTATTCAAGGTGACAGATATGGGATGAACGTTGCTGATCCTTCAAGGACTTCAAACTCCTCTAATACTGTAACACCAGTTGAATCAAGGATGGATGCTCAAAATTTGAATCCAGTTAGCTTGCAGTCAATATCCAGAGCCAACTCCACTTTGATGCCCAATCTTTCAAACTTGCACAATGCACAACAGGCTGTACATATGAAGCCTCAATCGTCAGCTTCACCAAAACAACTGTTCATAGTAGATTTAATAAAACCTCAGAATTGAAAAATGGAGCTATGGAAAGGCAAAGACGTTAACTAAAAGATGACAAACAAGCTACAAATTCATGAAGGATGGTGCCAGAATTAGGAAGAGTGTCTATGATGCTTTAGACAATGATCCATCAGAATGGGCAAAGAAGATATTGAAGCACTCTTGGGTTTTCTTGATGGGCGTGAAACTCAGAATTGCAAAGTGCTGGTTCAGAATCTGAATCTAGTTGATCTTGGAGGTCTGAGTCAGACATTATATAATTAGAATGGCAAAGAAGACTTCTTACCTACAGCGGCCGAAATTTATTAAGTCGTCCTTTGACACTAAAGAGATCATTGGCTTGCTCTTGATAAATAAATGTCGTCATAAGAAGATTTTGTTCTTTTTCTTCGGTTGAGAATCAAATGCATCACACCATCGTACAGTTGAAATCTTTGAGCCGGAACAGAGAAGGAGGCAGAACAGAGAGAGCAAGGTCTGAAGGGAACCATTCAAAATGGACCAGTTGAGAAAGTCTAAAAGTCCCGTTCTGGATTTTCTTCTGAAACAACAGAAGGAAATGCAGTAGGATCTGTACCTGACTCAACTTGAGAGCATGCTTCTTTGTTCATTCCACCAGATGCAGAAAACAAGTTCCCTTCTGATGCCCATGAGAAGGAACCTGATTCCATCATTGAGAAAATATCAGGCAAATCTACTGGTTATTTGACTAATGAAGAGAGTCGCAGCGTATTGTTAGTTGCTTGTGAATTGTTGAATCAACAGTATCATGGGTGGAGCATCGAATATCTGATACCGGAAATGAAGCTGAGATCAGAGAATCTACTCTTTCTGGTCACGCCTGTTTTCTCATAAAGAATGTCTCAAAAGGAGGAACATATTTGAGATATCTCTGTCAACTTGTTGGGTCAACCTAGAGAAAGGTTTCTTCAGGTTCTTTGGAATTCCTCGTCTGCATTCCCTACTATTTTCAGTTGATGATGAGTCGCCTTCTACTCTTTCCAATGATATTGTATGGTAGCAACCATATGTTCTTCATATCAAAGGTTGTTGGAGAGTGGATCATAAATTCACTTTCATAAGCTCCATGAACCAACCAGGGTCTTCTTCAGGAAAAGCTTTGTAAAGGAAACACATGGCAGAGAGCTCAGCACACGCCTGATGTGGTCTCTCTTATATCTGAGATACGGATTGGCACTGGGAAGAATGATAGTTGGATAAGTATACGAGCAGCAAATGTTCTTGCAGTTATTGCTGCAGCCTCTGCAGCATCAGGAGCAAACTTTAAATTGATAGACGCCTTCAACTTGGAGGTTCTAAGTACAAGAATAGTCAGTACAACAGTTTGTTTCCTTGAGACGAACAAGGGTACTAATTTCAACCTTTGGAAGCATTTGGAAAGAACGAGATTTATCAAGAAATGGCATAGGAGGCGGACGTGACTAAGTTCTCTGGAACACTTCGAGATGTAATTCAGAATTGTAATCTTGCTGCAATTTATGATGTTGAAGCTGCCAACATTTCCGCCAGCCTACAAAAAAAATTTCAATGTCTGATTTGAACGTTGATGAAAAACACATTGCTTTTGCGAAGTTCTCAGAGAAGCACCGACTATTCCTACTATTGGACATGTGCCACATGAAGTCCAATGACAGGTTGCTCCTCGAAGATGCCATGATTGAAATAAAGATAAATCAACTAGGTAAAAGTTTGATTGATCTTGCTATGTTCGAGACAACTTCCAATGCTAATAGCATGCATCAGGCTGAACCTTTCTCCCTAGAGTCCATTGGGTTGGTGGATATTGAAAACGATTTTACTACTTATAGTAAATCGAAGCAAGTAAAATCCAGTAGAAATGCTGTTGAGACACAGTGCAAATCAATTAGTTCTTCGAATTTAAATAGCAAAGCTGTAATAAACGTTCAAATGTCCACTCCTCCTAATCCTTTACCAGCACCAAGCAGTTAATGGAATGTTCAGAATGCAAAAGACAATCCTCTTTTCGGAAATGCAAGTTTCAAGAAATGAGAAACTGCCGACAGAATTGGGCAAGAATCGAAGCTTGCCACTGTCAGTGACTCTAATGACGCTGCTGATTCTGAATTCAGGTTAAAAGATTTAAATTTGAGAGTAAATATAGTGTTGCTCAGTTCAACAGAACACACCAGCTGGCTTGCTTAGTTTGACAGAACACATCAGCAAGTTAGCATCTGATCAACATGAATAAGAATCAGTGGGCTCACTTTACCTTGATTGTCCTCTTGTTGATGATCTCCAAGCAAATCAGAGGTAGTAAGTCCAGGTATCAGAAAGAATGGGGTAACTTAGCGACGAGAGCAAGTGAAGAACCTACAGATTGCCCAATTGTTTCCAAGATTACTCACAGTTATGTTCCAGATCAAGAATTCCTTCAACACTGTTGAGCTTGTCAGGAAGTTGGAGGAATTGCAACAACTTCAAACCCTTGCACATAATGAACACCTGCAATTTTTTCGAACTGAGACGACTCCCCAGAACTTGCAGAATTTGTACTCCCAATTGCAGTAAGAATAGAAAGTCCTACCTTCAGATACAGAATTAGACCTCAAAGATTGAAATGCATGGTGGTGTCCAAGTTTGACTTAGAAAATGAAGCAAATGAGTTAAAGAATTATAAAATAAAACTGTAGTTGGGAAAATCCTGAATTGGCAGAGAGGTTAGAATCCACTCAACCCTTGCAAGATCTGTTCTGGGATATACAAAAATAGAAGAAATAAAGAAACTGAACCACAATCTCAGACACAAAAAAAAGAAGACCTGTCAAAGATAATTGAGATGTTACAAGTAGATCAGTGCACTGACGTAGAAGAGCTATTTTTACCTATGATGACTCAATTCTCGCTAATGACATAAACTGAGGAATTAACAGCCCGGTGTTGTTTCATCTGTTGCAAAGGACCCAAGCAAATTCGCTTGAGTTCCAAGTTTGAGGAGGAAGTAAAGCTGTTAACTTTTGAATATGGGCACGCAGAAAGACTTGAGAAGAAGGAAATTGACTTTATGGATTTTGATTGTGACCTAGGGTTATCTTCAGAAGCTGACTTCAGTTTCAGGGACTTATGCAAGAGGGTTTCAAGAAATGAGGAAGAGCTTAAGAACATAGTGATGTAAAGCACTTAAATGCATACCAGAGAGCAGAAGGGAAAAATTCAAAGGGAACAACAACAGCATCTACGACCACCAGCAATGCAAGTCATAATCACATCCCTGGACTGCCTTCTGAAAATGGCCATCCTGGTGTACACTCTCCTCTTCCTCCTACACCCCTCGTCTTCATCATGCTTCTAGATATTTTAAATTGTGCTTTTCCAAATTGTTTTTATCCAAATAATCCTTACTTTAAAGAAACATCCTCAATCCTTCCTTGAGTAGTAAGATCCAAATTTTAACAAACTTGTTGATGCCATTTTTCCTCTTGGCATGCACTTTCACTATTTTCTTTTACTTTCAACCATTTTCTTGATTTTCTCGATTTTCCTCAAGCACGAATAAACTTCATGGTTCTAAATTATAGGATTGATTGTATCAATTCGTGCGAAAGCAATTTAGACCTTGGTGGGGGGTCCGACATTCTTGATATCTTCTCTAATATTGATTCAAATGAGGGGATTGTTTGATATTTGGCTGATTTTAATTATTCTTTATGATATATATGAGAAATGTTTATACCTGTTATTGAGCTAACCTTGTTTTCCATAGACGTGTGGATGCTCGCTAATCAAGTATGCTCTTTCTACCCTCCAACTCTAAAATTCTATGAATGTGTATGTTATCATGAGCCATATCCATGTTTGATGCCATACTTGATTGCCTTGATGCTTGTTTGATCATCTTTTATAAAAATGCATGTTATATGTCATATTTTCAAACTAACCATTGATGTTTTATGATAGCGCTTAAGAAGTGGTTCAAGTACGCACCCTAACTCTCCTTTATTGTGATTTGATCTTGTTTGGCATGCTATTTTTTGAAATCACTTAGCCTACTTAGGTATCTATAATTAACCAATTAATTGCCATATTTCCTCCAATTTAGTCGGTAGAGACCTCTTTATGGCTTAGAGAGGTGCTACCTCCTAGAGGTACCTTCCCAATAAGTAACCTGATTCTCGGACTTAGACTCAGGTTTTTCAAAGACATGCTTTTCCAAAAATTATGGAGTCATTTTTTTAGGGTTTTATTTCTTGTTTTAATTTCCCTTTAAAATAAAAATAAAATAAGTGATGACTCCAACTTTTCTTTCCAAAAATTAATTTTTCACAAATAAAAAGTGAGTCTCGCCTATCGAGTGGGGACACACGTGAAAAATACGGGTCCACAAATTGGCGACTCCGCTAGGGATTTTGAGGATCAAGCTTGAACACTAGTTGAGGAAAATGTGGCGTTTAATTGGTTGATTAGAGGGTACCCCTTTTTTTGGCAAGGTGATTCGATTTGCTTGCTTGTTTAGTTTGTTATGTTAACATGTTTGATTACCTTGAATGATCATTTGATTGCTTGCTCACTTCAGCATGATTCACTCTCACATATGCTAGGTAGAATTTTGTTTGTTTGATAGTTATCTGCTTCGCATGACTATTTGTTGCGTGACAACCCTTTCTCTTGCATGATTGTGTGATTGCTTGTCTTTGTTCACTATCTCACTTTAGATCTTAGATTTTTCAGATGCACCCACATCCTTCATTGTGCACTTTAGATTATCCCTGAGTGTTGAGAGATGGGAGAGCCTTCACCATTAAGAAACCCCTTAGGAACGCGAGGAAGTACATGTGTGGAGGTGATGACCACCTTGCATGGAAGCACCCCGTCTCCTTAGAGACGTGCAGAGGGTTGTATACCGTCGAAGGGTACAATCGCTTCTGCTAGGGATCCTTTAACCCACCTATCCTATCTTATAGAGCCACCTAACCTTGTAGGTTAGCCTAGACCCAATTAAGATTTCACTCCCACACGTGGGTGCATCTGCGAACCTTCAGAGCTGCCTTGGTCATAGTTAGGTTTGATTATCCCTTCCGTAGTCTTCTTTTGTTGTGATCAGATATGGATATCAAATTGAGTATACTTGGGCTATACTTCTGATTACTACCAAAAAGTGCTATTTTGTAGACCTAAT
This sequence comes from Vitis riparia, assembly GCF_004353265.1. Taxonomy (NCBI): domain Eukaryota; kingdom Viridiplantae; phylum Streptophyta; class Magnoliopsida; order Vitales; family Vitaceae; genus Vitis; species Vitis riparia. The sequence continues at coordinate 20,462,479 of NC_048448.1, forward strand.
TATAATGGTTTTAAGCACCTTTGTGTAGTAATCATATTCATTTAACCCAATTAATTCATTAAGGTCCTTAGTAATTGGTTTTAACCATTTTGTGGCAAGTTTACATGTTTTTATCAGCTTATGAATCAATTCAAGCATGCCAAATGATGGAGGAGCTACTTGGACAAGTTAAAGCAAGGATTTTGGAAGTTTACAGGCTTGAATTTCAAGTGGAAACACGAGTACAAACAAGAACAATGGAGAAGAGGAAAACAGAGGACAACAGCTACAGTCTTCTTTCGCACTTTTGGGGCACTTCCCAAAGTCCATTTTCTACATACTATATACCATTTCAAAGCTCAGGAAGTCAAGAATCCAATGATTCAAATAGTATAGAATTTGGAGCTAAAATGAGGAAGATATGGCCTTCGGAAGACAACTGCATCAAACCTTGCGAAAATTTCGCAAGGTAAAATTCTCCTTGCGAAATTTCGCAAGGGGACTTTTCTCATGGTGCGAAATTTTGCCATTTCGCAACATTGCGAAATTTCGCAAGGAGAAATTCACCTTGCGAAAATGCCAAATTTCCTCTGTTTCTCCACGCACGCACCACCGACTTCCCAGATATTTTTAGCTTGATATTTTCTCATGTAAATTCCTTTTGTAACCTTGTATTCAGCCATCATAAGGCTTTATCTTGTAATTTTGCTATATATAGAGGTGCAAAACACCTCCAGAAAAGGGGGATTGGAATAGGGATAGATTTGGGGAGATCAATCCTCTGTACATGAACTTAGAAATATAAAGCTCTTTTTTTCTCTCTTCTCCGGTTCTTCCCCTTTTCTATTTTCTTAGTAGCCAAACAGCCTCTGAGGACTTTTCCTCAGAGGATGATTGGCTAAAACCTTTAAGTTTCTCAAAGTATGGATGTTATGTGATGGCTTGGATGCAATCCCATGGAAATTTCTCGCACCTGGAAGGTAAGGTAGTCGTTTTTCATTAATGGTTCATTAATGCAAAGTTTGGTTTTTATTTCCTTTGGACAACTTCCAACGGCCAATACTTGATAAGCTTTTGGATTTCTATCCATTAGTTATCTCCTACGAGCTATTGGAAGGTGAGGTTTTCAATTCCAAGTTTTGCATTAATCCATTAGAACCAATTTCAATGGCCATTGAAAGGTGAGTTTATCACCTGGAATGACTTTGAGTTGCCAATATTTGGTAAGCTTTTGGCTTTAGACCATTAGTTATCTCTTACAAGCCATTCAAAGGAAGTCTAAGGTGAATAACCATTGATGAAATCCACTACCATCTGTTTTGCCATTTTAAAGGATTAAAACTTGATTTGCTAAACCCATACCGGTTCGGGAAGCAAGCATCACCATAGTTGCAACCCTAACGCGAGGAGCCTATCCTGAGATTTCCAATTTGCATAAGAGCCAGAGCATAGCTATCCTATCTTTGAGAAACTTGTTTTTACACCCTTTCATTTTAGTCTTTAATGTTAGCTTAAATTAGTTTAAATCTCTCTAAAACATTTTCATCTTCTTTTAAAGCTAACATCCATAAGAAAATCACCTATTTTCCTAATTTGAATATCACTTGTGTTTACAAAAACCCTTCCCAGTGAACGATCCTAGAACCACTATGCTATAGTAGCTTGGCTACTTTAGTAATAGTATTTAAGGTATAAATTTTGTTGATACGCCTTTAAAGCTAAGCTACCATGAGTCGCATCAAATGGCGCCGTTGCCGGGGAAGGTGCCACAAGCACAGTGAAGCAACCATTAAGGGTAACTTGTGATCTTCATCACAAGTTTGGTGAGTTTTCTTATAATTTTTTTTTTAGTTTAGTTTTTATTTAGTTAAATTTTTTATTCTCTTTTCTTTTATTTTTGTTTTAATTTCAATTTGTGCATTCCTTGTTGGATTCGAGACGAAGAGGGAATCCTGGTACAAGTTGAAGAAAAGAGCCTTAGTTGAATATCATTTTTTAGAAATGGAAATTCCACATGAAGATCAAAGCTCTCATTATGATCATGAGAAGGAAAAAGTTGCATATTTATCCATGAGGGATCGGATTGAATTAGGGAAAAGGCAGGTTCAACAAAGCCAATGTGGTAGTAAGAATGCTTTGAATGAAGACATGAGCATGAAGGCAAAGCTAGCATCTATGGCTAGAACGATAGAAGATTTTGAATTGAGAAATGTGCATACTGAAGCACAACCACAAGCCATGCCAACTTCATTTGAGTATGTAAACCATCCCAACCTTACAAGCCAACCTCAACATCAACCGAATGACAAATTCGCATACCTATCCATGAGGGATCGGATTGAATTGGGGAAAAGGCAAGTTCAACAAAGCCAATGGGGTAGTAAGTATGCTTTGAATGGAGATGATTCATATGAGCATACGGTAGGGGAGTGCCCTACCATTCCAACTTTGAGAGACATGTGCGGTTACCAAAGCTCTTACACCTCAAGTTGGAATAACCATCCCAACCTTACAACCCAACCTCAATCTCAACCATCAATGAGTACATCTTCATTGGAGCAAGCCATTTTGAAGATAAGCAAAGTCATGGAGGACTTTGTAGGTGAGCAACAAAAGATCAACTCTCATCTTAATGAAAAGATTGATAATTTGGAGAGTTTAATAAATGTAAGAATGGAGGAGGTTTATAATGATCTATCACTAAGGATAGAAAAAATTCAAGACTCCATTGAGAAGCTCACCAATCTCGACATAGCAAGGGGGAAAAGGAAGCTTCCTCCTCAACCCCACCATAACCTTCAAGGAACCAATACAAAAAGATCAAGGAAAGTGTTGATGATCGACACTTTGGTGGGGGATTGCTATGACAACTCTATGGACCAACCTTCCATTGAAAATCATAAGGTTCAAGATGATAAAGGGTTACCTGAACCCTTTAAAGCATCCACTTCTCCAGGGAAGAGAAGAGAAACGAATTCCCTTGGACCAAATGGGAAGGATGCCAATTTTGTTTGGGATCCAGGGGGAATTCAGCATGAAGTGGGTGTGTGAGTGAGGATGAGCTAAATAGTTCATCTTCTTTTTGGGGTACATGTTATCAGCTTCATTTAAATTCTATGCTTTCTTTAAATTTATGCATGTTTTAGTTTGAATTCTTAGCTTTGATTTAGTTTTAATATGTTTTTAAGATGAGTTTTGAAGTGTTCATGCAGGTACAATGCTTGCAAAAATCGAAATGGAGGTGAAACAGAGGAAACAGGGGAGCCAAAATGCATAAGCAAAGCTCTCAGTGGAATTTCGCACCATGAACACACTCAGTGCGAATTTTTTGCACAGTGACAGTGCATGGTGCGAAAAGGAATTTCTATACATTTTGGAAAGCCAAGCCTCCCGGGATGCTATCTTCGCACCTCAATTACCAGTGCGAAAACTTTCGCACCTTGTTTATCTTGGTGCGAAATGATTTTCAAGCTAATTTCTAAAAACAAAGCTCTCGGGAAGGCCTATTTCTTGAATTCCATGTTTTTCCAAGTTTAAAAATTCATGAATGCATTTCCAAACCTTTTGTTTTCAATTTCCCAAAACTTGGAAAACACACAGTCGGGCTTCAAAGGAGGTGAACAGTGACTGTGCCAATTTTGGCACTCACTGTTCACTTCTCCTTTGTTTTTCCCCTGTTTTAGCCAAAAATCTCCAATTTTAACACCCCTGCAAGCTACATTCAAATGTCATTGCAACTTATATGAGTATACCATCATGGCATGGACCCTTTGAGCCTTGTCCTCAGCTGCTCAAAGTGGGGCCCACTCATCATTTTTGTAAATATTTAGTATAAATTCCTCTCTCATTCAATTTTTGAATTTTGAAACAGGTGGTTCAACCTTCTCAACTCCAAGTCCACATCACATGAGGTACCACTTCCTTCCTCCTTATTTTCGATTCAAACATTGAGGACAATGTTCATCTCAGTTGGGGGGAGAGATGAGGAAGTAAGTATTAGTTTAAATTTTTATCATACTTAGTTAAATTAGCTACTTTTTAAAATTTTTAAAATTTTTGCTTTAAACTCCATGGATATTAAGGATTAACTCTCAAAATTAAATGAGAGAAGTCGAGTTTCAACTTGATTACATGAGTCTTAGAGTTTGTATTATGCTCTTCTAAAAGTTGATGAATTGTTGAAACTCCCATTGCATGCAAACTTATCTCTTCCACCTTAAGCTATTCGCACACACATACATTAGATTCTGGTTATAAGATGTGAAACTATCTTACCCTCTAAGCTTGAGAAATCATAATTTGACACCTTTAACCTCTTTTTAATAGTGTTGGGACACCTCATAAAGACCAATGAGTCTTTGAAAAAATAGAAAAAAGAAAAAGAAAAAGAAAAAGAAAAAGAAAAAGAAAAAGAAAATATAATAAATTTCTTTGCTTGCCTTGAAACCTGAGCATGGTCCGAAGGGGTGGCGAAAGCCTTTAAAGCCTGGTGCCCTAAGCCTTTATTGGTTGGGAGTCACCGATCCTCTGCTTGTTACATGGGTGAATTGGTTAAGTTTAGTAAGTGAAAAGAATTGTGAATAAGAGGTGCGTTCCTAGCCTATTAAGAGATAGTTAATTTTGCTAAGCTTAAAGAAAGACTTAGGTTGGGGGGAGATGATAGTTATCCATACTATACTCGGAAGCTAATCACATTAACACTTAGCTTTTAGTGGAAGAATTTGATTTGGATCTTTTGAGAGTGGAAATTCTTTTGATGCTTAAACTTGCATAATATCAATTCTTTGTACTCTATGATCAAGTGAATGCTTTGACAAATCTTATTACAGGTTGAGTTTCACATCTTTATTGATCCATGGATGTCCATCATGCCACTCATATCATTTTTTGGAGTGATTTGCATGATCCCTTTTATGTATATTATTATAGTTTACTTAGTTTTTATCTCCTCCATTGCTAAGGGACTAGCAATGAGTCGGTTGGGGGGTGTGATTACTACCAAAAAGTGCTATTTTGTAGATCTAATTATAATGGTTTTAAGCACCTTTGTGTAGTAATCATATTCATTTAACCCAATTAATTCATTAAGGTCCTTAGTAATTGGTTTTAACCATTTTGTGGCAAGTTTACATGTTTTTATCAGCTTATGAATCAATTCAAGCATGCCAAATGATGGAGGAGCTACTTGGACAAGTTAAAGCAAGGATTTTGGAAGTTTATAGGCTTGAATTTCAAGTGGAAACACGAGCACAAACAAGAACAATGGAGAAGAGGAAAACAGAGGACAGCAGCTGTAGTCTTCTTTCGCACTTTTGGGGCACTTCCCGAAATTCATTTTCTACATACTATATACCATTTCAAAGCTCAGGAAGTCAAAAATCCAACACTTCAAACTGTGTACAATTTGGAGCTGAAATGAGGAAGATATGGCCTTCGGAAGACAACTGCATCAAACCTTGCGAAAATTTCGCAAGGTAAAATTCTCCTTGCGAAATTTCGCAAGGGGACTTTTCTCATGGTGCGAAATTTTGCCATTTCGCAACATTGCGAAATTTCGCAAGGAGAAATTCACCTTGCGAAAATGCCAAATTTCCTCTGTTTCTCCACGCACGCACCACCGACTTCCCAGATATTTTTAGCTTGATATTTTCTCATGTAAATTCCTTTTGTAACCTTGTATTCAGCCATCATAAGGCTTTATCTTGTAATTTTGCTATATATAGAGGTGCACAACACCTCCAGAAAAGGGGGATTGGAATAGGGATAGATTTGGGGAGATCAATCCTCTGTACATGAACTTTGAAATATAAAGCTCTTTTTTTCTCTCTTCTCCGGTTCTTCCCCTTTTCTATTTTCTTAGTAGCCAAACAGCCTCTAAAGACTTTTCCTCAGAGGATGATTAGCTAAAACCTTTAAGTTTCTCAAAGTATGGATGTTATGTGATGGCTTGGATGCAATCCCATGGAAATTTCTCGCACCTGGAAGGTAAGGTAGTCGTTTTTCATTAATGGTTCATTAATGCAAAGTTTGGTTTTTATTTCCTTTGGACAACTTCCAACGGCCAATACTTGATAAGCTTTTGGATTTCTATCCATTAGTTATCTCCTACGAGCTATTGGAAGGTGAGGTTTTCAATTCCAAGTTTTGCATTAATCCATTAGAACCAATTTCAATGGCCATTGAAATGTGAGTTTATCACCTGGAATGACTTTGAGTTGCCAATATTTGGTAAGCTTTTGGCTTTAGACCATTAGTTATCTCTTACGAGCCATTCAAAGGAAGTCTAAGGTGAATAACCATTGATGAAATCCACTACCATCTGTTTTGCCATTTTAAAGGATTAAAACTTGATTTGCTAAACCCATACCGGTTTAGGAAGCAAGCATCACCATAGTTGCAACCCCAACGCGAGGAGCCTATCCTGAGATTTCCAATTTGCATAAGAGCCAGAGCATAGCTATCCTATCTTTGAGAAACTTCTTTTTACACCCTTTCATTTTAGTCCTTAATGTTAGCTTAAATTAGTTTAAATCTCTCTAAAACATTTTCATCTTCTTTTAAAGCTAACATCCATAAGAAAATCACCTATTTTCCTAATTTGAATATCACTTGTGTTTACAAAAACCCTTCCCAGTGAACGATCCTAGAACCACTATGCTATAGTAGCTTGGCTACTTTAGTAATAGTATTTAAGGTATAAATTTTGTTGATACGTCTTTAAAGCTAAGCTACCAAGAGTCGCATCAACTTCTATGCACTTGATTCCTACAAAGTCACATTCGTACCGCACCTTATCTAGTGTTCCAGTATTTGTAGGAGGGTTTACCATGACCGATCTAGATTCGCCTTTATGGATTAGAGTTGGAGGTAGATTGACCAGAGTATCAGACCAATCAGATCATATCAGAGGGATATGGACTCACAGATAGTTATCGTTGACTAGTTTGCCGCAGCCATGGCTTCTGTCCAGGAGGCTATAGCTAACCTTGGTTAGAGGATAGATGGGCAATAGGCCCAACAGGTCCCAATTCAGAAGAGTGCCTAGTTTGATACTACAGTACCGCCACCTCCTCCACCTAGTCAGTTAGTACCACCGGCTATACCTTTCACTCTACATAGTTAGACCAAGGTTGCCCTACCACCTGTCAAATTGCCTATCTCGACCTTAGAGGACCCACATACACATATGGATAGACTTGAGCAAAGGTTGAGACAAATGAGGGCTTCAAACAAAGTTATTACTTGGGAGGATTTTGATGGAGCACTAGTGCTAGTTTGCCGGCCAAGTTCAGGATGCTCGAGATTGAGAGATACACGGGCATATGTTGTCCTTGCATCCATTTGAGGCTTTATAGTACAATTATGAGGGCCTACGGACTGGATGAGGGCCAGATGGTTATGATTTTCCCTATGTCCTTGAGTGGTACGACACAGGGTTGGTTCACTTCATTGGATGTATCACGCCGTAGGACTTGGGACGACTTAGCCTAGGAGTTTCTTAGACAGATTGCATTTAACACTATCATTGATGTCTCAAGGAGAGAGTTAAAGGCTTTGAGATAGAGGCCAGAGAAGTTAGTCACTTCATTTATATCCCGCTGTAGGGAGAAGATTTCACAGATTATTGATCGTCCTTCAGAGAAGGATCAGATTAGCATGATCATGAGGAGCTTGCATCCTAGATTTGCTAGACACTTGATGGGATTTCCCCATACGGATTTTGGATCTTTGGTACAGGCTTTGTATGGAATAGAGGAGGGCATTGCTAGAGGATTGTGGCCCGAGTCTTCCCCTACTGATTCTAAGGGGAAGAAGCCTTCAGGAGGACAGAGATCAGGAGATGTTGGTGCTATCAGTTCAGCAGGAATGAGACCTCTTAGATACTATCAAACAGTTGGGCAGACTTTTAGATTCTACTATCCACCATCACCCCATGTGCAGTATAGGCTACCTACTCCCTCCAAACACATGACTCCTACTTACCTACATCCAGTCTCATAACCTGTTTTTGCTACACATGTCACAGAGAGATCTTCTGCCCCATACACCCGACCCCGAGCTCCGTAGACCACCACTTATGTGCAGAGGCCATCATGTCAGTTCGCTCAGTTGGGTATGCCTTTGAGTCGAGCTTTTCAGAAGCTCATAGAGGGTGGATTATTGACTCCATTGGCACCCAAGCCAGTACCTCAGCTAGTACCGCCTCGCTTCAGATTAGACCTACACTGTTCTTATCATCAGGGACCAGGACATGACATGGATCACTACAACGCTTTGAGACATGCTATTCAGGATTTGATAGACTAGGGTTTGGTTAACTTGGGGCAGTAAAGTGTGACCACTAACCCTCTTCCTGCCCATTCTACACACGTAGTGCCTCTATCTCCAGGAGATATTCATCACATAGACTTTATAAAGGATGACAATATACACATATTGAGTTGGGAAGATGGATTACCTGAGCCGATTGTTTTGCACGACAGTTATGAGGTTAACGGGGTTTCATTAGGTCCTCAGGCTCCCACACCATTCAGTTTGATCCCAGACGAGTCACCATTCCAATTGACTCATCCTACACCCTTGGTTATTGGATGTTAGGATACTTTTCTCCCGTTCATTTTATGGCCAGAGGATGATGATTCAGAGAAGAGAGAGATACAAATTGTGACTCGTAGTGGGAGGATAGCTTAGCCACCACCACCAGCAGTCAGACCATTTGAGGGTGCAGCTTCTCATGAGGAGGTTAGGAGAGAGGATGATGAAGTTTTGAGACAGCTACAGAGCACTCAGGCCCGTATTTCTATTTGGAGTTTATTAGCATCATCCAGTACTCATAGAGATGCTTTGATTCAAGCCTTGAGTCAGATCAAGGTAGAGACTACCACCACTCCAGAGAGATTGATTCATATGATGACGGCCGACAGGGCCACTTGCATTGTGTTTTTAGATGATGACTTGCCACTTGAGGGTTCAGACCATGTACTCCCTCTATATATCACAGTTGGTTATTTAGGCCATAGAGTCCCATCTGTCCTATTGGACAATGGCTCAGCCTTGAACGTCTGCCCTTTAGCCACTGTTGTAGCCCTTGGTTTTGCACCTTCAGATTGGTCCTTCTACTTAGACAGTCAGAGCATATGATAGCACTAAGAGGAAGGTTATAGGTACCTTGGTGATTGATTTGCAGATTGGTCCAACCACATTCTCTACTTTGTTCCAGGTTTTGAGGATTCTTGCATCTTTTAACCTACTACTAGGCCGACCATGGATTCATAGAGCTGGAGTTATTCCTTCTTCCCTTCATCAAAATGTGAAGTTCATTCATGATGGGCAGGTCATCACGGTACGGTCTACCAGAGATATGTTTACCTCTTCTGAGCTAGTAGTTCAGATCAGTCATAGTGAGGATGACCAATTTCTTATTGGGTTAACTTTTGATGAGATACAGACTCTTAAAATCGAGGATTTTTTCAGAGATTTTGTAGCTATGTCTTTTCATCAGCACAGCAGCACAATGGTTCTTGATATGATGAGGAGCATGACTTTTCTACCTGGCATGGGGTTAAGATGACGTCAATAGGAATCCAGCGAGTTTATAGCTGCCATTGACCATGATATGACATTTGGACTTGGGTTCATTCCTACCGAGGCCGATTATAGTTACATGGCGCGGCTGCGCAAGAAGAGGGTGAGGACCCGTTTATCCCATACACCATTTGATGATCCTATTCGACCCTATAAGATGAGTTTGGCTGACTACTTTATTAAAGAATCAGAGGTTCGACCTTGTATAGAGGAGATTCACAATGTGGTTCATACAAATAGAGAGATTGAGCTTTAGCATCTATTTCACTAGTTACAGTTGAGTGATGGGGCTCTTGGCACTTCTGTTTCTATGACGATTATTCTTACGTCTCTAGATCGAGCTAGCATGTTGTCTCTATGCTTTCTAGAGGAGATCATTGATGATGGAGTGATTGTTGATTCTACTGAGATGATTGATGGAGTTGTTCCACATGATGAGTATCGAGATGAGATGGACATGATGACCGCGAGCCATATTACCAGCATTATTCAGTTTCAGCCTGTTTCACCATTTGATATGTTTGGGGTGTCTACCATTGAGGTTCTTGAGGGAACTCAGATTATTCCTGTTCCAGAGTTTCTAGAGGATGATAGTAGTTTGTTTGAGGGCATTATTAGCCTAATTGAGGGAGCATTCGACCTTGTGGACCCACCTCTTTCTTTTGATGTTTTATCAGGATTTGTCTCCTGCTCTGACGATGTTTCTATTACTTCATTTATGGATTTGAGTATTTTTGAGTATTCACCTGCCTATTGTGATAGTACCTCTATATCTGTACCCCACTCACCTACTTCATAGATATTTGATATAGATGATGAGATTGCACGACTCGATTCTGATAGGGACTCTTTTGATCATGACTCCGATCCCGTAGATGAGAGAGTTTCACTTGCTACAGGGGATGTTGAGACTATTGATTTTGGCACAGAGGATCAACCTAGAGAGCTAAAGATTGGTTCACCCCTATCTATAGATGAGAGAGATAAACTTATTCATTTACTCAAATCATACTTGGATGTTTGCATGGTCTTATGAGGACATGCCTGGTCTCGATCCCTCTATAGTTTAGCATTGCTTACATATCCTACCACATGCCAGACCAGTTAAGTAGAAATTGAGACGGTTGCATCCACGTTGGAGTCTACAGGTGAAAGAGGAGATTTAGAAACAACTCAGTATTGGATTCATATCAGTGGTTGAGTATCCAGAGTGGTTGACTAATCTCGTCCCTGTTCCCAAAAAGGATGGCAAAGTTAGAGTTTGCGTTGACTTCAAAGATCTTAATAAAACCAGCCCTAAAGACGACTTCCCTCTCCCACATATTGATTTGTTAATTGATAGCACTACAGGCCATTCGATGTTATCTTTCATGGATGGGTTTTTAGGGTATAATCAGATTTTGATGGCTCTAGAGGATATGGAGAAGACAACCTTTATTATTGAGTGGGGTACCTACTGTGACAAGGTTTTGCCATTTGGGTTGAAGAACGCAGGAGCCACTTATCAGAGGGTCGCTACTACTTTGTTTCATGACATGATGCATAGAGATGTTGAAGTTTATGTGGATGATATGATTGTGAAATCCCAAGGCAGAGCAGATCATCTAGAGGCTCTAGAATATTATTTGAGAGGATCTGAAAGTTTAGATTAAGGTTAAATCCCAAGAAGTGCACCTTTGGAGTGACTTCTGGGAAATTATTGGGACATATGGTCAGTGAGAGAGGCATAGAGGTCGACCCAGATAAAATCAAAGCCATACTTAACATGCTTGTGCCGAGGACTGAGAAAGAGATTAGAGGTTTTCTGGGCAGATTACAGTGCATCAGTCGTTTCATAGCCAGATTGATAGACATATGTGAGCCCATCTTTCGTCTTTTAAGGAAGAACCAACCAATAGTTTGGAATGATGATTGTCAACTTGCATTTGAGAAGATTAAGGAGTATTTGCTTTCTCCTCCTGTTTTAGTTCCTCCTACGCTAGGACGTCCATTTCTTCTATATTTGTCAGTTTCAGACATGGCCTTGGGATGCATGTTAGCTCAGATTGATGACTCGGGGAAGAAACAGGCTATTTACTATCTGAGTAAGAGGATGCTGGAATATGAGATGAAATATGTTATGATTGAGTGCCTATGCTTAGCATTAGTTTGGGATACCAGGAGATTGAGGCATTACATGACCGAGTACTCAGTGCATTTGATATCCCGCCTAGATCCATTGAGATATTTATTTGATAGACCTGCATTGACTGGTAGACTGATGAGATGGCTCATACTTTTGATAGAGTTCGATATCCAGTACGTTTCTCAAAAATCTATTAAGGGAAGTATTGTCGTCGATCACCTAGCCTCACTACCGACATCTTAGGATGGACCAGTTGATGATGATTTTCCAGATGAGGAGTTTGTTGCTATGACTAGCTTATCAGGATGGTGCATGTACTTCGATGGTGCAGTCAATCAGTCAGTGTATGGGATAGGTGTTCTGTTGGTATCCCTTCAAAATGATCACATTCCGAGGTCTGTTCGTTTGCCATTCTCTGATCGACATCCTATCACGAATAATATAGTTGAGTATGAGGCTTGTATCCTTGGTTTAAAGACTGCATTGGAGCTTGGTAGTGGACAGATGGAGGTATTTGGTGACTCCAATCTGGTACTCAGACAGATTCAGGGGGATTGGAAGACTAGGGATGTGAAGCTTAGTCCATATCACACCTATTTGGAGTTGCTGGTTGCGAGATTTGATGACTTGAGATATGTTCATCTACCTAGAGCGCAGAACCGGTTTGCCGACGCCTTAGCTACCCTAGCTTCTTCTGTGGACATTCCGATTGATGTAGTTGTACGTCCATTGCAGATTGAGTTGAGGTTTGCACCCGCCTATTGTTGTTTTATTGGAGAAACAGAGGTTCAAGATGATCTACCTTGGTATCATGATGATTACTACTCAAAAAGTGCAATTTGATAGCTTGTAATTAACTCTTTTAAACACTTTTGAGTAGTAGTTATTACCTTTTAACCCAATTAACATATTAAGGACCTTTGCAATCATTTCTAATCAAATTGTGTAAGTTTTGGTGTTTTTGTTAGTAACTTGATCACCAAAGCAATCCAAGATTGAGGAGAGTTCTTTGGAATCCATGGCAAAGCAATGGAAAGCTCAGAAACATGAAGAACCAAAGCTTTGAAGCTTTATAGTCCTTTGCCATAAGCAAATCATGAATGAAAGGAGGGAAAGCAAAGAGAGAAATCTACCATGAAGCATTCAAAAGGACAACCAATGTCAGCCACTTTTGGAGCACTTCCTAGAGCTCAAATTATGCATACTATATGTTGTTTTGAAGCTCGAGAAGTTAGTAATCCAACGCTTCAAATGGTGCACGATTTGGAGTTGAAATGAAGGAGTTAGAGCCATTGGAAGCTGATCACACAAAGTTGAAGGCCAATTTCGCAGGCTGTAAAATCAGCCTTTGGCTGCGAAATCACAAGAGGATGGCTGCGAAATGGTGTCCTTCATGCTGCGAAATTCTCCTGAAGCTTCCCAATATTTGCGACCGACATTTTTTAGATTTTTTGCTTTAGATATTTGATGTGAAAATCCCTAAACTCTCCTTGTAATCCACCTATCATAGGATTCCTTAGTCTTTAAGCAAGAACAAAGGGTAAATAGCCTCTTATATAATGTTTGTAATTTCCATTACACAAAAAAGATTGAGAGCTTGTTCTCAGACACAACCTTTGTAGAGTTTTGCAAGGAAGTAAAACATAGAGCTTTTGCTCTGCTTTACTTACTCAATTTGATTGTATTGTATTTATAATTGTTTTCTTACTAGTCAAACAAGCTCTGAGGATGTTTCCTCAGAAAATGAGTGGCTAGGCTTTAGTTCCTTGGAGCTAAGGTTGCCGGGTAAGGCCTCAAATGCAAGAATTGGTAGTTTTGTTGTTTCGACCATTAATGAAGAGAAAGTGTGACCCATTAATGACTTCTATGTTTTTAGTTAACTTAAAACACCTCCAATTCACCTGAGCCAACACTTGGTAAGGCAAGTGATCTCCGTCCATGGAGATGCACTAATTTATCTCTTGCAAGCTCTTGGGAGGTGACTTGAAGGTAGGATTTTCTAGAATTGCCAACACTTGGTAAGCTTTTAGACTCTAAGGAGACATCCACTAGGTATCTCTTGCGAGCTTGAAAAGGAAAGTCCAAGGTTAATGATCACCTTGAATGGAAAATGCTAGGTAAGAGGCACGAGCCATTACAAGTTGCATCAGTGAGAGAGAATTAGTGCCGAAATCCATTAAAGGGAACCATCTATACAACACCAGTTAGAGAATTAACTATATGTTAATTCTCAAATGCGAGGAAAAGATTCAAGTGATCGAAGCTTTGTTTTTGCATGAGGAGCCTCCCACGTGAACCTAAAACTCCAAGGAATTCTTTTCTTCATAAGTAATTCTCATTACTTTCTTTTTAGTTAGCTTAAAACAAATATTTTTTCAACCAAAGTTTATGTTTTCTTCTTAAGATAACCTTGAAATGAAAAAACACCAATTCAACTTTAAATTGGTATTAGTTGTGAGTTGAAAACCCTTCCCAGTGAACGATCCTAGAGCCACTACGCTATATTAGCTAAGGCTATCCTAATGCATGGTGATATAGGTTATAAATTTTGTTGATTACTCCTTTCTGAGGACCACAATCAAGGAACACCAGCTGGACATGAATCAAATGGCACCATTGTCAGGTACCATTGAGAGGACATGAATCAGCTGAGACACCAATTGGGAATGAATCACATGACATTTATCAGTTTCTTAGATCTGGCACATACCTTGAGGTAGCCACCGCCAAGGATCGGAGAGCACTGAGGCATTTGACCACTAGATTTGTGATTTGTGGAGATACCTTATACAGACGATCAGCTGATGGTATGCTTCTATTGTGTTTAGATCAAGCCTATATAGATCGAGTGATGAAAGAGGTTCATGCAGGAGTTTGTAGTCCGCATATGGGAGGACACATGCTGGCCTGTAAGATTATGAGGATGAGTTATTTCTGGTTGACTATGGAGATGAATTGTTGTTAGTTTGTTCAAAAATGTCCACAGTGTCAGATTCATAGTGATCTCATTCATGCACCGCCATCAGAGTTACACGCTTTGACCTTGCCATGACCATTTTCAGTATGGGGTATTGATATTATTGGGAAGGTTTCACCAAAATCTTCCAGTGGTCATGAGTTCATCCTTGTTGCTATAGATTATTTCACCAAGTGGGTGGAAGCTACATCATATGCGAGGTTGACATCTGCTAGGGTTGCTAGTTTCATCAGGTCACACATCATTTGTCACTATGAGGTTCCCCATGAGTTGATTTCAGATAGAGGGGTGCACTTCCGAGTTGAGGTAGATACTTTGTTGCAGAAATATGACATCCAACATCATAGATCTTCAGCATATAGGCCATAGACCAACGGGGCAGTAGAGGTTGCGAATAAGAATATTAAGAGGATTTTGAGGAAGATGGTTGAAACTTCTCGAGATTGGTCAGGGAAACTTCCTTTTGCATTGTGGGCATATCGTACCTCTTTTCGCACTTCTACAGGAGCTACACCTTACTCTCTAGTGTATGGTATGGAGGTTGTTTTGCTGGTTGAGACAGAGATGGGTTCTTTGAGAGTAGCCCTTGAGTAGCAGATTTCTGAGACAGAGTGGGCTCAGGCTCGGTTTGACCAAATTAACCTTTTAGATGAGAAGAGATTGAGAGCAACTGGTCATATTCAGGCCTATTAGAGGAAGATGTCTCGTGCCTTCAAGAAACGAGTTAAGCCTAGACCATTACAAAAAGGGGATTTAGTTTTGAGGATTCTCAGAGGTTTGATTGGAAACCCTAGAGGAAAGTTCAGACATAGTTGGAGTGGGCCTTATGTTATTCGAGAGTTGACTCCAGAAGGGGCTACATGGTTGACTGAATTAGATGGAAACCAGTTTTCAGAGCCTACCAATGTGGATCAGTTGAAGAAGTATTATGTTTGAGATTATGGTCGTATAATGGGTGGCCATCATTTGGGTCAACCTTACACCTTATCACCTTTATTAATGTATTAAATCGTTGCTAGCCCATTGAGCCTCACGTGGTATGTTATAGCCTTATTTATTTCTTATAGCCTTGATTACCATTTCTACACCCGGGTTGGGGCCCTTTGATGTATATGCATGCTTTGCTAGGAAGGTCTCATGAGCTTTAGACTTATAGGCCTATATTCTCATTCTTATTACCATCCCCTTATCACCCCGTTTGTTTTATTTTATTATCATCACATTTTCATTATCTTTCTTGCGTTTATCATTATTTGCTTCATCTTATCTCTTCTCTTTCTTGTGTTGATGATTCTTCACATCTTGGTGCAAAAGAGGGCAGTGATATCACTCCATCCATCCCATCATTTGGAATTGATTAAGAGATTTTAGATTGAGAGGTTGTCTCATGGGTTGGGGTTCATGTATTCATTAGTGGTTTGAGAGAGTTTGTTCACTCCTTTTATCTTTCCCATTGGAGTTCGATTTATTGATGATCAGAGCATGCGCAAAAAAAAAAAAAAAAAAAAAAAAACGCAATGACATGTTTGTGTATGGCATCTTGCTCCATTGGGCACTTATATCACCTTTTGAGGTCTATTTATTGGGTATATTTGTCATTGTGGGTTCTTGTGAGATTTTTATATGAGTTTTCACTCATTGAGCCACTCTTGTTATGCATTTGGAGTGTTGAGGGTTCATGTGATAGTTTTATGGTATCATATGCTTCTTGGATCATGGTTGATATGTATTAGGTATGAGAAATGAGTAATCTTTTTACTAGGGTCTCTGGATCATTGTCTTACCCACCATTCCATCATTAGTGATATGATTTTCCTTTATTGTACTAACATGGGTTAGTCATCATTCATTCCACTTTCTCATTGCCTTCTTTTGTATCCCATTACCTCTGTCCAGATCTTCGTTCCACCTTTTATCCATTCCCTACATATTGACACACATTTCTCGTTCGGTACCTTCTACACATCATTCACATGTTTTATCGATAGTTTGACCACTTATCCTCCCTCTTGTTTCAATATCGACATTTCCTTTGGTTACTTCTAAGTCCATAGCTCATGAGATTTTTCTATGCATTAAATATGGTACACGAGGGTATGGGTTTGATCATTGGGTATTTGAGCCTAGTTTCCTTTCATTTCTTTCATCCTATCACCTTGACCTACGTTATGTCCCATGTCTTAAGACCACCATGAGGCCATGAGATCAGACGTTATCTTTGACAGCCTTCACTTGGACAAGCTTTTGTAGATTGGTTGAAGTATAGTCATTACTATGTTTTCTTTCATGGAATATGCTTTTGGAATCATTTGGTCTCTCTCTTGCTTGGCATGATGATGTTTGATGAATTTTTGAGTTTGGAGATAGTTTATTGATGATATCGGATTCATCCTTTTGTCGTGCATAAGACATCCATACTAGGGCATATTTCTCCTTTTCTCTGGGGTTCCTAGTTGTTATTAGACAGTATGACTATTCCTATCTATGGTTATAGAGATGTTTGATTGATTTTGACAGATTCTTTATTATACATCAGATATCCATACAAGAGCATACTCCCCTATCCTTGGCGGGATTGTGTTTGGGTAGTAATACATAGATGGATAATCATTGTTGGTTGTTTACCTCATGACTTCGACATCAGACATCCATACTGGGGCATATTTCTTTATCCTTGATGAGATTGTGTTCGAGCAGCGATACATAGATGGATGATCATTGTTGGTTGTTTATCTCATGACTTCGACATCAGATATCCATACTGGGGCATATTTCCCTCTCCTTTACGAGATTTGTTTAGGCAGTGGTATGAGGATGGATGATTAGTCTCGGTTGTTTACCTCATGACTTTGATATCAGATCTTATACTGGGGCATATTTCCCCATTTTCTTTGAGTATCCTTGAGATTGAGACAGTGGCCAGCTTGGTTTTAGATTGAGTACTAGTCTGGAGCTTCCGACGATTGACTTTATTAGGACCCCCCTATAGGGATTTGTTGAGATAGAGATGGATCACACTAGGTTTCACCTGAGGAGCATGAGTGGATCCTTTAGCCAGATGTTCATGAGATAGATTTGTTTTCATTGTTGTTACCTTGTAGATTAGGTTATCCAGATGAGCAATATTTTGTGCACTTTGAGATTTGCTTTTAGATGAGCCACGATATACATACTTTGAGATTTACCTTTTGAGATTTGTTGACAGAGTAGCTTTTCAGACATAGAGAGTTCTTTCAGTTTTGAATTTTTAGAGGTTTGTCATGATGCATCAGTTTCTAACCCATTGACTTCAGCGGATGATTGATTTATTGGTTGTTTCAGTAGTGTGAGCACCCTGGATACTAGGGCATATTTCCCTTCTTGAGTTCAAGAAGTCCGACCCTTGGCATTTTGAGTACACAAATTTGAGCCCATTTACTTCCTATCCCCTTTCGAGTTGGTCTTCTTTATCTATTCCTTTTAGACCTTGAGTCTTATAGCCTTGAGCTATCCATTCCTTCTAGACCCTGAGTCTTATAACCTTGAGCCATCCACTTCTTCTAGGCCCTGAGCCTCGTAACCTTGAGCTATCATTTTCCTTCTAGGCCCTGAGTCTTATAGCCATGAGCTATCCACTCTTTCTAGGCACTGAGCCTCGTAGCCCTAAGCTATCCATTCCTTCTAGGCCCTGAGTCTCATAGCCTTGAGCCATCCTTCTTCTCTTAAGCCCTGAGCCTAGTAGCCTTGAGCTATCCTTTTCCTCTTAGGCCCTGAGCCTTGTAGCCCTGAGCTATCATTTTCCTCTTAGGCCTTGAGCCTCGTAGACCTGAACTATCAATTCTTATGTAAGACCCAGAGTCTTTCCAGCCCTGAGCTAAGCCTTCATCATTTGGTCGCCCGTGAGTGGTATGACCTGGAGTTTGCGTATCGCACTCTCCTTCTAGTTGATCAGTCATAGAGTCTGGAGCTCATAGCCTTGAGCTATTCATTGTAACCCTGAGTTACTCATTGCATCATGACCCAGAGTCATTCATTCCATCCATAGCCTTGAGCTATTCATCATAACCCTGAGTTACTCATTGCATCATGACCCGGAGTCATTCATAGCATCCCGAGCTAAGTTCATGACCCAGAGTCGTTTGCATCCTTCACATCCCTGAGATGTTTCATTTTCATCATTCTAGCCACTTGTGAGTGGCCTCGACCCGACACCATGAGCCAGAAAGCATCCTGATCGGCTTTCCATTTAGAGCCTTGAGTTCTCGACCCAGAGTCAATTTTCATTTATGACCCAGAGTCATTTCTTTTCCATTTAGAGCTTAGAGCTCACGACCTAAAGTCATTTTTCTCATTTATGACCCTGAGTCATTCTTTCTATTTAGAGCCCTGAGCTCACGACCCGGAGTCATTTACTTCATCTATGACCTAGAGTCATTCTTAGCATTTATAGCCCTGAGCTCATGACCCAGAGTTGTTTATCCTATTTACGACCCAGAGTTGTTCATCCTATTTCTGACCTAAAGTCATTTTTCCTATTTTGACCTAGAGTCGTTCATCTTGTCCTTGACCTAGAGCTATTCATCTCTTCCATGACTTTGAGTCATCATTTTCATCTATTTCCATCTTTCTGCTACTCATCACATACCTTTCTCTCTTTACTGCCATTCCCCCCCATATAGAGTTGTTCCATCCTTGTCATTGTAGTCCTGTATTTCGATCTTACTCTCGTCATGTGCTAGGACAAAATCTCTGGTCCTTCTTTAGATCTTCAGTACAATTCACTTCGCTCCACTCATTATTCGTATTTCAACTCACATTCCTTACACTCGTGATCTCTACCGAAGAGGGGCATATTTGTAGACCCTCCATTTTGTCCATTTAGCACATATCTTTCAGATCACTTCCAATGTTCCACAGTGATTCTTCGATGGCCCATTACTACATATGTAGCCTACCTTCTCTGAGCTACTTTGGAGACTTTGGTTGAGGGGTTTATCCGGCTCCACATTATGACCTTGGCAGCCCTTCAAGTTTGGATTAGACTTCACTTAGGTGCACTTCAGGTTAGACTTAGTTAGGCCCACTTAGTCTCACCTTAGGCCCGTATAGGTATACCCGGCCCATTAGGCACCACCTTAGGTCATTTGGATACCTTAGGTCTACTTAGGCCCACTTGGCCCATTAGACATTCTTAGTGTGACTTGTATAGTTGCATGGCTTGTGTGGCTCAATTTATTTATTTATTTTCATTTTTTTTATTGTTATCAATTATTTTTATTTGATCATTTATTATGTTTTTATTTATTTATTTTAATTTATTTTCATTATTATCAATCATTTTTAGTTATTTATTTATTTATTATTCTTATTTATTTGTTTATTATCTTGTTATTTATTCACTTATCTATTATTATCATTTTATCATTCTCCCATTTATTTATTTATTTTATTATTTATTTATTTAATCTAATAATTTGAAATTTTTATGGAAGAAGTCTACCATTGGAGAAGTTTTTGAAAACGGTAAGACTCTTTAGATGATATGCATGGATTGGTATTGTTTGAAATTTTTAAAAATAGTTTTTCCGTGCATAAGATAAAATTTGGAGAGATGAAGACTCCTCACGTAGAAGGACTGTTATTTGCTATAAAAAGCTCTAACAGATGGGTTTGATAAGGGGAAAGAAAAAGGAAAAGAAAGATAGGAAATTCAGGGATTTTTTTTCTAAGGGGATCGTCTTGAGGAAAAACATAGAGGAGCCGGAAAGGAGCGATTGCAGCCAAGGCTGTCTAAGAGCGAGGAATTAACGGTTGATTTCTGAGGATTTCGGAGAAGAATCATAGCAGGGGAGCCAAGTAATCGGGTGGAGACAACTCAGGTATGTTTTCAACTATTTCATATGCCTTCTTTTGTGTTTGATTCTGGATGATTCTCTGATGGTTCTGAGCATTTATTTCGCTGATTGGAGTGGACATTGAGGGCCACTTATTTGCATTGTTGAATCAAAATTTCCTATAAACTTGCTTTGTTATGATTATGTTCTTGATTTCTTAGATTCTTTCTACAAACAATTGAAATATAGATTTATGTCTGAGCTTGAATGTTTGTGGAATCTTGATAAAGTTTTAACTAAATTCGTCTTGACATGTTCAATCCTTCAAGGCCTTTTGAAAATAATGGAATGTGGCTTGCCTGCTTACCCATCTTTATCTCTCATGCTTTGCTTTTCTTGGATTATTTTTCTTTGCTTCTACATCTATGTATTTCTTCCTTCTCCCTTCTTTGGTGTTCTGGGCTATGGAGACCATGATGGCATGAGTATTTCATGAAAGGTAGAAACTTTATAAAGGCTGTGTATAATGTGGGCTGTTTGTGGGGTTTGGCACATGATTGCATATTGTTGAATCAAATTGGGTATTTCTTCTTCAAGGCAAGAAAGTCATTAAACCGGGTTCCGGATGTGATTTAATCGGATGTAGAAGTTGCTTCAATTTCTAGGGTTCTCCTTTGGTATTCCTGGCTGGAATCCTAGCAGTTTTTTTTTTCCTTGTCTCAACAGTGGCAATACCTTCAATCAAAACTACTATCATGGAGGGATAATATTGCAACTATCATTAGTACTATTCAAGTCATCAGGATATATAGAGATGATTCCCATAGAAATATGCTGATATGGACAATGTTAAGTTCAAGACATTGTGAGGGGTTATGAAGCGAATCAGTACAACACCTCTTCCCGTTGCTACTGTCGCTTGTGTTCCAACAGCAATGCATGATGAAGATATTGATGAAGTCAAGTTCAAAATATCTCCAGGTGAGATCACAACCGTTATGAAGTAGGTTTAGAGGAACCCATTGAAATTGAAAGATGAGGAACTTGCAGGTTTCAGTGAGTAATTAATTTTAGCATTTTAATAATTCAAGATATGAATAGACAACTCAGATTGAAAGCTAAAGCATACTCTTGCATTTGATGATGAACCTGATCCTCAGCCAGTTATTGATGTTAGATCATTGATACATTATGGTAAATCTCATGATGGAAATGCACATTACTTCTGGATCACCCTTTTTGTTGTTGCTATTATCTCCTATTATAGTGAACCTTGCTTGCTTCATGGTGTGGGATATATGCTATCTAAGGGGGCGGTATAACTGAAGAGTAAATGCTGAAGTGCACAGGAGTAGTATAACAGGGGCAGTTGCAACTCTGAAACAGAGAATGCTGTTTGTCATAAAGATGAAGCCTTTTTTTTGGAAACCTTTTCTCTGAGGGTGGTCGGTCTGTAAGATTTACAGATGGATGTGTTCAAGCCCCTGTTTCAGTCAATCCGACTTCCAATTATTGCAATATGCTAATTCAAGATGCTTCAAAAGTATTAGGATTTCTAAAAGACTGTGCCTTTTCTCTAGAATGGCACACCTCAGTTTATGAGGATGGTTGTAAAAAGCTTAGTGGGAAGCTCATGGATATTCTGCTTTCCATACTCAATTGTCAGGGTTGCTATTCTGAAGACAGGATTTCTAACATCATTACAAGTTTACATGAGCAAAGGAAGAATGGACTTTTGAGGAATATGGTCTGGCTTAAGTTGGTCAATATTTAAGTTATTGAAACTTGACAGCGTCATGTTGTGCACTTCCACTGCTTAGGACTTTTTTACCCAACTCAGATGGTGCAGACTTGTTGGCCTTATGGTTTCGAAGATGAGTGCTTGGGAAAGCCTTTTGATATTGATGGTTTGAACTATGACTGTTCAGTGAGCAGAAAATTTTAAAAGAGCAGTACTGTAAGGCCGACGATCATTATATTCTATTTTGGGGAACTTGTAACTCATTATGGGCAGTCATTGAATACCCCCTTTAGGGATACATTCATTCAAAGTGAACATGGACCAGAAAAATTTCAAAGTGAGGCACCTCCATGATCAGCAAAAGCTAGAAACTTTTGGGAATTTTAAGAATTCATTTGATTTTTATGGAAAAAATTCTCATGGGAAGACTGAACTGAGAAACAAGAGCATGAATCTGACCTTCAAATTAACAATTACGAAGCTATTAGTTTGACCGAAATGGAAATCAAGTGCCTAAATTATGATTGTCTCTTTCAGTGATTTATCACTACAGATGCGAACAATTCAAAATAACTATGTTCTGTAGTTTCAATTTCAAGAAGCTCAACAGTTGGGGTTGGAATACATAAAAAAAAGTGATGCAGCAAGAAACTTCTCATGGAGTCATTCTTGTGACACTACTGATAAGGAGCTCACATCAGTTGCAATGGAAAACTATCAACATTCAGAGCTTCAGCATGGTTCTGAAAGGCTCTTTTATACCAAAAAATCAATTTCTCTAACTTCTCAGGAAAGGCTACGTCGGACTTGTGTGTTAAGATGGAATTATACAAATGTAAAATTAGCTTATGCTTTGCAAAACGGACTGGGGGTAGAACTTTAACAGCAAAACTAGAATTTCTCTAATACTGTAACACCAGTTAGATCAAGAATGGATGCTCAAAATTTGAATCCAGTTAGCTTGCAGTCAATATCCAGAGCCCACTCCACTTTGATGCCCAATCTTTCAAACTTGCACAATGCACAACAGGCTGTACATATGAAGCCTCAATCGTTAGCTTCACCAAAACAACTGTTCATAGTAGATTTAATAAAACCTTAGAATTGAAAAATGGAGCGATGGAAAGGCAAAGACGTTAACCAAAAGATGACAAACAAGCTACAAATTCATGAAGGATGGTTCCAGAATTAGGAAGAGTGTCTATGATGCTTTAGACAATGATCCATCAGAATGGGCAAAGAAGATATTGAAGCACTCTTGGGTTTTCTTGATGGGCTCACAAACTTAAAATTGCAAAGTGCTGGTTCAGAATATGAATCTAGTTGATCTTGGAGGTCTGATTCAGACATTATATAATTAGAATGGCAAAGAAGACTTCTTACCTACAGCGGCCGAAATTTATTAAGTCGTCCTTTGACACTAAAGAGATCATCGGCTTGCTCTTGATAAATAAATGTCGTCATAAGCAGATTTTGTTCTTTTTCTTAGGCTGAGAATCAAATGCATCACACCATCGCACAGTTGAAATCTTTGAGCCGGAACAGAGAAGGAGGCAGAACAAAGAGAGCAAGGTCTGAAGGGAACCATTCAAAATGGACCAGTTGAGAAAGTCTAAAAGTCCCGTTCTGGATTTTCTTCTGAAACCACAGAAGGAAATGCAGTAGGATCTATACCTAACTCAACTTGAGAGCATGCTTCTTTGTTCATTCCACCAGATACAGAAAACAAGTTGCCTTCTGATGCCCATGAGAAGGAACCTGATTCCATCATTGAGAAAATATCAGGCAAATCTGCTGGTTATTTGACAATTGAAGAGAGTCGCAGCGTATTGTTAGTTGCTTGTGAATTGTTGAAACAATAGTACCATGGCTGGAGGATCGAATATCTGATACCTGAAATGAAGCTGAGATCAGAGAATCTACTCTTTCTACTCACGCCTGTTTTCTCATAAAGAATATGTCTCAAAAGGAGGAACACATTCGAGATATCTCTGTCAACTTGTTGGGTCAACCTATAGAAAGGTTTCTTCAGGTTCTATGGAATTCCTCTTGTCTGCATTCCCTACTATTTTCAGTTGATGATGAGTCGCCTTCTACTCTTTCCAATGATCCTGTATGGTAGCAACCATATGTTCTTCATATCAAAGGTTGTTCGAGAGTGGATCATAAATTCACTTTCACATGCTCCATGAACCAACCAGGGTCTTCTTCAGGAAAAGCTTTGTAAAGGAAACACATGGCAGAGAGCTCAGCACAGGCCTGATGTGGTCTCTCTTATATCTGAGATACGGATTGGCACTGGGAAGAATGATAGTTCGATAAGTATACGAGCAGCAAATGTTCTTGTAGTTATTGTTGCAGCCTCTGTAGCATCAGGAGAAAACTTTAAATTGATAGACACCTTTAACTTGGAGGTTCTAAGTACAAGAATAGTCAGTACAACAGTTTGTTTCCTTGAGACGAACAAGGGTACTAATTTCAACCTTTGGAAGCTTTTGGAATGAACGAGATTTATCAAGAAATGGTATAGGAGGTGGACGTGACTAAGTTCTCTGGAACACTTCGAGATGTAATTCAGAATTTCAATCTTGCTGCAATTTATGATGTTGAAACTGCCAACATTTCCGCCAGCCTACAAAAAATATTTTAATGTCTGATTTGAACATTGATGAAAAACACATTGCTTTTGCAAAGTTCTCAGAGAAGCACCGATTATTCCTACTATTGGACATGTGCGACATGAAGTCCAATGACTGGTTGCTTCTCAAAGATGCCATGATTGAAATAAAGTTTGATTGATCTTGCTATGTTGGAGACAACTTCCAATGCTAATAGCATGCATAAGGCTGAACCTTTCTCCCTAGAGTCCATTGGGTTGGTGGATATTGAAAATGATTTTACTACTTATAGTAAATCGAAGCAAGTAAAATCCAGTAGAAATGCTGTTGAGACACAGTGCAAATCAGTTAGTTCTTCGAATTTAAATAGCAAAGCTGTAATAAACGTTCAAATGTCCACTCCTCCTAATCCTTTACCAGCACCAAGCAGTTAATGGAATGTTTAGAACGCAAAAGACAATCCTCTTCCCGGAAATGCAAGTTTCAAGAAATGAGAAACTGCCGATAGAATTGGGCAAGAATCGAAGCTTGCCACTGCCAGCGACTCTAATGACGCTGCTGATTCTGAATTCAGGTTAAAAGATTTAAATTTGAGAGTAAATATAGTGTTGCTCAGTTCAACAGAACACACCAGCTGGCTCGCTTTGTTTGACAGAACACATCAGCAAGTTAGCATCCGACCAACATGAATAAGAATCGGTGGGCTCACTTTACCTTGATTGTCCTCTTGTTGATGATCTCCAAGCAAATCAGAGGTAGTAAGTCCAGGTATCAGAAAGAATGGGGTAACTTAGCGACGAGAGCAAGTGAAGAACCTACAGATTTCCCAATTGTTTCCAAGATTACTCACAGTTATGTTCCAGATTCTTAAGAATTCCTTCAACACTGTTGAGCTTGTCAGGAAGTTGGAGGAATTGCAACAACTTCAAACCCTTGCACATAATGAACACCTTCCATTTTTTCAAACTGAGATGACTCCCCAAAACTTGTAGAATTTGTACTCCCAATTGCAGCAAGAATAGAAAGTCCTACCTTCATATACAGAATTAGACCTCAAAGATTGAAATGCGTGGTGGTGTCCAAGTTTGACTTAGAAAGTGAGTTAATTATAAAATAAAACCGCAGTTGGGAAAATCCTGAATTGGCAGAGAGGTTAGAATCCACTCTACCCTTGCAAGATCTGTTCTGGGATATACAAAAATAGAAGAAATAAAGAAACTGAAGCACAACCTTAGACACAGAAAAAAAAAAAAAAAAAAACGAAGACCTGTCCAAGAAAATTGAGATGTTACAAGTAGATCAGTGCACTGACGTAGAAAAGATGCTCGCTAATGACATAAACTGAGGAATTAACAACCCAGTGTTGTTTCATCTATTGCAAAGGACCTAAGCAAATTCTCTTGAGTTCCAAGTTTAAGGAGGAAGTAAAGCTGTTAACTTTTGAATATGGGCACGCAGAAATACTTGAGAAAAAGGAAATTGACTTTATGGATTTTGATTGTGACCTAGGGTTATCCTCAGAAGCTAACTCCAGTTTCAGGGACTTATGCAAGAGGGTTTCAAGAAATGAGGAAGAGCTCAAGAACATAGTGATGCAAAGCACTTACATGCATACGAGAGAGCAGTAGGGAAAAATTCAAAGGGAACAACAGCAGCATCTACGACCACCACCAATGCAAGTTATAATCACATCCTTGCACTGCCTTTTGAAAATGGCCATCCTGGTGTACACTCTTCTCTTCCTCCTACACCCCTCGTCTTCATCATGCTTCTACATATTTTAAATTGTGCTTTTCCAAATCGTTTTTATCCAAATAATCCTTACTTTAAAGAAACATCCTCAATCATTCCTTAAGTAGTAAGATCCAGATTTTAACAAACTTGTTGATGCCATTTTTCCTCTTGGCATGCACTTTCACTATTTTCTTTGACTTTCAACCACATTCTTGATTGTATCGATTTTTCTCAAGCATGAATAAACTTCATGGTTCTAAATAATAGGACTGATTGAATCAATTCATGCGAAAGCAATTTGGACCTTGGTGGGGGGTCCGACATTCTTGATATCTTCTCTAATATTGTTTTTGCTGCAATTTGTTTATTAAATGAGTGTTTGGATTTTGGTATCTTCTTTTAGACGTGTAGGAGTTGTTTTTTTTTTTTTTTTGCGATTAAATTCCTCTCCAAGATGTTTTTTTTTTTATATATATAAATTGTTTTCTAATGCTCTCTTTACTAATTGCATGTTGGTGATTTTGTATTTTGCCTAAATTTGTTATTTATTTTTGGGGTCATTTGACTTATCTTGGCTTAGTTTTTTGGTTTTAGTACTGTATATTAGACACTATGAATAGGTTATATAATTCACACTTGTCCTAACCATTCTAACATTGATTCGTTCCCAATTGGTGTCTCAGCTGATTCATGTCCAGCTGGTGCTCCTTAACTGAGGGAGTGATAAAAAAAATTTATAACCTATATCACCATGCATTAGGATAGCTTTAGCTAATATAGCATAGTGGCTCTAGGATCGTTCACTGGGAAGGGTTTTCAACTCACAACTGATACCAATTCAAAGTTAAATTGGTGCTTTTTCATTTCAAGGTTAGCTTAAGAAATAAAACACAAACTTTGTTTAAATGAGGTTTTGTTTAAAGCTAACTAAAAAGAAAGTAATGGAAATGACTTATGAAGAAAAACATTCCTTGGAGGTTTGGGTTCACAGGGGAGGTTCCTTATGCAAAAACAGAGCTCCGATCATTTGGTTCATTTCCTCACATTAGAGAATTAACATATAGTCAATTCTCTAACCGGTGTTGTACAGAGGCATCCTTTAAATGGATTTTAGCTCTAATTCCCTCTCACTGATGCAACTTGCAATGGCTCGTGCCTCTCACCTAGCATTTGCCATTCAAGGTGATCTTTAACTTTGGACTTCCCTTCTCAAGCTCGCAAGAGATAACTAATGGATGTCTCCTTGGAGTCCAAAAGTTTACCAAGTGTTGGCAATTATAGAAAATCCTACCTTCAAGTCACTTCCCAAAAGCTCACAAGAGGTAAACTAGTGCATCTCCATGGACAGAGATCATTTGCCTTACCAGGTGTTGGCTTAAGTGAATTGAAGGTGTTTTAAGTTAACTAAAAACATAGAAATCATTAAAGGATCACACTTTCTCTTCATTAATGGCTGAAACCACAAAGCTACTAATTCTTGCACTTGGAACCTTTCCTGGCAACCTTAACTCCAAGGAACTAAAAGTCTAGCCACTCATTCTCTGAGGAAACTTCCTCAGAGCTTGTTTGGCTAGAAAGAAAACTAGCGAGAAAACAAATATATGAAGGAAAAACAGAGCAAGTGCTTTGTAAAATATATTTCTTCCTTCCGCCGATTACACCTAATAATTCTTTGTAAAGAAAATTACAAACTATATATATGAGGTTATTCACCCTTTGTTCTTACTTAAAGACTAAGGAATCCTATGATAGGTGGGTTACAAGGAGAGTTTGGGGATTTAGACAACAAATATCTAAAGCAAAATATCTCAAGATGTCGGTCGGAAATATCAGGAAGCTTCAGGAGAACACCGCGGCACTGTATACTGAGAGAAAAACTCTCCGGGTAAGCGCTATCAGAGGATCCGGATATGTCTGTTCGGGGAAGTTGAAATGTCCTCCTCTCCCATCCGGTTATAGGATATTCGGATGTGAAATATCCGATCAGAGGATCCATATATGTCTGATCGGGGAAGTTGAAACGTCCTCTTCTCCCATTCGGATGTGAGATATCCGGAGAAGGTGGAATGTCGGCCGGACAGAATTCTTTCCCCGGGTGGAATGAGCTATGTTGCAAAGGGGGACCGTCTGTGTGTGCAAGGTGTAGGGACCCCTCTCTCGGATGACACGGAGTGCGCATGGCTATCCGGATCAACTCTATCCGGATTCCCTAAGAGGACATGTGGCGCGCTCCCCTATCCGGACTCCCTCAGGGAGAAGCACACGACACTCGTGAACATCACACCCGGACAATAGCATATCCTATCCGGATATGTTGTTCGGATCATTGACTAAAGTGAGCAAGCCTTGCTACGTCATTCCGATAGCCTGCCACAGACCATGTTTCGCCGCCATCCGATGGTGTGTCCGGACGCCTTGTCCGGACATCTTTTGCTCCTTGCATTCCGGATTTGCTTATGGAAAAGGACTTCAAATCTTCGGTTCTTCATGTTTCTGAGCTTGCCATTGCTCTGCCATGGATTCCAAAGAACTCTCCTCAATCTCTGATTGCTTTGGTGATCAAAAAGCTATCAAAACACCTAAACTTAACACAATTTGATTAGAATTGATTGCAAGGGTCCTTAATATGTTAATTGGGTTAAAAGGTGATAACCATTACTCAAAAGTGTTTAAAAGAGTTAATCACAAGCTATCAAATGGCACTTTTTGAGTAGTAATCAAACATTTTTGGAGGAATCTTACAAATTATGCACGCAATCCAGGTACGCTCTCTATCACTTACTTTTTTGGAATTTTATGAATATGCATGTTGTTGTAAGCCATATCTATGTCTGATTATCCTTGGGTGCTTAGATGTATGTTAGATTTGTTTGGACAAAATATATGTTGTGTACTATATTTCTATACTAACTTTGATGTTTTATGATAGCACTTGAGAAGCAGTCCAGGTACACACTTTGACTTTCTTTTGTGATCATGATTTGACTTTTTTTTGCTTGGCATGTTAATTCTAAAATCACCTTAGTCTATCAAGATACCTTCAATTAATTAATTAATTACTACATTCCCCTCAACTTAGTTAGTAGAGACATCTTTAGGACTTAGAAGGGTGCTACCTTTTTAAAGGTACCTTCCCAATAGGTAACCTAATCCCCGGACCTAGACTCGGGTTTTTCAAAGACACGCTTTTCCAAAAACTATGGAGTCACTTTTTTTAGGGTTTTCTTTCTTGTTTTATTTTCCTTTTTAAAATAAAATAAAATAAGTGGCGACTCCGACTTTTTCCAAAAACAAAATTTTTCACCAAATAAAAAGCAAGTCTTGTCGATCGAGTGGGGGTGCACGTGAGAAATGCAGGTCCACAAATTGGCGACTCCATTGGGGATTTTGAGGATCAAGCTTGAACACTAGTTAACGAAAATGTGGCGTTTAATTGGTTGATTAGAGGATACCTTCTTTTTTTTTAGGTAAGGTGATTGTAGTTTGTTTGCTTGATTTGTTTGCTATCTTAACATGTTTGATTGTCTTGAATGATCACTTGATTGCTTGCTCACTTTAGCATGATTCACTCTCACATATGTTAGATAGGACTTTGATTGTTTGATATTTATCTGTTTCGCATGACAATCCTCTCTCTTGCATGATTGCGTGATTGCTTGTCTTTGTTCACTATCTCACTTTAGACCTTAGGTTTTTCGGATGCACCCACATCCTTCACTGTGCACCTTAGATTATTCCTGAGTGTTGAGAGATGGGAGAGCCTTCACCATTAAGAAACCCCCTGGGAATGCGAGGAAGTGCATTTATGGAGGTGATAACCACCTTGCATGGAAGCACCCCGTCTCCTTGGAGGCGTTCAAAGTGTTGCGTATCGCCAGAGGGTACGATCGCTTCTACTAAGGATCCTTTAACCCACCCATTTTTATGAGCCACCTCAACTTTGTAGGTTAGCCTAGACCCAATTAGGATTTCATTCCTACATGGGGGTGCATCTATGGACCTTCAGAGTTGCCTTGGTCATAGTTGGGTCTGATTACCCTCTCCATAGTCTCATTTTAGTATAATCATATACGAGTATCAGTTTGAGTATACATGGGTTATATGCTTGATTACCTTTTAGTCGGTTCCTATAGAGCTACCCCTGTACAGAGTCTCATCTAATGTTTTCATGTTTATAGGAGTATTTTCGTGCCCAATCTGGATTCGCCTTCATGAACTAGAGTTAGAGGTAGGTTGACTAGAGCATCAGATTAGTCAGACCAGAGAGTAGATCAGAGATATATGACTCATAGGTAGTCACTGTTGACCAGTTTGTTGCGACAATGGCTTCAATTCAGGAGGCTATAGCCAGCCTCGGTCAGAGGATAGATGGGCAGTAGGCCCCTCCTCAGGATAACGCACAGTATGACTTTACAACACCCTCACCCCCTCCACTCAGTCAATCGGTTCCACACCCCGCACTGTATGTTTTACATAGTTAGACTGTTGCTACCCCACTTCTTGTCATAGCACCCATTCAGGCCTCAGAAGATGTATATGCCCCATATGGATAGACTCGAGTAAAGGATGAGACAAATGAGGGTTTCAGATGGAGCTATCAGTTGGAATGACTTTGATGGAGCACCGGTGGCCAGTTTACCATCCCATTTCAGGATGCTAGAGATTAAAAGGTATACGGGCATAGGTTGCCCTAAGATTCATTTAAGGCTATACAGTAGTGTGAGAAGGGCCCACGGATTGGATGAGGCCCACTTGATTATGCTTTTTCCCATGTCCTTGAGTGGTGTAGTACAACGTTAGTTTGCTTCTTTAGATGCTTCTCGCCATAGGGCTTGGGATGATTTGGCCGAAGAGTTTTTGAGATAGTTCACATTTGATACTGTCATTGATGTCTCGAGAAGAGAGTTAGAGGCCTTGAGACAGGGACCAGAGGAGTCAGTGACTTTATTTATCTCCCGATGGAGGGAGAAGATTGCCCAGTTTATTGATCGTCCTTCGAAGAAGGACCATATTAGTATGATTTTGAGGAGCTTACAGCCTAGATTTACTAGACATTTGATGGGATTTCGTTATACGGATTTTGGATCCTTAGTAGAGGTTCTGTAAGGGAATTGCTAGAGGATTGTGGCCTGAGTCTTCCCTTTCTGATTCAAAGGGGAAGAAACCCTCAAGAGGATAGAGACTAAGAAATGTGGGTACTACCAGCTCAGTAAGATCGAGATCTCCAAGCACTCTCAAACATTTGGGCAGACTTTGAGAGCCTATTACCTACAACCTTATGTTCAGTATAGAACACCCAGGCCCATGACTCCTACATACCTACATCTGACCTTAGAGCCTTTTTTTGCTGCATAGGTTTCAAAGAGACCTCTTACCTTATACTCTCGGCCCTGAGCCCCATAGACTGCTGTTCCTCATCCATAGAGGCCAATACGACAGTTCTATCATCTAGGTATGCCCTTGAATTAAGCTTTCCAGAAGCTCATGGAGGGTGGTTTATTGACTCAGTTAACTTCTAGGCCTGTACCCCAGCCCGTGCCACCTCAGTTTAGGATGGACCTTCACTATGCTTACCATCAGGGACCAGGACATGATAGTGATCGTTACTCTGCTCTGAGACATGCTATACAAGACTTGATAGACCAGGGTTTGGTTAACTCGGGACAACCAAGTGTAACCATGAATCCTTTACTGACTCACTTTATGCATGTAGTGCCACCACCTCCAGGCGGTATCCATCACATAGATTTTGTAAAGGATGACAATATACACATGTTGAGTTGGGATGATGGATTCCAGAGCCGATTGTTTTGGATGATGGTTATAAGGTTGACACAGTGGGTTCTCAGACTTCTACACTATTCAATTTGATTTTAGATTGGGTACTGTTTGAGTTGACTCGTACTACAGTGTTGACTATGGCATGTTAGGGCTCGTCCATCCCATTTATCCTACGTCAAGATGATGATGATTTGAAGAGAAGAGATGTATAGATTGTGACCCGTAGTGGGAGAGTAGCTCAACTCCCACCTCTAGTAGTCAGGCCATCTGATGGCGTAGTCTCTCATGAGAAGGTTAGGAGAGAGGATGATGAAATACTAAGGCAGTTATAGAGTACACATGCCTGCATATCTATCTGGAGTTTTCTAGCATCTTCTAGTACTTATAGAGATGCATTGATTCGGACTTTGAGCCAGATCTGGGTGGAGACCACCACTACCCCGGAGGGGTTGATTCATATGATGACGGCTGACAGGGCCACATGTATTGTGTTTTCAGATGATGACTTGCCACCAGAGGGTTTAGACCATACATGCCCTCTATATATTATAGTTGGTTGTTTAGGCCATAGAGTTCCATCCGTTTTGTTGGACAATGGCTCGACCTTGAACGTCTGCCCATTGGCTACTGCTATCGCTCTTGGCTATGCACCTTCAGACTTTGGTCCCTCTACATAGACGATCAGAGCATATGACAGTACTAAGAGGGAGATCATGAGTACTTTGATGATAGAGTTATTGATTGGTCCAGATACATTCCCTATACTATTCCAGGTTTTGAGGATTCCTACATCCTTTAACCTACTTTTAGGTCAACCTTGGATTCATAGGGTCGGGGCTATTCCATTTTCCTTTCATCAGAAGGTGAAGTTTATACATGACAGATAGGTCATCATAGTACAGTCTCCTAGAGATATGTTTGCCTCATCCGAGCCAGTGTTTTAGATCAGTCATAGTGAGGATGACCTATTTTTTATCGGGTTTTCATTTGATGAGATGCAGACTCTAGAGGTTGGGGACTTCTATAGAGATCTCGCAGCTATGTCATTTGATCAACATAGCAATACGGTGGTACTCGGCATGATGAGGGGTATGTTTTTTATGCTTGGTTTGGGGTTGGGACGACGCTAGTATGGACCCATGGAGTTTGTAGCTACTGTCGATTATGATACACCATTTGGGCTTGGGTTTGTTCCTACTAAGGTTGACTATAGGTATATGGCGTGTCTGCATCAGGAAAGAGTGAGAGCCTATCTGACTTGCACACCATTCGATTATCCTATTCATCCTTATAGGATGAGCTTGGCCAATTACTTCGTCCGAGTATTAGAGATTCATTCTCATATGGGGGATTTTAGCGTTGTGATTGACATAGAGGGAGTGGATGAGCTTCAGTGTCAGTTTCACCATTTACAATTAGGAGATGAGACTTCTGGTGCATCAGTTTTAGTGATGATTGCTCCTTCGTCACTAGATCGAGCCAACTTCTTATCGTTGTGCTTTCCAGGGGAGACTACTAATTATAGAGTAGACATAGAGCTTACTGGGATGACTGATGGAGTTGTTCCTCATGACGAGTATCGGGATGAGATGGGTATGAGTATGAGTCAGATTGCCGAGATGGTTCAGTCTGAGTCTGCTTCACCTTTCGATCTGTTCGGGGTGTCTACTATCGAGGTTGCTGAGAAGATCCAAATAGTTCTTGCTCTAGAGCTTATGGAGGATGTTACAGTTGGTGATGATGACTCTGAGGACGCTTTTGGCTTTATTGAGGAAGCGTTCGAATTTGTGGACCCACCTCTTTCATTTGACATTTTATCGGGATTCATTTCCCGCTCGGACGATGTTTATGATTTCGTATCTATGGATTTGAGTATTTTTTTAGTATTTGCCCATCTCTTGTGATAGTATTTGTTTATCAGCACCCCACTCACCCACTCCATAGATACTTGATATAGATGATGAGATCTCACAACTTGATTAAGATGGAGACTCCTCTGATCATGACTCACATCCCATAGATGAGAGAGTTTCACCTGCTATAAGGGATGTTGAGACTATTGATTTTAGCACAGAGGATCAGCCTAGAGAACTAAAGATTGGTTCACCCATGTCTATAGACGAGAGGGATAGGCTTATTCAATTACTCAAGTCATACTTGGATTTTTTGTATGGTCTTATGAGGATATGTTGAGTCTGGATCCCTCTATAGTCCAACACCATCTGCCTATCGTACCACATGTCAGACTCGTTAAACAGAAACTAAGGCGATTGCACCCACGTTGGAGTTTATAGGTGAAAGAGGAAATTCAGAAATAGCTCAACCCTGGATTTATATTAGTGGTAGAGTATCCAGAATGGTTGGCTAATGTCATCCTAGTTCCCAAAAATGATGGCAAGGTTAGAGTTTGTGTCGATTTCAGAGACCTTAATAAAACCAGCCCTAAGGATGATTTTCCTATCCCACATATTGATTTGCTGGTCGATAGCACCATAAGCCATTCGATATTGTCTTTCATGGATGAATTTTCGGTATATAATCAGATTTTGATGGCACCAGAAGACAACCTTCACTATCAAGTGGGGTACCTACTGTTACAGAGTTATGCCATTTGGGTTGAAGAATGCAGGAACTACTTATTATAGGGTCGCTACTACTTTATTTCATGACATGATGCATATGGATGTGGAAGTTTATGTGGATGATATGATTATGAAATCCCAAGGTAGAGCAGATCACCTAACGACTCTAGAGAGATTCTTTGAGAGGATTCAAAAATTAAAGTTGAGGCTGAACCCCAAGAAAAGCACATTTGGAGTGACTTTTGGGAAATTGTTGGGGCATATGGTCAGTGAGCGGGGTATAGAGGTTGACCCAGATAAGATCAAAACCATACTTGACATGCCTATGCTAAGGACTAAGAAAGAGATTAGAGGTTTTCTAGGCAGATTACAATACATAAATCATTTCATAGCCAGATTGACAGACATATGCAAGCCCATATTTCGTCTTTTGAGGAAGAACCAACCAACAGTTTGGAATGATGATTGTCAGATTGCATTTGAGAAGATCAAGGGATACTTTCTTTCTCCTCCTATTTTAGTGCCTTCTATGCCCGGATGTCCACTTCTTATGTATTTGTCGGTTTTAGATATGGCCTTAGGATGTATGCTAGCTCAACTCGATGACTCCGGGAAGGAGCGAGTTATTTACTATCTGAGTAAGATAATACTGAGTATGTGATTACTACTCAAAAATTGCTATTTGATAGCTTGTAATTAATCCTTTTAAACACTTTTGAGTAGTAGTTATTGCCTTTTAACCCAATTAACATGTTAAGGCCTCTTACAATCAATTCTAATCAAATTGCCTTAAGTTTTGGTGTTTTGATAGCTTTTAGATCACCAAAGCAATATGAGATTGAGGAGAGTTATTTGTAATCCTTGGAAAAGCAATGGGAAGCTCAAAGGCATGAAGAACCAAAGCTTTGAAGCCCTTTTGCCATAAGCAAAGTTGAAATGCAAGGAGGGGAAGCAAAGAGAATCCAGTCATGAGGCATTCTTGATGACAGTCATTTCAGCCACTTTTGGAGCATTTTCTGAAGTCCAAATTATGCATGCTATATGTCATTTGAAAGCTTAGGAAGTCAAAAATCCAATGCTTCAAACCGTGTTCAATTTGGAGCTGAAATGAGGAAGTTACAGCCTTTGGAAGACAACTGCTCCAAGCTAAAGGAAGGATTCAACAAAGTGTTGCGAAATCACCATTTTGTTGCGGAATGATTTCGCAGCCTTTTTTCACAGTGCTATGGATTTCCCTTGAAGTTTCACGACGCGATGGAAGCCAAACACCACAAGATGAAAGCCAACTTCGCAGTGTTGCAGAACCAGCCTTTTGCTGCGAAGTGATTTCACAGCCCTTCTTGTTTGTCTGCGAAATTTCGCAGACCTCATTTTTCTCCTGCGAAATGGTCCTTAGTGCTTCCCGATATTTGTAACCAACACTTGGAGATATTTTTCATTAGATTTTTGTTGCCTAAATCCCCAAATTCTCCTTGTCAGCCACCAATTATAGGATTCCTTAGCTTTTAAGTTAGGAAAATGACAAAATATCCATGTAATAGTTGTTAATGTAATTTTGGTATAAATATAGCCCGAGGAGCTTGTTGTGAGGGTGATGAACCTTTTGTAAAAGTTTCAAAGGAAGTAAAATATAGAGCTTGAGCTCTGCTTTACCTTCTCACTTTGATTGTGTTTTTTATTTATTTACTAAGTTATGCACTCTCTGAGGAGTTTTCCCCAGAGAATGAGTAACTAAACCTTTTAGTTCCTTGGAGTTAAGGTTGCCGGGAAAGGTTCCAAGTGCAAGAATCAGAAGCTTTGTGGTTTCAGCTATGAATGAAGAGAAGGTGTGTCCCATGAATGGTTTCTACGTTTTTAGTTAACTTAAAACGTCTTGGAGTCACCTGGGCCAACACTTGGTAAGGCAAGTGATCTCTAACCATGGAGATGTGATGCGACTCATGGTAGCTTAGCTTTAAAGGCGTATCAACAAAATTTATACCTTAAATACTATTACTAAAGTAGCCAAGCTACTATAGCATAGTGGTTCTAGGATCGTTCACTGGGAAGGGTTTTCGCAAACACAAGTGATATTCAAATTAGGAAAATAGGTGATTTTCTTATGGATGTTAGCTTTAAAAGAATATGAAAATGTTTTAGAAAGATTTAAACTAATTTAAGCTAACATTAAAGACTAAAATGAAAGGGTGTAAAAACAAGTTTCTCAAAGATAGGATAGCTATGCTCTGACTCTTATGCAAATTGGAAATCTCAGGATAGGCTCCTCGCGTTGGGGTTGCAACTATGGTGATGCTTGCTTCTCGAACCGGTATGGATTTAGCAAATCAAGTTTTAATCCTTTAAAATGGCAAAACAGATGGTAGTGGATTTTATCAATGGTTATTCACCTTAGACTTCCTTTGAATGGCTCGTAAGAGATAACTAATGGTCTAAAGCCAAAAGCTTACCAAATATTGGCAACTCAAAGTCATTCCAGGTGATAAACTCACCTTTCAATGGCCATTGAAATTGGTTCTAACGGATTAATGCAAAACTTGGAATTGAAAACCTCACCTTCCAATAGCTCGTAGGAGATAACTAATGGATAGAAATCCAAAAGCTTATCAAGTATTGGCCGTTGGAAGTTGTCCAAAGGAAATAAAAACCAAAATTTACATTAATGAACCATTAATGAAAAACAACTACCTCACCTTCCGGGTGCGAGAAATTTCCATGGGATTGCATCCAAGCCATCACATAACATCCATACTTTGAGAAACTTAAAGGTTTTAGCCAATCATCCTCTGAGGAAAAGCCCTCAGAGGCTGTTTGGCTACTAAGAAAATGAGAAAGAAAAGAGAAAAGAAGAAAAACAGAGCTTTATATAATTCTAATTTAATCTACAGAGGATCGATCACCCCATCCGTCCATTCCCATCCAATTCCGTTTGGAGGTGTTGTGCACCTCTATATATAGCAAAATTACAAGATAAAGCCTTATGATGGCTGAATACAAGGTTACAAAAGGAATTTACATGAGAAAATATCAAGCTAAAAATATCTGAGAAGTCGGTGGTGCGTGCGTGGAGAAACAGAGGAGATTTGGCATTTTCGCAAGGTGAATTTCTCCTTGCGAAAATTTCGCAATGTTGCGAAATGGCAAAATTTCGCATCGTGAGGAAAATCCCCTTGCGAAATTTCGCAAGGAGAAATTCACCTTGCGAAATTCCCGTAAGGTTTGATGCAGTTGTCTTCCGAAGGCCATATCTTCCTCATTTCAGCTCCAATTTGTACACGGTTTGAAGTGTTGGATTCTTGACTTCCTGAGCTTTGAAATGGTATATAGTATGTATAAAATTTACTTCGGGAAGTGCCCCAAAAGTGTGAAAGAAGACTGCAGCTGCTGTCCTCTGTTCTCCTCTTCTCTCCTCTTCACCATTGTTCTTGTTTGTGCTCGTGTTTCCACTTGAAATTCAAGCCTGTAAACTTCCAAAATCCTTGCTTTAACTTGTCCAATTAGCTCCTCCATCATTTGGCATGCTTGAATTGATTCATAAGCTGATAAAAACATGTAAACTTGCCACAAAATGGTTAAAACCAATTACTAAGGACCTTAATGAATTAATTGGGTTAAATGAATATGATTACTACACAAAGGTACTTAAAACCATTATAGTTAGGTCTAAAAAATAGCACTTTTTGGTAGTAATCAAGATGTACTAGTTTACCCCTTGCGAGCCTCTGGTAGGTGACTTGAAGGTAGGATTTTCTAGAATTGCCAACACTTGGTAAGCTTTTGGACTCTAAGGAGACATCCATTAGTTATCTCTTGCGAGCTTGTGAAAGGAAGTCCAAGGTTAAAGATCACCTTGAATGGTAAAGGCTAGTGAGAGGCTAAAACCATTGCAAGTTGCATCAGTGAGAGAAATAAAGCTGAAATCCAATTGAGGGATGCATTTGTGCAGCACCTGTTAGAGAATTGACTTTATGTTAATTCTCTAATGTGAGGAATTGAACCAACTGACCGGAGCTATGCTATTGCATGAGGAACCTCCCCTGTAAACCTGAATCTCCAAGGAATGCTTTTCTTCTTAAGTAATTTTCATCACTTGCTGTGTTGTTAATCTAAGTCCAAACCTTTTCCAACTAAAGTTTGTGTTTTATTTCTTAAGCTATTCTTAAAATGAAACAGCACCAATTCACTTTGAATTGGTATCATTTTCAGCTTGGAAACCCTTCCCAGTGAACGATCCTAGAGCCACTATGCTATAGTAGCTTTTTCTTTGCTACCCTAGTTCATGGTGTTATAGGTTATAAATTTTTTTGATTACTCCCGCCATCAAGGAGCACCAGCTGGACACGAATCAGCTAAGACACCAATTAGGCATGAATCAAATGGCGCCGTTGCCGGGGAAGGTGTCAAGTTTATAGTGATACTATTTCAGTGTACTTGTGATTCTCATCACAAGTGTGGTAAAGTTTCTTTAGCTTTATTAATTCTCATTTTGTTTTACTAACTCATAATCTAAATTTAGCTTTCAAATTCAGCTTAGTTTTATTTTGTATTTATAGCCCTGTTTTTCTTTTGTTGTCCTCTGTTTTCATTTTAGTTTCAGATAGATACTAGTTGTATATGCCAAAGTGGATACGAGGCAGTGGAGGAAGGCTTGTTAAAAGTGATACACCTCATACTAAGGAATTGGAATTGAGCTTGAATATCATGGAAACTACACTTGAAGATCAGCATAGTCACCAAGGTCGTTAAGACAATCTCAATGAATTCAGATCAATGAGGGAACGCATGCATCCACCTCGTATGAGTGCACCATCATGTATAGTGCCTCCTACAGAGGAGCTAGTGATCAGACCATATATTGTTCCACTTCTACCAACTTTCCCTGGGATGGAAAGTGAGAATCCCTATGCACATATTAAGGAATTTGAAGATGTTTGTAATACATTCCAAGAGGGAGGAGCTTCAATTGATTTGATGAGGCTTAAGTTGTTTCCTTTTACTTTAAAGGATAAAGCCAAAATTTGGCTTAATTCTTTAAGGCCAAGGAGTATCCGTACTTGGACTGACTTACAAGCTGAATTCCTTAAGAAATTCTTTCCCACTCATAGAACAAATGGCTTGAAAAGGCAAATTTCAAATTTCTCAGCTAAAGAGAATGAGAAATT
The DNA here is from genome assembly GCF_004353265.1 of Vitis riparia. Taxonomy (NCBI): domain Eukaryota; kingdom Viridiplantae; phylum Streptophyta; class Magnoliopsida; order Vitales; family Vitaceae; genus Vitis; species Vitis riparia. The sequence goes on from NC_048448.1 coordinate 20,502,573, forward strand.
CTATGAGTGTTGGGAAAGATATATGGAAGCTATAAATGCTTGTCCTCACCACGACTTTGATACTTGGCTATTGGTGAGTTATTTTTATGATAGGATGTCATCCTCAATGAAGCAACTTCTGGAGACAATGTGTGGAGGAGATTTCATGAGCAAAAATTCGGAGGAAGCTATGGATTTTTTGAATTATGTAGCTGAAGTTTCAAGGGGATGGGATGAACCAACCAAAGGAGAAGTGGGAAGGATGAAATCTCAACTTAGTGCTTTCAATGCTAAGGCTGGGATTGTGGACCCGCATTTTTCATGTGCGTCCCCACTCAATCGGCGTGACTCGCTTTTTATTTAGTGAAAAATTAATTTTAGAAAAGTTGGAGTCGCCACCTATTTTATTTTTATTTTAAAGGGAAAATAAAACAAGAAAGAAAAACCCTAAAAGTGACTCCATAATTTTTGGAAAAAAGGCATGTCTTTGAAAAAAACCCGAGTCTTGGTCCGGGGATCAGGTTACTTATTGGGAAGGTACCTCTAGGAGGTAGCACCCCTCTAAGCCCTAAAAAGGTCTCTACTGACTAAGTTGAAGGAAACATGGCAATTAATCGGTTTAATTATGGATACCTAAGTGAGCTAGGGTGATTTCGAAAAATATCATGCTTAGCAGGAAAAACTAATCACAATCATGAAAAAAAAGATTTAGGATACGTACCTGGACTGCTTCTTAAGCGCTATCACAAGACATCAAAGGTTAATTTAAACAATATATCATCCAGCATGTATTTTATTAGAAATAATCAAACAATGAAACATGTATATCAGAACACTCAAGCATTATTAGACATAAGCATTATTTCACAATGACAAGCATATTCACATAATTCAGAAAGTAGGTGATAGAGGACATACCTGGATAGCATAGATAATTTGTAACGTGCTTCCTCAAGTTGTAAGGGGTTAGATAACAAATAATAAAATATAGAAATCCTAGCATGCTTATTATGTAATTAGCATAGCAAAAGTGATCAAAGTATATAGAATCATCAATTATCACATTCATCTTGTATATAATTCCTAAAAAAATAGATAAACATGATTTCAACAAGTGTCAAATGTGGCAACAAAAATAAAATTTGAAAAGATTTTTTTATGTAGGGGTTTCACCAATTCCCCAATCGATATACACGAATTTAGCTTAGAATTATCCCATTTGTTTGGGACCACAAGCTTCGATTCGTGTTTTATTCAAAACCATAATTTCATTTGAAAGATGTGAACCGATCAAAACGTGGTTGCATATTATTTTAAAAAATGAGATTTTGATTCTAAGAACTCTAAATGAATTTTTGAAATGGATTTTTAAGGGGATCTTTTGACTCTAAGAAACTCTAAATGAATTTTTGAAATGGATTTTTGAGGAAAATGAGATTTTGAGAATAGTTTAATATTTTAAAAATAAAAGAAATTAATTTGAAAGCAATAAAGTGTGTGAATCAAAATACCAAGCAAAACAAAAGAGAACAAAACCACAAAGTAGAATTTTTGACAACCAAGAAAATTGAAGGTGAGAATAGAGGCTAATCTTCATGAGTTTCCAAAAGCCTCAAAAAATGAAAATCAAATTGAATGAAGGATCACTAAAGGAACGGGCAAGGCATTCTAAATTAGACAAACTAACAGAGTATTAATTCATGAATTAACCGCTAGGATTTTAAAAGCATATAAATTTAGATAAGGGTGTTCAAGATCTAACATTAATGATTTTTGAAACAAAAACTAAAAATGGATCAATTCAGGTAGGGGACTAAAATTATAGAAGTACCTAAACTAATTAAAGCGAGCTTGGCTAGATTAAACTAAAAACGTGAACTTTCAAACATAGAATTAATTTTACTAATGAACTACAATTATAAAAGTGCTTAAGCTAATTAAAATGAGCCAAACTAAATCAAAGCAAACTAAAGATATGTACTTTCAATCATAGAATTAATTTTATTGATGAACCAAAAATTATAAAAGTGTCTAATCTAAATAGATGAATTAAATTAAATCAAAGTACACTAAAAACATGAACTTTTAAATAAAGAATCAATTTTGTCAATAAATAAATAAAACTATAAAAACACATAAACTAATTAAAAGGAACCAAATTAAATCAAAGAATACTAAAAATATGAACTTCCAAAAACGTGAACTTTCAAACATAGAATTAATTTTACTAATGAACTACAATTATAAAAGTGCTTAAGCTAATTAAAATGAGCCAAACTAAATCAAAGCAAACTAAAGATATGTACTTTCAAACATAGAATTATTTTTATTGATGAACCAAAAATTATAAAAGTGTCTAATCTAAATAGATGAATTAAATTAAATCAAAGTACACTAAAAACATGAACTTTTAAATAAAGAATCAATTTTGTCAATAAATAAATAAAGCTATAAAAACACATAAACTAATTAAAAGGAACCAAATTAAATCAAAGAATACTAAAAATATGAACTTCCAAACATGAAATCAATTTTATTAATAAACTAAAACTATAAAACACCTAAAATAATGAATATAAATTATTAAATCAAAGCAAACTAAAAAAAAAAAAAAAAAACTGAAACTTTCAAACATGGGATCAATTTCATTAATGAACTAAACTATAACAACTATCTAAACTAAATATAATGAATCAAATTAAATTAAAGCAACCTAAAAATACAAACTTTCAAACATAGAATCAATTTTTTCAATGAATTAAAACTATAAAAGTATTTGAACTAAATAGATGAATCAAACTAAATTAGAGTAAACTAAAAAAAAATGAGCTTTCTAACATGAAATCAATTTTATCAACAAATAAATGAATGAATAACAAGTAATTAAAAGAGTAGCAAGTACATGAATAACTGAATGAATAAAATTCAAACGTTTTCAATCCGAAGCAATCAATCAAAATTAAATAGGGATCAAATCAAAATAATCGAAATCGAAAAAAACAATATGCAATCTTTCTAAAGGTTTAATCAATCAATTGAATTAAGATTATGAATAGAATAATTTAATAAACCAAATCGAAACCTAAATTGTACCTAAAAAGATTAATTAATTAAACTAAGAAATCAAAATCAATAGCAAAACTAAACTAAGAAGTAAATTAAGACAAAACTAATTAAATTAAACTCACAAACACATTTTAACTATCATATGGATTAAAACAAAATTAGCATGGACCTATGAATCACGAACAAAAATAATCAAAACTATTTCAAAAGAACTCACCTATATTATAAAAAAATCTGTCTTTGATGCGTTAAGGTGGCTCCCCTCTCCGTGTGGATCTCTATGCTCCCAGAAAAAAAAAAAGTCTATTCCCTCTCCCTTCAGCAAAATCCTCCTTCTTCTTTTTATATGGCGGCACCTTCTTTCTATATGGCAGAACCTTCCTTCCATTCAAAATCCTATTTCCTTTTTTTTAATGCACATGTATAGGGAAAGTGCATACACGGTGACTCATTGAAGATCTCCTAAAAAAATCCTCCTTTTCTCTCCGTGTTCCCCCCTCTCTTTCTGCCCGTTCCTTGCCATATTTTATATGATAGCCCACCTTTGTATGGAATATTTTTTTGTTTCTTTTTGGGAAGTGTATTTCCAACCTTAAAGGAAATCCCACTTTCTAAACTTCTGATGGCACTTACCATTTCAATTGACTTACTAAAAGAAACATGTTAACCCAATGAGTTGTCTAGTAGGTCCCATGGTCATATCATCTTCTCTCTTCCAATTAGACATGGCCGCCTATGCCATTTCTTCGTGTTCCCGCTGCGAAACTTCGTCTTCTTCTGGCTTTCGGTTCTTATGGATCATGAGTAAAGGCTCGTCTTTCCAGGTGGTGTTGCAGACTGGGCACACGAGGCTTCCTTGCTTTCTAACGTGAGCTGCTATGCAGAAGTGAAAGGCGTGCGAGCACTCTGCTGTGTAAATGGCCGTTCCTTGACCAGTCTTCACGCTTTGCAAGCAGATTCCACAGCTATTCCGAAGCTTGAAACTATTTCTGAAGATGGATAACTTTAGAGGGAATCTAGGAGAAGACAGGTTCGAGCCCAGTAGCGATCTCGGGGTTTTGGCGGTGTCGGTGGGCGTAGTGGTTTTGGCTTGGAGTTTGGGACTCTCTTCGATGGAAGGTGTTTGAGCCGCTGCCACAGTGGTTCGGCAGCACAAGTTGGGACTGGAAACAGGTTGAGACTGCAGCCTAGGCGTGGAGGTGTTGCTACCGCTGGAAAACAACCCCAACTTCGTATCGCTTCTAGGGCTGGGACTGGGGCTAGGAGTGGTATACCGCTGCTTATTTATTTTGTCTAAGCTCTCTTGTAGGCTGACCCAGTCATTGATCTTCATAGCATTCTTCATCTGATCAATAGTAGTAGACATCTCCTCAAACCGCTTGTCTTTGGCAGATCGCCCAACACGCTCTTAACCATCAAAATCATCGCTATCACTAGCATTAGCCCGTAGGTATCTGCTCCCAGCATGTGGGGCAGACTCGCCTGCTGCTTCTCCCCTTTCAATTCCATCCTCATAATCACTCTTCTTCTCCTCAGTGTCACTGTCAAAGCTCAATCAATGCAGCAAATAAAACACCAGAATTATCTGGAGCATTACGAAGCCCAGATACTTGTTTTGATGCCTTAGGAATTTCTTGCCAAAGCTCATTCGATGCAACAAAGAAATCACTAGAACTATCTGGACCATTATGAGACCCACTTACGTGTTTGGCTCCCTTGTCTTGTATCATTCCCCTTCCGTGACTTAAATTTCTCTCCGATCAGCATCAAACTCTTCTGTATCAGAATCTTCATCATCGACGAACCAATCTTCATCCTCATTCCAAGGGTCTGCTCCAAAATCAAGGCTTTAGGATTTAGTATCTTCTGGTACTTCAAACCGGACAACTCCATCTTTAACAGTAGCAAGCTCTCCCTCAATAATATCCTCATGCAAAACAGAATAAAATTAAAAATAAATAAAAAAATTAGAAGAAAAGAGAAGAAACTAATGGAAATCATGAGATTGGTAATAAAATAAAATATGATTTAAAAAGAAAAGAAAGAGAACAATGAGAGACTAGATTATATATCCATCATTCAATAAGTGGGCTATATGCACATTTTGGAGTGTAAACAATTCAAGCATTTCCTATTAGATAAGTGAATAAATAAAAGTAAAAAAATAGAAAATAGTAATAATAATAATAATGACAATGATGATAATAAACAAATAAAGAGTAAAAAATGAAAATGAATAAACAAAAATAAATATAATTATCGAATACATGCAATAATAATAATAATAATAATAATAATAATAATAATAATAATAAGAGTTATATATATATATATATATATATATATATATATATATATATATATATATATATATAAGTTGAGCCCGGTGAAGTGTTTAAACGAGCCTAAGTTGGCGCTTAATGAACTAAGTGTCCTAAAGTGATCGGGGTATTGTCTAAGTGGCCTAAACATGCCTAAGAACTATCCTAAAAAGGAATGGAAAGCTTAAGTCTAAATCAAAACTGCCAAGGGTCACGGTAAAGGAGTTAGGCAATCCCTTAACCAGAGTCTCCGAGGTGGCTCAAGAAAGGTAAGTCGTATGAGTAGTAATGGGCCACCAGGAACTACCATGGAGCACTGAAAATGAATTTTAAAGACATGTGTTAAAGGAACAAAATTGAGGGTCTACAGGGATGTATACCTTGAAAGAAGAGGATGATACAAAAGCAAAGTTTGCAGCTATGACAAGAAGATTGGAGGAGCTGGAACTGAAAGAGGTGCATGAAGTGCAAGCTGTTGCTGAAGCACCAGTGCAAGTGAAGCTATGTCCTAATTGTCAATCATATGAACACTTGGTGGAGGAATGCCCTACAAGTTCAGCTGAAAGGGAAATGTTTGGAGAGCAAGCAAATGTTGTTGGACAATTCAAGCCCAATAACAATGCACCCTATGGAAACACTTACAACTCAAGTTGGAGGAATCATCCAAATTTTTCATGGAAGCCTAGAGCACCTTAGTACCAATAGCCAGATCAACCATCTCAACAATCTTCAAGTCTTGAACAAGCCATTTTGAATCTCAGCAAGGTAGTGGGAGATTTTGTTAGAGAACAAAAAGCCATCAATACTCAACTTAATCAAAGAATTGACAGAGTAGAGAATACTCTAAACAAAAGGATGGATGGAATGCAAAATGATATAACCCAAAAGATAGATAATCTCCAATACTCAATATCAAGGCTCACAAATTTGAATACAGTGCAAGAAAAGGGAATATTTCCTTCTCAACCTCACCAAAAACCCAAGGGTGTCCATGAAGTGGAAAGCCATGAAGGAGAATCATCACAGATGAAAGATGTCAAAGCCTTGATCACTCTAAGGAGTGGTAGGAAAATTGAGCAGCCACCACCTAAGCCACCTGTTGAAGAGGAAGAAACAAGGAAAGAGGGGGAAATGGAAGACAAGAAGGGAGATATCAGTGAAAAGAAAGAAGACAATGAGTCAACAATAAATGCAAATCCAGAGAAGGAACTTCTGAAGGAAGAAATGCTGAAGAAATCAACTTCTCCACCTTTTCCTCAAGCATTGCATGGGAAGAAGGGGATTAGAATTGCAGCTGAAATTCTTGAAGTATTGAGACAAGTTAAAGTCAATATCCCACTGTTGGATATGATTAAACAAGTTCCAACATATGCAAAATTCCTAAAGGACTTGTGTACTATCAAAAGAGGGTTGACTGTAAATAAGAAAGCCTTTTTGACTGAGCAAGTAAGTGCAATCTTACAGTGTAAGTCTCCTTTGAAGTATAAAGATCCGGGAAGTCCTACCATTTCAGTCATGATTGGAGGAAAGGTAGTGGAGAAAGCTTTATTAGACTTGGGAGCTAGTGTGAATTTGCTTCCATATACTGTCTATAAGCAATTGAGACTTGGTGAGTTGAAGTCAACAACAATCACTCTATCTCTAGCAGATAGATCAGTAAAAATTCCCAAAGGAGTAATTGAGGATGTCTTGGTTCAAGTTGATAATTTCTACTATCCAGTGGATTTTATTGTTCTTGGTACAGTACCTACTGTAAAGGAAGCTAATTTAGTTCCTATCATCCTGGGAAGACCATTCCTTGCTACCTCAAATGCAATTATCAACTATAGGAATGGGCTCATGCAACTCACTTTTGGCAATATGACACTTCATCTCAACATTTTTTATATGTCTAAAAATCAAATCACTCCGAAAGAAGAAGAGGGTCCAGAGGAAGTGTGTATTATTGACACTCTGGTAGAGGAGCACTGCAATCAGAATATGCAAGATAAGCTACATGAAAGTTTTGCGGATTGTGAGGAAGGTTTGTCTGAACCTCCTAATGAGCTTGCTACTTTACAAAGTTGGAGGAGAATAGAAGAGATTCTACCTTTGTTCAATGAAGAAGAGGGAGCAGATGCTGAAAAAGAGATCCCAAAACTCAGTTTGAAGCCTCTACCTGCAGAGCTGAAATATACATTCCTTGAAGACAATAATCAATGTCCTGTTGTAATATCTTCATCTCTGACCAGTCATCAAGAGAAGGGTTTAATGGAAGTTCTCAAGAGGTGTAAGAAAGCTATAGGATGGCAAATATCTTATTTGAAAGGCATTAGTCCTTTAGTCTGCACGCATCATATATATATGGAGGAGGAAGCTAAGCCAATTCGTCAACTTCAAAGAAGATTGAATCCTCATTTACAAGAGGTTGTGCGAGCTGAGGTGCTGAAGCTACTTCAAGCAGGTATTATCTACCCTATATCTGATAGCTCTTGGGTGAGTCCCACTCAAGTGGTTCCAAAGAAGTCAGGGATTATTGTGGTTCAGAATGAAGAAGGAGAAGAAATCACTACACGCCTCACTTTAGGGTGGAGGGTGTGTATTGATTATAGAAAGTTGAATGCAGTAACCAGGAAAGATCATTTTCCATTGCCATTTATCGATCAAGTGTTGGAAAGAGTCTCTGGACATCCGTTCTACTGTTTTTTGGACAGGTATTCAGGGTATTTTCAAATTCAGATTGCTGTGGAAGATCAGGAAAAGACCCCTTTTACATGCCCATTTGGAACATATGCTTATAGAAGAATGCCTTTTAGTTTATGTAATGCACCTGCAACATTTCAAAGGTGTATGTTAAGTATCTTCAGTGATATGGTGGAGCGAATTATGGAGGTTTTCATGGATGACATCACTGTATATGGAGGTACATTTGAGGAATGCTTAGTCAATTTGGAAGCAGTTCTTCACAGATGCATTGAAAAAGACTTGGTGCTCAATTGGGAGAAATTCCATTTTATGGTATGTCAAGGAATTGTCCTTGGTCATATCATTTTAGAAAAGGGCATTGAAGTTGATAAAGCAAAGGTGGAGCTCATTTCCAAATTGCCATCCCCAACAACTGTAAAAGGAGTAAGGCAGTTCCTTAGCCATGCAGGTTTCTATAGGAGGTTCATAAAAGATTTTTCAAAGCTTTCAAAACCTCTTTGTGAGCTGTTAGCTAAGGATGCTAAGTTTATATGGGATGAGAGATGTCAAGATAGCTTTGATCAATTGAAGAAATTTTTAACAACAACTCCAATAGTGAGGGCCCCTAACTAGCAACTACCTTTTGAACTAATGTGTGATGCCAGTGACTTTGCTATAGGAGCTGTGCTTGGTCAAAGAGAAGATGGGAAGCCCTATGTGATCTACTATGTAAGCAAAACATTGAACGAAGCCCAGAGGAACTACACAACTACAGAGAAAGAATTGTTAGCTGTGGTATTTGCCTTGGACAAATTTCGTGCTTATCTAGTAAGGTCTTTCATCATTGTTTTTATTGACCATTCAGCCTTGAAATATTTATTGACAAAGCAAGATGCAAAAGCAAGGTTGATAAGATGGATTCTTTTGTTACAAGAATTCGATCTTCAAATCAGAGATAAGAAAGGAGTGGAGAATGTGGTAGCTAACCACCTCTCAAGGTTAGCTATAGCACATAATTCTCATGCCTTGCCTATTAATGATGATTTTCCTGAGGAATCACTTATGTTTCTAGTCAAAACTCCTTGGTATGCTCACATTGCTAATTATTTAGTTACTGGTGAAATTCCAAGTGAGTGGAATGCACAAGACATGAAGCACTTCTTTGCAAAAATTCATGCTTATTATTGGGAAGAGCCTTTCCTTTTTAAATATTGTGCAGATCAGATCATAAGGAAATGTGTGTCTGAGGAAGAGCAACGGGGAATTCTAAACCATTGTCATGAGAATGCATGTGGAGGCCACTTTGCCTCTCAGAAAACAGCTATGAAGGTGTTGCAATCAGGGTTTACTTGGCCATCTCTGTTCAAAGATGCCCACATCATGTGTAGAAGTTGTCATAGATGGCAAAGGCTTGGCAAGCTGACAAAAAGAAATCAAATGCCCATGAACCCCATTCTAATAGTTGAACTATTTGATGTATGGGGCATTGACTTCATGGGACCTTTTCCAATGTCTTTTGGTAATTCCTATATCTTGGTGGGGGTGGATTATGTTTCTAAATGGGTTGAGGCAGTCCCCTGTAAACAAAATGATCATAGAGTGGTTCTCAAGTTTCTGAAAGAGAACATTTTTGCAAGATTCGGAGTGCCCAAAGCTATAATCAGTGATGGAGGTTCTCATTTTTGCAACAAGCCTTTTGAAAGTTTGTTAGCCAAGTATGGAGTGAAGCATAAGGTAGCTACACCTTACCATCCACAGACTTCCGGGCAAGTTGAGCTAGCAAACAGGGAGATAAAGAACATACTGATGAAAGTGGTGAGTACAAACAGGAAAGATTGGTCTATTAAGCTTCATGACTCATTATGGGCATATAGAACAACTTATAAGACTATTCTTGGTATGTCCCCCTATCGTCTTGTTTATGGAAAAGCATGTCATCTCCCTGTGAAAGTTGAATACAAAGCTTGGTGGGCAATTAAAAAGTTGAATATGGACTTGATCAGAGCAGGAGCAAAGAGGAGCTTAGACCTTAATGAGATGGAGGAATTAAGAAATGATGCTTACATCAATTCCAAAGTTGCAAAACAGAGGATGAAGAGGTGGCATGATCAACTAATTTCCAACAAGGAATTTCAGAAAGGCCAGAGAGTTTTACTCTATGACACAAGACTCCATATCTTTCCTGGAAAGCTCAAGTCTAGGTGGATCGGTCCATTCATTATCCATCAAGTACTTAACCATGAGGTAGTGGAATTATTGAATTCCAATGGCAAGGACACTTTTAAAGTCAATGGATATCGTCTCAAGCCATTCATGGAGCCGTTTAAACCAGACAAGGAGGAAATCAACCTCCTTGAGCCTCAAAAAGCCTGAGCAAAGAAGGGTTTGATGGACTTGGTTTACCAAAGTCCAAAATTTTTGTAAATTTTGTAAATTTTAAAGTTTTATTTCTACTTTTGATCTTAGTTTTTGATCTTAAATTGTGTGTTTTTATGTAATTTCATCTTTTTGAATGATTTCAGGTGAGAGAAAATGTAAAGGAAGAAATCGGAGCGAAAACAGAGCAAAAACAGAGCACAAACAGGGGAGAAAAAGAGCTCTGCGAGATTTCGCAGCCAAAGAGGATTTCTCTGCGAAAACGACTTTTTGTTGCGAAATCAGTTCGCAACACTTTTGAGTCCTTTGCGAAAGTTTTCGCAGCTGCGAATCCAAGAATGGCACACGAGTGCCACTCCGTAGCACAGGAGCCCCAATTTCGCAGCTGCAAAGTGGTCTGCGAACCACTAAGGCGCAAAAAACCCCAATTCCGCAGCGATATCTCCATTTCGAAGGGTGTTTCGCAACTGCGAAACCGATTTTTGGCACATGAGCGCCATTCCGCAGCATAGTGACTCCAATTTCGCAGCTGCGAAGTGAGCTGCGAAAGTGATTTTCTCCTACGAAACGCCCAATTTTGCTGCGAAAGTGATTTTCTTCTGCGAAACCTAAAAATGACCTTTAATATTCCTCTACTCTTTATAAATACCGGTCATTTGGGCTGCGAAACCATTTCAGAAAGAGGAAAAGTCGTAGCAACCGCCTCTTCACCTCCTCTCCATCGCCCGACACCGCTAACACCTCCGTTCGTCCCCTCCGTTCATCACCGCCGCCCAAACCTCGTTAGTTCGTAATGGCACGAACCAGAGGCGCTAAGTGTTCCTCTCCCTCCGCCCGAAGCCAACGCCGCGTGAGGCGCCTGTGCAAGCTTCAACCTCTGAGCCGCCACGGTCGGAAGTCGTTCCGCCTCCTGTGAAGCCCACGCCAAAGAAGCACCAGGCCAAGCCGACATTGCAGACGCCGCCGGCAAGGCGCTACCTTACCAGGTCAGGGGGCCGTCCTTTACAAAAGCGAGCTAGAGTGGAAAGCTCGGAACCCATCGACTTGACAGGGCAATCCCCTGTTCCATCTCCAGAGTCATCTCCGGTGCCATCTCCGGCACCACCGGCGAAGCCTCAAGCAAGCCAGCCGCCGCCTTCTGAGCCCAAAATTTCGTCTGGGCCAGCTCCGGAAGAGATAATCAGGCGTCCAATGCTCACTCAGCCACCAATTGAAGGCAATTTGGACTGCCGAGCTAGGCCATTCCATTCTGAGCTGTGTTTTGACACAGCTGCCTTCCAGTTGCGGCCAGAACTTGAAGGATCATTCCAATTGCTGCGCAGATATCGAATGGAGCAGCTTCTGACCCCGCAAGACTTCTTTTACCCCAGAGTAGCATTGGATTTTTATAAATCCATGACCACTCAACAGGTCTGAGATCCCACCTTAATTCATTTTACCATTGATGGTAGACATGGCATCCTTGGAGCTCGTCATATAGCTGAGGCCCTGCATATCCCATATGAGCCCAGCCATTTTGATGATTTCCAAGCTTGGGCCAGTCCATCTCAGCTGGAGATGGTGCATATCCTGTCTGGAGGAGCTTCCAGAAATCCATATCTGTTGAGGGGGGAACTTCCTCCAAGGATGTTCCTCATTGATGCCCTTTTGCGCCATAATATTTATCTTTTCCAGCATTGGACCCAGAGAAGAGGAATTCTGTTGGAGGCTTTGTTCAGAATGTGTGAGGGATACTTTTTTGGTCCTCACCACTTAATCATGGCAGCCCTTTCTCTACTTTGAAGAGAAGATGCATAAGAAGAAGTTGCCAAGAGCTGATGCCATCCCACTTCTCTTCCCGAGGCTGCTTTGTCAAATTCTTGAGCATTTAGGGTACCCAGCAGAGCCTCAGTTGGAGCGAAAGAGGATTTGTAGAGATGTGTTTACTTTCGAAAAATGGAGCAACATGACAACTTATAGGATGGAGCAGCCAGAGCTTCCACAGCCAGCTCAGGTTCCAGCTGCTAGGAGAGCATCTCCACGTCTTATACCTGAGGGTATACCTGTTGCCTCTCCTTCCATAGCCAAAGCCTCTCCAGTTCCTCCAGTTGCCCCAGCTTCAGCACAACCTTCCACATCAGCCGAGCTAAGGATGACCATCCCTATTTCTGAGTATAGGGATTTATGCCAGGCATTGCAGACCTTGACAACCTCTCAGAGCAGCCTTGCTTAAGAGATGGCAGCTTTGAGAGCTCGCCAAGAGCAAATGATGACCACTCAGGCTCACCACACTACCATTTTGAGCCAGCTCCAGCAGTATCTTGGTCTCCCATCAACAGCAGAGCCACACTCTCAGGTTACAGAGCCTCAGGCCCCTCCTAAGCCAGCTGAAGAGGCAGAGCCATCTGCCTAGGCCATCAGCACCAGCATCACCCTCCTATATGAACATATATATATCTATTATATATTTCCTTTGTGTATTTCGTTTTAGTTAGTCATATATGAAATCCCTCACATTTTGATAGCATATATGGGGACTACTTGGATTACTTGGATTACTTGTATTACTTCTTTTCCAACTGTACTCAAATGATTAAAGTAATACAAAGTCTAGTTTTTTGTTAACTCTTAGCATTAATTTATTCTTATTTCCTTTGCTCACACCTTTTATTCTTTTTGAAACATGTGGTTTCTCCAATCAGTATTCGAAATTGATATCACTCAGGAGGTACCACTTCCTCCCTTTAATTTCAATCACCCATATCACATTGAGGACAATGCTCAGCTCGGTTGGGGGGGGGGGGGGGGGGGGGAGATATGAGGAAGGAAGTTTGCCAAGTTGAAGGAAGTATGCTAAGTTATTTTGATATTTTAGCCTTGTCTAGTAAAGTAGTTGTAGTTTTTTGCTTGTTACTTTAATCTCCATGGTTTATGAAGAAAAATTTTCAAATTAAAACAGGAGAAACTGAACTTTTGCTTTTCATCTAACTTAGAGTTTGGATTATGCTTGCTAAAGTGGTTCAATTGTTGAAACTTCTATTGAAATCAAGTGTAGTCCTTCCACTTTAAACTATTCACACACACTGTGTGATGCGACTCATGGTAGCTTAGCTTTAAAGGCGTATCAACAAAATTTATACCTTAGATACTATTACTAAAGTAGCCAAGCTACTATAGCATAGTGGTTCTAGGATCGTTCACTGGGAAGGGTTTTCGCAAACACAAGTGATATTCAAATTAGGAAAATAGGTGATTTTCTTATGGATGTTAGCTTTAAAAGAAGATGTAAATGTTTTAGAGAGATTTAAACTAATTTAAGCTAACATTAAAGACTAAAATGAAAGGGTGTAAAAACAAGTTTCTCAAAGATAGGATAGTTATGCTCTGGCTCTTATGCAAATTGGAAATCTCAGGATAGGCTCCTCGCGTTGGGGTTGCAACTATGGTGATGCTTGCTTCCCGAACCGGTATGGATTTAGCAAATCAAGTTTTAATCCTTTAAAATGGAAAAACAGATGGTAGTGAATTTCATCAATGGTTATTCACCTTAGACTTCCTTTGAATGGCTCGTAAGAGATAACTAATGGTCTAAAGCCAAAAGCTTACCAAATATTGGCAACTCAAAGTCATTCCAAGTGATAAACTCACATTTCAATGGCCATTGAAATTGGTTCTAATGGATTAATGCAAAACTTGGAATTGAAAACCTCACCTTCCAATAGCTCGTAGGAGATAACTAATGGATAGAAATCCAAAAGCTTATCAAGTATTGGCCGTTGGAAGTTGTCTAATGGAAATAAAAACTAAACTTTGCATTAATGAACCATTAATGAAAAACGACTACCTTACCTTCCGGGTGTGAGAAATTTCCATGGGAAATGCATCCAAGCCATCACATAACATCCATACTTTGAGAAACTTAAAAGGTTAGCCTCTCATCCTTGGAGATTTCATCCACCAAGGATGTTTGGCTACTAAGAAAATAAGAAAGAGAAAAGAAAAGAAGAAACAGAGAAAGGCTCTGTGGTATATTTCAATATATATGGGTATATTACATATATTTCTCCATATGTTTCAACGGATGCAAAGGAGTATAAATAGAGAAGCTTTTCCATCCTTCCTAGCTAAGAAATCTTATGATTGGTGGATTACAAGGAGAAGAATGGAAATTTATACAAAAATATCTAAAAAGAAAAGATCTCGTGTGGAGTCGGCAAAACAGGGGAGGTTTCGCACAGGGGTGCGAAATTCGCACAGGGGTGTGCGAAATTCGCACACCATTCAGAGGAGATTTCGCACAGGTGTGCGAAATTCGCACACCATTCAGAAGGTGTGCGAAATTTTCGCATACCTGGAGCAGTTTTCTTCCGAAGGTCATAACTTCCTCGTTTCAGCTCCAAATCGTGCACGGTTTGAAGCGTTGGATTCTTGACTTCTTGAGATTTAAAATGATATATAGCATGTAAAAAATGGACTTCGGGAAGTGCTCCAAAAGTGCCAAAGAACACTGCAGCTGCTGACCTCAGATTTCCTCCTTGCTTCTCTTTGCTTCTCTTTTTGCTTTTCTTTGCTTTTCTTTGCTTTTCTTCTTTGGTTGGCTTGTCTAAGTAGCTCCTCCATCATTTGGCATGCTTGAATTGATTCTTAAGCTGATATAAACATGTAAACTTGCCACAAAATGGTTAAAACCAATTACTAAGGACCTTAATGAATTAATTGGGTTAAATGAATATGATTACTACCCAAAGGTGCTTAAAACCATTATAATTAGGTCTACAAAATAGCACTTTTTGGTAGTAATCACACCCCCCAACCGACTCATTGCTAGTCCCTTAGCAATGGAGGAGATAAAAACTAAGTAAACTATAATAATATACATAAAAGGGATCATGCAAATCACTCCAAAAAATGATATGAGTGGCATGATGGACATCCATGGATCAAAAAAAGATGTGAAACTCAACCTATAATAAGAGTTGTCAAAGCATTTACTTGATCATAGAGTACAAAGAATGGATATTATGCAAGTTTAAGCATCAAAAGAATTTCCACTCTCAAAAGATCCAAATCAAATTCTTCCACTAAAAGCTAAGTGTTAATGTGATTAGCTTCCGAGTATAGTATGGATAACTATCATCTCCCCCCAACCTAAGTCTTTCTTTAAGCTTAGCAAAATTAACCATCTCTTGATAGGCTAGGAATGCACCTCTTATTCACAATTCTTTTCACTTACTAAACTTAACCAATTCACCCATGTAACAAGCAGAGGATCGGTGACTCCCAACCAATAAAGGCTTAGGGCACCAGGCTTTAAAGGCTTTCGCCACCCCTTCGGACCATGCTCAGGTTTCAAGGCAAGCAAAGAAGTTTATTCTATATATATATTTTTTTCTTTTTCTTTTTCTTTTTTTTTTTTTTTTTTTTTTTTTTTTTCAAAGACTCATTGGTCTTTATGAGGTGTCCCAACACTATTAAAGAGAGGTTAAAGGTGTCAAATTATGATTTCTCAAGCTTAGAGGGTGAAATAGTTTCACATCTTATAACCGGAATCTAATGTATGTGTGTGCGAATAGCTTAAGGTGGAAGAGATAAGTTTGCATGCAATGGGAGTTTCAATAATTCATCAACTTTTAGAAGAGCATAATACAAACTCTAAGACTCATGTAATCAAGTTGAAACTCGACTTCTCTCATTTAATTTTGAGAGTTAATCCTTAATATCCATGGAGAGTAGAATAAAAACTTAAAAAATTTTAAAATTAAGCAAAAAGCAACTAAATTACCAAAATAACTTAGCATTAATAACAAAAACTTCCTTCCTCAACTCTCCCCCCAACCAAGCTGAACATTGTCCTCAATGTGACAAAGCGATTAAAAAATAGGGAGGAAGTGGTACCTCTTGAGTAATATGGAGTCTGAGTCATGTAGGAGAAACCACATGTTTCAAAGAAAACATAAGAGTTAGTGAGTAGAGGAAATAGAAAAATGCCAAGTTTAAACAAAAAATGATGTCTATATATGATGTATCATCAGTAATACATCCAATATAAAGCATCAAAACATGGAATTATCTATACTAATATGTAAATAAAAAAATTAAAGAGATGATCAAGTAATGGAAGGGTCCTGTGGAGCTGATGCATCTGTGGTAGCCTTCTGAGTGGGTTGGATCAGGACTTTGGCCTCTATTCTGGTATTCTCCTTGGATGGCATAGTCTCCTCAACTGGAGCTCTCAGTTGGAGCTATGGGCTTTGATGGTTTAAGGAGGTTATAAATGGAGTGAAAGGCTTCATGTGTGTGATCCCAGGTGTGCGGGGCTCTTTGACTGCTCTGGGGAGCTGTGGCATAGCCTCCTCGGGTCTTAGGCATAATGGAGTAAAGAAATGAGGCTTAGAGGCTTAGGATTGGGAGGGTAGGGATGAAGAAACTGAAATTTTCGCACGGGGGGGGGGGGGGGGGGTAGGTGTGCGAATTTCGCATACCTCAAAAAGGGGTGTGCGAAATTTTCGCACAGGGCACTATTCACCCGCGCAAATGCAAAAGTGTGGCTCCTTCAAATGGCCATAACTTCTTCGTTTCAAATCCAAATCGCACACCGTTTGAACCACTGGACTCCTGACTTCCTAAGCTTCAAAACGACATATGGCATGCATAATTTGAGCTCCAGAAAGTGCTCCAAAAACGTGTCCAACAGTAGCAAAAATGGGTGCGGCTGCAACATTTCCGTTTAAGCTTTGCACAGCCGTCTTCAAACGGCCATAACTTCTTCATTTCAACTCCAAATCAAGCACCGTTTGAAGCTATGAACTCCTGACTTCCCAAGCTTTGAAACGAGATATAGTACGCATGAAATGAACTTCGGGAAGTTTTTCGCACAGGGGAGGGGGGGGGGTGTGCGAATTTCGCACACCTCAAGAGGGGGTGTGCGAATTTCGCATTCCTGTGGTTCTCCAAGACAGAGAGCATTTTTTTGAAAATTGGTGAAAAAGCAATTTCGCACCGGGTTCGCACCAGGTTCACATACCTGTGAAATTCGCACAAGGGACAGAGAGTATGCAATTTTGAAAAGTGGAGCAAAAATGAATTCGCACCGGGTAGGGGAGGTATGCGAATTTCGCACACCTCAAAAGGGGGTGTGCGAAATTTGCTGAAACTTGATTTTTCCTCCCCTGTTTTCCCCTGTTTCCACCAAGGCTCCATTCTTCAAGCCTTCCTACCTACATGAACACTTCAAAACTCATCTCAAAAACATATTAAAACTAAATTAAAGCTAAGAATTCAAACTAAAACATGCATAAATTAAAAAAAAAAAAAAAAAAAAAAGCATAGAATTTAAATGAAGCTGATAGCATGTACCCCAAAAAGAAGATGAACTATTTAGCTCATCCTCACTCACACACCCACTTCATGCTGAATTCCCCCTGGATCCCAAACAAAATTGGCATCCTTCCCAATTGGTCCAAGGGAATTCGTTTCTCTTCTCTTCCCTAGAGAAGTGGATGCTTTAAAGGGTTCAAGTAACCCTTTATCATCTTGAACCTTATGATTTTCAATGGAAGGTTGGTCCATAGAGTTGTCATAGCAATCCCCCACCAAAGTGTCGATCATCAACACTTTCCTTGATATTTTTGCATTGGTTCCTTGAAGGTTATGGTGGGGTTGAGGAGGAAGCTTCCTTTTCCCCCTTGCTATGTCGAGATTGGTGAGCTTCTCAATGGAGTCTTGAATTTTTCTATCCTTAGTGATAGATCATTATAAACTTCCTCCATTCTTACATTTATTGAACTCTCCAAATTATCAATCTTGTCATTAAGATGAGAGTTGATCTTTTGTTGCTCACCTACAAAGTCCTCCATGACTTTGCTTATCTTCAAAATGGCTTGCTCCAATGAAGATGTACTCATTGATGGTTGAGGTTGAGGTTGGGTTGTAAGGTTGGGATGGTTATTCCAACTTGAGGTGTAGGAGCTTTGGTAACCGCGCATTTCTCTCATAGTTGGAATGGTAGGGCACTCCCCTACCGTATGCTCATATGAATCATCTCCATTCAAAGCATACTTACTACCCCATTGGCTTTGTTGACTTTGCCTTTTCTCTAATTCAATCCGATCCCTCATGGATAGGTATGCGAATTTGTCCTTCGGTTGATGTTGAGAACTTTGATCACTACCCCATTGGCTTTGTTGAACTTGCCTTTTCCCCAATTTAATCCGATCCCTCATGGATAAGTATACAAATTTGTCCTTCTCATGATCATAATGAGAGCTTTGATCTTCATATGGAATTTCCATTTCTAAAAAAAATGATATTCAACTAAGACTCTTTTCTTCAACTTGTACCAGGGTTCCCTCGTGGTCTCGAATCCAACAAGGAATGCACAAATTGAAATTAAAACAAAAATAAAAGAAAAGAGAATAAAAAAAAAAATTTAACTAAACAAAAACTAAACTAAAAAAAAATATAAGAAAACTCACCAAACTTGTGATGAAGATCACAAGTTACCCTTAATGGTTGCTTCACTGTGCTTGTGGCACCTTCCCCGGCAACGGCGCCATTTGATGCTACTCGAGCAACGGCGCCATTTGATTCATTCCCCGGCAGCGGCGCCATTTGATGCGACTCATGGTAGCTTAGCTTTAAAGGCGTATCAACAAAATTTATACCTTATATACTATTACTAAAGTAGCCAAGCTACTATAGCATAGTGGTTCTAGGATTGTTCACTGGGAAGGGTTTTCGCAAACACAAGTGATATTCAAATTAGGAAAATAGGTGATTTTCTTATGGATGTTAGCTTTAAAAGAAGATGTAAATGTTTTAGAGAGATTTAAACTAATTTAAGCTAACATTAAAAACTAAAATGAAAGGGTGTAAAAACAAGTTTCTCAAAGATAGGATAGTTATGCTCTGGCTCTTATGCAAATTGGAAATCTCAGGATAGGCTCCTCGCGTTAGGGTTGCAACTATGGTGATGCTTGCTTCCCGAACCGGTATGGATTTAGCAAATCAAGTTTTAATCCTTTAAAATGGCAAAACAGATGGTAGTGAATTTCATCAATGGTTATTCACCTTAGACTTCCTTTGAATGGCTCGTAAGAGATAACTAATGGTCTAAAGCCAAAAGCTTACCAAGTATTGGCAACTCAAAGTCATTCCAAGTGATAAACTCACCTTTCAATGGCCATTGAAATTGGTTCTAATGGATTAATGCAAAACTTGGAATTGAAAACCTCACCTTCCAATAGCTCGTAGGAGATAACTAATGGATAGAAATCCAAGAGCTTATCAAGTATTGGCCGTTGGAAGTTGTCTAATGGAAATAAAAACTAAACTTTGCATTAATGAACCATTAATGAAAAACGACTACCTTACCTTCCGGGTGTGAGAAATTTCCATGGGAAATGCATCCAAGCCATCACATAACATCCATACTTTGAGAAACTTAAAAGGTTAGCCTCTCATCCTTGGAGATTTCATCCACCAAGGATGTTTGGCTACTAAGAAAATAAGAAAGAGAAAAGAAAAGAAGAAACAGAGCAAGGCTCTGTGGTATATTTCAATATATATGGGTATATTACATATATTTCTCCATATGTTTCAACAGATGCAAAGGAGTATAAATAGAGAAGCTTTTCCATCCTTCCTAGCTAAGAAATCTTATGATTGGTGGATTACAAGGAGAAGAATGGAAATTTATACAAAAATATCTAAAAAGAAAAGATCTCGTGTGGAGTCGGCAAAACAGGGGAGGTTTCGCACAGGGGTGCGAAATTCGCACAGGGGTGTGCGAAATTCGCACACCATTCAGAGGAGATTTCGCACACCATTCAGAAGGTGTGCGAAATTTTCGCATACCTGGAGCAGTTTTCTTCCGAAGGTCATAACTTCCTCGTTTCAGCTCCAAATCGTGCACGGTTTGAAGCGTTGGATTCTTGACTTCTTGATCTTTAAAATGATATATAGCATGTAAAAAATGAACTTCGGGAAGTGCTCCAAAAGTGCCAAAGAACACTGCAGCTGCTGACCTCAGATTTCCTCCTTGCTTCTCTTTGCTTCTCTTTTTGCTTTTCTTTGCTTCTCTTTGCTTTTCTTTGCTTTTCTTCTTTGGTTGGCTTGTCTAAGTAGCTCCTCCATCATTTGGCATGCTTGAATTGATTCTTAAGCTGATATAAACATGTAAACTTGCCACAAAATGGTTAAAACCAATTACTAAGGACCTTAATGAATTAATTGGGTTAAATGAATATGATTACTACCCAAAGGTGCTTAAAACCATTATATTTAGGTCTACAAAATAGCACTTTTTGGTAGTAATCACTGTGCACAATAGATTCCGATTATAAGATGAAAAACTATTTCCCCCTTGACTTAGAAAATTTTGGGACTTGGTACCTTTGACCTCATTAATGATATTGAGACACCCTATGAAAGGCCAATGAGCCTTTGAAAAAGAAAAAGAGATAAAATAAAATGTTTGCTTGCCTTGAAACCCGAGCAAGGTCTGAGGGGTATATGGTGAAAACCTTTAAAACCTGGTGCCCTAAGCCTTAATTGGTTGGGAGTCACCGGCCTCAATGCTCATTACAAGGGTGGATAGGTGGAGTTAGCATATGGTAGGCAAAAAGGGTATATGAAAAAGTCCGGGGTAAAATCCGAGGAGTTAGTGGTTGAAAGATCCTTAAAGCTTGATGCCCTAAACCTTGATTGGTTGGGAGTCATCGATGGACCCCCGTTACATGGACAATTCAGAAAAGAATGCCCCTTAAGCCTGGTACCTTAAAAAAAATAATAATAAATAAAAAAAAATAAAAAAAATAAGGTGATTTCTCTGCCTATTGAATTTGGTCAGTTTGCTAAGTGTTGAAAAGAGATAGGTTGGGGGGAGAGATTAGTTTAGCATACTATATTCGGAAACTATCATCTTACACTTAGATTTTTGTGGAAGAATAAAGTTTGGTTCTTTGGAAGTGAAAATGATTTTAAAACTTCAATTTGCATAATGCATTCCCTTGATCAATGGTATTTAGCAAAGTTTGTGGTAACTCTTGTTGAAATTTGAGTTTATATTTCTTTAAGGTTCCATGTGAGAGTTTTTCAATCATGCCACTTAAATATTTTTTGGAAGTGATAAGCATGATGTTGTAAATTATGGTATTTTTATTTTATTTTTCCCTCCTTCATTGCTAAGGGACTAGCAATATGTCAGTTGGGGGGAGTCATTACTACTCAAAAATTTCTATTTGATAGCTTGTAATTAATCCTTTTAAACACTTTTGAGTAGTAGTTATTGCCTTTTAACCCAATTAACATGTTAAGGCCTCTTACAATCAATTCTAATCAAATTGCCTTAAGTTTTGGTGTTTTGATAGCTTTTAGATCACCAAAGCAATATGAGATTGAGGAGAGTTATTTGGAATCCTTGGCAAAGCAATGGGAAGCTCAAAGGCATGAAGAACCAAAGCTTTGAAGCCCTTTTGCCATAAGCAAAGTTGAAATGCAAGGAGGGGAAGCAAAGAGAATCCAGTCATGAGGCATTCTTGATGACAGTCATTTCAGCCACTTTTGGAGCACTTTCTGAAGTCCAAATTATTCATGCTATATGTCATTTGAAAGCTTAGGAAGTCAACAATCCAATACTTCAAACTGTGTTCGATTTGGAGCCGAAATGAGGAAGTTACAGCCTTTGGAAGACAACTGCTCCAAGCTGAAGGAAGGATTCAGCAAAGTGCTGTGAAATCACCATTTTGTTGCGGAATGATTTCGCAGCCTTTTTGCACAGTGCTATGGATTTACCTTGAAGTTTCACGACGCGATGAAAGCCAAACACCACAAGATGAAAGCCAACTTCGCAGTGTTGCGGAACCAGCCTTTTGCTGCGAAGTGATTTCGCAGCCCTTCTTGTTTGTCTACGAAATTTCGCAGACCTCATTTTTCTCCTGCGAAATGGTCCTTAGTGCTTCCCGATATATGTAACCGACACTTGGAGATATTTTTCATTAGATTTTTGTTGCCTAAATCCCCAAATTCTCCTTGTCAGCCACCAATTATAGGATTCCTTAGCTTTTAAGTTAGGAAAATGGAAAAATATCCATGTAATAGCTGTTAATGTAATTTTGGTATAAATATAGCCCGAGGAGCTTGTTCTGAGGGTGATGAACCTTTTGTAAAAGTTTCAAAGGAATTAAAATATAGAGCTTGAGCTCTGCTTTACCTTCTCACTTTGATTGTGTTTTTTATTTATTTACTAAGTTATGCACTCTCTGAGGAGTTTTCCCCAGAGAATGAGTAACTAAACCTTTTAGTTCCTTAGAGTTAAGGTTGCCGGGAAAGGTTCCAAGTGCAAGAATCAGAAGCTTTGTGGTTTCAGCTATGAATGAAGAGAAGGTGTGTCCCATGAATGGTTTCTACGTTTTTAGTTAACTTAAAACGTCTTGGAGTCACCTGGGCCAACACTTGGTAAGGCAAGTGATCTCTAACCATGGAGATGCACTAGTTTACCCCTTGTGAGCCTCTGGTAGGTGACTTGAAGGTATGATTTTCTAGAATTGCCAACACTTGGTAAGCTTTTGGACTCTAAGGAGACATCCATTAGTTATCTCTTGCGAGCTTGTGAAAGGAAGTCCAAGGTTAAAGATCACCTTGAATGGTAAAGGCTAGTGAGAGGCTAAAACCATTGCAAGTTGCATCAGTGAGAGAAATAAAGTTGAAATCCAATTGAGGGATGCATTTGTGCAGCACCTGTTATAGAATTGACTTTATGTTAATTCTCTAATGTGAGGAATTGAACCAACTGACCGGAGCTATGCTATTGCATGAGGAACCTCCCCTGTAAACCTGAATCTCCAAGGAATGCTTTTCTTCTTAAGTAATTTTCATCACTTGTTGTGTTGTTAATCTAAGTCCAAACCTTTTCCAACTAAAGTTTGTGTTTTATTTCTTAAGCTATTCTTAAAATGAAACAGCACCAATTCACTTTGAATTGGTATCATTTTCAGCTTGGAAACCCTTCCCAGTGAACAATTCTAGAGCCACTATGCTATAGTAGCTTTTTCTTTGCTACCCTAGTTCATGGTGTTATAGGTTATAAATTTTGTTGATTACTCCCGCCATCAAGGAGCACCAGCTGGACACGAATCAGCTGAGACACCAATTAGGCATGAATCAGTATGAGATGAAATATGTTATGATTGAGCGCTTCAGCTTAGCGTTAGTTTGGGCCACCAGGAGATTAAGGCATTACATGATTGAGTATTCAGTGTGTTTGATTTCTCGACCAGATCTGTTGAGTTATTTTTTTGACAGACCCCCATTGACTGGTAGATTGATGAGATGGCTTGTACTTTTGTCAGAATTTGATATTCAGTATGTTTCTCAGAAGTCTATTAAGGGAAGTATTGTCACCGATCACTTAGCCTCATTACTGATATCTAAGGGTAGACTAGTTAACGATGATTTTCTAGATGAGGAATTCGTTGCCATGACTAGCTTATCAAGGTGGCGCATGTATTTCGATGGTGCAGCCAACCAATCAGGGTTTGGGACAGGCGTTTTGTTGATATCCCCCTAGAGTGATCATATTCCGAGGTTAGTTCGTTTGGTGTTTTTAGATCGACATCCCGCCATGAACAACATAGTTGAGTATGAAGCTTGTATCCTTGGTCTAGAGACTGCATTGGAGCTTGGCATTAGACAGATGAAGGTATTCGATGACTCCAATTTGGTGCTTAGATAGATTCAGGGTGATTGGAGGACTAGGGACGTAAAGCTTAGGCTGTATCATGCTTATTTAGAGTTACTGGTTGGGAGATTTGATGATTTAAGATACACTCGTCTACCTAGAGTGAAAAACCAGTTAGTTGATGCTTTAGCTACCTTAGCTTCTTCTGTAGACATTTCGATTGATGTGGTTCTACGTCCATTGCTGATTTAGTCGAGGTTTGCACCCGTTTACTGTTGTCTGATTGGAGAGACAGAGGTCCAGGATGATCTACCTTGGTATCATGACATTTATTGATTTCTTAGATCTGACACATACCTAGAGGCCGCCACAGCCAAGGATCGAAGGGCATTGAGGCAGTTGGCCACTAGATTTGTGATTTTCAGAGAGACCCTATATAGGCGATCAGTTGATGGTATGATTTTATTATGTTTGGATCGAGCCTCTGCAGATCGAGTGATGAGAGAGGTTCATGCGGGAGTTTGTGGTTCACACATGGAAAGACAAATGCTAGCCCGTAAGATTATGAGGATAGGTTACTTTTGGATGACTATGGAGATAAATTGTTGTCAGTTTGTTCAAAGATGTCCAGAGTGCCAGATTCATGGTGATCTCATTCATGCACCACCATCAGAGTTACACGCTTTGACCTCGCCATGACCGTTTTCAGTATGGGGTATTGATATTATTTGGAAGATTTCATCGAAATCTTCTAGTGGTCATGAGTTTATCCTAGTTGCCATAGATTATTTCACCAAGTGGGTGGAAGCTGTGTCATATGTGAGGTTGACATCTACTAGAGTTGCCAGTTTCATCAAATCACACATTATCTGTCGCTATAGGGTGCCACATGAGTTGATTTCAGATAGAAGGGTATACTTTCGAGCTGAGGTTGACACTTTGTTGCAAAAATATGGCATCCAAAATAATAGATATTCTGCGTACAGGCCACAGACTAATGAGGCAATAGAGACGACAAATAAAAACATTAAGAAGATTTTGAGGAAAATGATTGAAACCTCTCGAGATTGGTCAGAGAAACTCACTTTTTGCATTGTGGGATATCGTACCTCTTTTCGCACCTTTACAGGAGTTATGCCTTATTCTCTGGTGTATGGTATGGAGGCTATTTTGCTAGTTGAGACAGAGTTGGGTTCATTGAGAGTAGCTCTCGAGCAGTATATTTCTGAGACAGAGTGGGCTCAGGTTAGATTTGATCAACTTAACGTTTTAGATGAGAAGAGATTGAGAGCAACAGATCATGTTCAAACCTATCAGAGAAAGACGACTCATGCTTTCATGAAATGGGTTAAGCCTAGACCATTACAAAAAAGAGATTTGGTTTTGACGATTCTCAAAGGCTTAGTTGGAGACCCTAGAGGGAAGTTCAAACCTAGTTGGAGTGGGCCTTATGTTATTCGAGAGTTAACTCCAAAAAAGGCTGCATGGTTGACCGACTTAGATGGAAACCAGTTTTTAGAGCCTACCAATGTGGATCAACTGAAAAAGTATTAAGTTTGAGATTATGGTCATAGGATGGGTGGCCATCATTTCGGTTAGCCTTACACCTTATCACATTTATTACTATATTAGACCGTTGCTAGCCCATTAAGTCTCACGTGGTATGCTATAGCATTTTCTTTTCTATAACCTTACTTATCATTTCTACACCCGGGTTGGGCCTTATGTTTCTCACCTTTGCTATTATCACCTCACCACCCTGTCTGTTACGTTCCACTATTTTCACATTTTTATCTCTATCTTGGCTTTCATTACTAGTTGTTACACTTCATATTTTCTTCACTTGGAATACTGATTCTTCACATATTAATGTATAGAGGGTAGTCGTATCACCCCTTTCATTCCTTCATTTGACATTGACTCGTAGATTTTAGCTTGAGGGTTTATCTCATGGGATGTGGTTTCATGTGTTCGTCAGTAATTTAAGGGAGTTTATTCATTCCTTTTAGTTTCTCATTGGAGTAAGATTTATTAATGACCAAGGTATACGCACGCTAAAAAAAAAAAAAGGCGTAGTGATATGTTTGTACTTGCCATCCTACTCTATTGAGCATGTGTTGTTATTTAAGGGTTTATCGAGTTTATCATTAAGGGTTTGCACGAGTTTTTTTTCATGAGGACTTTTCACTCCTTAAGTCACTTTCATTATGCATTCGGAGTGTCGAGGGTTCATATGAGAGTTCTATGAGATCCTATGCTTCTTGGATCAAGGTTGATATGTATTAGGTATGAGAGATGAGTAACATATGAGAGATGAGTAACCTTTTATTAGGGTCTCCGGATCATTGTCTCACCCACCATTCCATCATTGGTGATGTAACTTTCCTTTATTGTACTGATATGGGTTGATCATCATTCATTCCACTTTCTCATTGCTTTATTTTGAATCCCATCACCGCCTTCCAGATCTGTCTTACACCTTTTATCCATTTCCTACATATTGACACATTTCCAGTTCGATACCTTCTACACATCATTCACACATTTCATTGATAGTTTGAACACTTATCCTTTTTTCTTGTTCTGCCATAGACATTTTCCTTGGTTACCTCGGGTCCATGGCTCACGAGTTCTTTTATACATGTCGCATTATACACAAGGGCATGGGTTTTTTATTATTGGGTATTTGGGCCTAGTTTTCCTTCATTTCTATTATACTATATTGCCCTAGCCTACGTTACGTCCCATGTCTTAAGACCACCCCAAGGCCATGAGATCATATGTCATCTTCAATAGCCCCTACTTGGATAGGTGTTTGAGATTTGGTTGATATTTAGGTATCATCGAGATTCTTCTTCTGAGAGACATCTCTCTGATGTTTGGACTCAATTCAGTTATGGATATGGATGATTGAGATTGCACATTTGATGATGGATGATCCAATGTCATTTGAATATTTTTTTTTTGATCTACCATACATCTAATGCCATATTAGGGCATCTTTCCCTTTCAGTTGAGATTTATAGATCTTCATGGAGTTGCATGATCATCTCCACTTATGAGATACACACCAAGACGATGACCTATTTGTTAACTTATCATGATCCCCTAATGGAGCCTCTTTTGGGCCATTGAGTCATTCCCACACTTTTTTATATATTTAGATGTTCTCATGCTTATTCTTCAGAGATACACCTTTTGATATGTGGATCTGATTCACCTGTTGACATGGATGGCTACGATTACACACTTGGTGATGGATGATTGGGTGTCATCTAATTTTTTTTTACCTACCACACATCTGATGTCATACTGGGGGATATTTCCATTTCGGTTGAGATTTGTAGATCTACGTTGATTTACATGGTCATCCCCATTTATGAGATACATGTCAAGTTGATTATTTGTTTTTATTTTACAATGATTCCCTAGTGGAGTCTTTTTTAAGTCATTCAGTCAGGCTTATACTTTCTGATATTATCGTGATTCTTTGATGGAGTTGTCTAAGACGCATAGACTCCCATATCATCATTTCAGTGGAGCACATGTCAGATCTCTTATACATACCCATTGAGTTATTCTCGAGTCATCAGGACGGACCAGATGTACTAGTTGCTATACTGAGGCATATTTTCCTCGGTTACCCACATGGCAAGATGCGTCAATTGCTATACTGGGGCATATTCCCCTTTTATGTTGTGGAAATGATCGTCTCCTCACGAAGCCGTTACCATTTTCTTTATTTAGCTGAGGATATTTATTTGCATTACTGGTTACAGTATCGATGATTTATGCTGAGATGAGCCCTCAGAGGAGCCTAACCTTTGGGTTTTGACTGTCTCGTTATCTATGACTTTTCAGTCGATCGTTATGTTGGGGGTAGTGACAATTGCCCCAATGGACCATTTTTCTTGAGACCTGCCAGTGGATCGTTCCTTTGAGATGACAACAGATTCCTCCAGCAGGGTATCTCAAGTTAGAGATATCTAGATTATTATGACACTTTGTTAGGCCTCGATTTAGTCAGAAGGATTGTGAGACTTTATTTTATAGTTGATTTGACCATTCCGACTCATGGACAGAGCATATTTTGAGACTCATGGAGTCTTTTTTAGACCCTTTCAGTGGATCAAGATTTGTGATGACATACCACACTAAGGTTTTTTTTTTCTCCTCATCATTCCCTCGCAGCTTGGCATGCAGAGCCACCATCATATCTTCAATTTGGAATTCAGAGCCACTTTCTCTTTGCAATCTCAGGCGTTCTAAGACACTATATTTTCCAGTTTTAGGCGTTCAAAGCCACTTCTTCTAATTTTAGGCATTCAAAGCCACTTCTTCCAATTTTAGGCATTCAAAGCCACTTCTTCAAGTTTTAGGCATTTAGAGCCATCATTTTCAAAGGCGTTCAAAGGCACTATTTTCATAGGCATTCAGAGCCACTATTTTTATAGGCGTTCAGAGCCCTTATCATTTTCATAGGCATTCAAAGCCACCACCATTTTCATAGGCATTCAGAGCCACCATCATTTTCATAGGCATTTAGAACTATCATTTTCATAGGTGTTCAGAGCCACCATTTTCATAGGCATTCAGAGCCATCACCATTTTCATAGGCATTCAGAGCCATCATTTCCATAGGCATTCAGAGCCATCATTTTCTTAGGCGTTTAAAGCCACCATTATTTTCATTTATGACCCAGAGTCATTTTTTTTCCATTTAGAGTCCAATGCTCTCGACCTAGATTCATTTTTTCATTTATGAGCTAGAGTCATTTCTTTTCCATTTAGAACCCAATGCTCTCGCCTAGAGTCGATTTTTTCATTTATGACCTAGAGTCATTTCTTTTCCATTTAGAGCCCAAAGCTCTCGGGCCAGAGTCGATTTTCATTTATGACCCAAAGTCATTTCTTTTCCATTTAGAGCCTAGAGCTCTCGCCCCAAATTCTTTTTTCATTTATGACCTAGAGTCATTTTCTTTTCCATTTAGAGCTTAGAGCCCATGACCTAGAGTCGTTTGTCTCATTTATGACCCACAATCATCCTTTCCACGTAGAGGCTTGAGCTCATGACCTAGAGTTGTTCCATTTTTGTGATCACGACCCTATATTCCGAGTTTACTCTTGTCACGCGCTATGACAAAATCTTTGGTCCTTTTCTTTTAGTTTTCGGTATAGTTCACTTCATTCCACTCATTATTCGTATTTTTACTCACATTTCCTATACTCGTGATCTCTACCGAAGAGGGTCATATTTGTAGACCCCCCATTTTGTCCTCCTAGCACATGTGCTATTAAGTATTTGTCTAATACTTTATAGCAATTCCTTGGTGACCCATTACTACTCATGTAGCCTATCTTTTCTAAGCCACCTTGGGGACTTCGGTTGAGGGATTTATCTAACCCTATTGTGAATCTTGGCAGCCCTAATTTAGACTTATGCTCACCTAGGCACCACACTAGGCCCATTTAGGCACCCTAGGCTCCCTTAGGCACCACCCTAGGCACATATAGGCACACTAGGCCCACTTAGGCACACTTGGGCTCATTTAGACACATTTCAACTCTTTTTAAGCCCATTTAGGCATGACTAGCCCACTTAGTTTTACCAGCCTTGCTTAAGTCACCTTTCAAGTAGGGTTTCATGGCTTGTATGACTAGCATGTGCCTGATTTTCTTATTTTATTTTATTTACCTACTTATTTATTTATTTATTTATTAGTTTTATTCATTTTCTTATTCATTTTTTCGGAAAATTCCATGAGAATTTAGACTTTAGTTTTTTTCTAATTGCATGAATTGATATCTCATATATATTCGTATATTTACTTTACTTTATTCATCTATTTATTTTTGTAGGAAATTGCTTGAGCTTCATATTTTAATTATTTTAATGTGTTTGATATCTTAGTTTTAATTGCATAATTTTAATTTTAAATTTTAAAATTTCAACTACATGATTTTTTTATTTTTTTTTACTATTTGCTTTCTATTTCATAAGGGATGAGGAAATATTTTTTCCTAATAGCGTCGTTGAAGGTATTTTCATCATACGAGAAGACATGAAGCAGAGTTGTGGTTGTGGATTTGTTAAGCTTCCTAATAGAGATATGGTAGTGGCAGCAATCAACAATCAATGCACTAAGTGGAAATTATGTGATGAGGGGTTGTGATTTCTGATTTTTTAGAAAGTGGAGAATCAGTCTAGAGCATGGTGTCATTTTTCCTTCTGAAAGGAAAATTACCATGGCTGATTTTGGCAAGTTAAAGGAGATGGGTGCAACGTTTATGTGAACGAAAAGGGGGCTGTGTTCAAGCGGTTGTTGGCTGGTTTTCTTTGGGGAAGGAAGACGATTTGAGAAGGAGTTTTACAGAGAGAGAAGATTGTTATTTTGGAGGAAGGAGAGAGAGTTTTGAGAGCGTGAGAGGGGTTGTTTGAAGAGATCGAGAAAGAAGAGTTTTGAGAACTTGAGAAGGGTTGTTCAAAGGCATCGGTGCAGGGTTTTGAGAGCAGAGAGAGGTTGTTGGAAGGGATCGGTAAAAGGAGTTTTACAAAGAGAGGAGGCTACCATTTTGGAGGAAGGAGATAGAGTTTTACAATGTGAGAAGTTGTTATTTGAAGGGATCGAGAGAGAGAGTTTTGAGAGTGTGAGAGGAGCTGTTAGAGGAGATAAAAAAGAAGAATTTTAAGAGCGTGAGAAGGGTTGTTTGAAGGGATTGAGAGAGAGAGTTTTAAGAGCATGAGAGGGGCTGTTTGAAGGGATTGAGAAAGAGAGTTTTGAGAGCGTGAGAGGGGCTATTTGAAGGGATCGAGAAAGAAGAGTTTTGAGAGCTTCAGAAGGGTTGTTTGAAGGCATCGGTGCAGGGAGTTTTTTAGAGCGGAGAGAGGCTGTTGGACGAGATCTATAAGAAGAGTTTTTAAGAGCAGAAGGGTTTCATTTGAAGGGATCGGAAAGGAGTTTATTTCAGAGCGGAGGAGACTGCCATAAAGAAAGAAAGAAAAGGAAGAGCAAAATGTTGTTGCTTCCATTTAGATAAGGGGATTGTTGCTGCTTCCAGAGATCATCATGAGCGAGAGAGACTATTTGAAGGGATTAGTGTAGGGAGATTTGAGAGCAGAGAGGCGACTGTTTAAACTCACTGACCGAACCATCTAGACAACAAGCCATCCATCCATGCATCCTTGAAAATGTATTGGTTGAGGAATCGAAAATTCGATCATTTCCCACCAACCAGCACGCCATCGTTCCCAAGCACCATTGGAGAAGTGAAAGCAGCTACACACCACCAGGTTGTTTGGTAATCTGACTAGGTGAGTCATTTGTTTTTTTATAGGCATGGGTTTTCAGTAAAGTCAAAAGTTTGACTAGTTTTTTTCAAGTGGAATTATTATTATATTGGGTGGTTTGACTTATATTATTAGCTCCAGCATGTACTCGTTTTAATATGGCAACATAATCTCACTTTTTGTTTAACTTTTGATTTATTACATTAAAGATTAGAGTTGTGTTTAGGTTTAGTTTTGGTATATTATATTAAATTCATAAAATACAATTTTATGTAGTTTTACTTTTGAAAAAATATATATAGTTTGATTTTTATTTAGTTTAGTTGCGATTCATTTAATTATTAGTTGTTTATTCATTTATTTGCTACTAATTTAATGCTTTGTAACTTATTTATTTATTTATTAATGAGATTGAACCTATGGGTTAAAAATTCAGTTTTAAAATATATATATATATATATATATATATATATATATATATATATATATATATGTTGTAGGTGGTTTGAATTGGTTTTAGGTTTAATTAAAATTTTAGTTTGTTGAAATGATTGATTTTTAAGTGTTAAGTATCAGATTTTAAACTTGCCTTAATTAGTGTTAAAAATGTTTGTTAAGCTTAAATTTCATTTTAGTAACGTAAGTCTATTAAAAATAAATAAAAATTCCATGAGTTCATATTTCGTTTCATTCATACTTTGTTTCATTCATATTTATTTATTTATATGTTATCAACTTATCCATTTGATTATGAGTTTAATTTTATAGGTTAGAAATTTAGTTTTAAAATTTGTTTTGGGTAGTTTTCTAATTTAATTTTTGGTTAAGGTAAAATTTTAGTTTGTTGAAATAATTGATCTTAGGTGTTAAATATTTTGATTTTTGAATTTGCCTTAGTGTTTAATTCATTTTGAGCTTTGATTTCAATTTGATAATGTAAATTCAATTAGGAATCTGATTCCATGAACTCATATTTTGTTTTAGCTTGCTTTCATTTCATTTGATTCATTTTAATTATTTTAGGTATTTTTTATAATTCTATGTTATTAATAAAATTCACATTTAGAAGGTGCCTTGCTTAGTTTACTTTGATTTTCACTCATCTATTCAATTCAAGTATTTTCTGTAATATTAGTTCACTAATAAAATTAATTCTATGATTGAAAATTCATATTTTCCCTGATTTAATTTGGTCCATTTTAATCGGTCTAGATGCGTTTGTGTGTTTAATCGATCACGTGCTAACTCGTTATTAATTCTCTTAATTGATTTGTTTCTTGAATATTAGTCATTACTTTAATTGATTTAAGATTGAATATTTTATTGCTTAGGTAGTCTCTGATAAAATTTACTTTTCAAAGGCCATCGGAAAATAATGAAGATTGGCCTCCATTCACACCATTTCGGTTTGCTTGGTTACCAAAAATTTTACTTTGTGATTTTGTTTCCATTTGTTTTGCTTGGTATTCTATTTCTCATACGTTTTATTGCTCTCAAATTAATTTCTCTTATTTTAAAATATAACACTTTCTCAAAAGATCCCTTTAAAAATCTATTTCAAAAACTCATTTAGAGTCCTTAGAATAATAATATGCAACCATGTTTTGAGCTGTTCACATCTTTCTCAATTTTCAATGAAAATTTTGGTTTTGAACAAAACATGAATCAAAGCTTGTGTTCCCAAATAAATGGGATGATTCTAGGCTAGATTTGTGTATACCAACTAGGGAATTAGTGAAACCCCTACATAAGAAAAATTTTCAAAACTCTTCCTTGCTACCAGTTTTTACTCAGCCACTGACCCTTTAAATTTAAAATTCGTTTTAGCAACTTTAGAATGTTTTTAAAAATTTTCCAAAACTTTTATGGCTTTCATCATTTCTTGAACTTGAATTAAAATTTTTGTTTGAGTTAGAAAGCCATTATGGAATAGAAGATATAAATGAATCTTTAGGGAGGCTCCATTTTCACCTAGTTCATGACACCCGAAATCTTTTTGCAAAAATAAAATAACTGACAACTTTTTAAATTTGATTCAATATTTTTACTCAATTTTAAGCTTCTTGAAATTGATCTTAAATACACAAAATATTAGAAAATATGCCTTTTTGAGGGAGATATGATTTTCCAAAATCGTACCTACTGTGCATGATGGAATCTAGATATCTGATTAGTTAGAGCATCTTAAAAATATATTTGAGTATTACCCAACCCTGAATTTATTTTTCTTGTAATATAGACACCTAGAATGATGTACGTGATTTTTTGTACTAATTTATGTGATGTATTATTATTTTTAAATTTTTTTTATACATGTCACTATTTCTTATCTAATCTGGACTTTGTAGAACCCTTAGGTGTTTTTGCTGCAATCTATTTATTGAATGAGTGTTTGACTTTTGGGATCTTGTTTTAGACGTGTATGAGTTGTTTCCTAAAATTTTTTTGCAATTAACTTCCACTCCAAGACGTCCTTTTTTTTTTTATAAATTGTTTTTTGATGCTCTCTTTACTAATTGCACACTAATGATTTTGTATTTTGCCTAAATTTGTTATTTATTTTTGGGGTCCTTTGACTTATCTTGGCTTAGTTTTTTGGTTTTAGTACTGTATATTAGACACTATGAATAGGTTATATAATTCATACTTGTCTTAACCATTCTAACATTTTTGGAGGAATCTTATAAATTATGCACGCTATCCAGGTATGCTCTCTATCACTTACTTTTTCAGAATTTTATGAACAGGCATGTTGTTGTAAGTCATATCTATGTCTGATTCTATCCTTGGGTGCTTAGATGTACGTTAGATTTGTTTGGACAAAATACATGTTGTGTACTATATTTCTATGCTAACTTTGATGTTTTATGATAGCATTTAAGAAGCAGTCCAGGTACACACTTTGACTTTCTTGTATGATCATGATTTGACTTTTTTTTGCTTGGCATGTTAATTCTAAAATCACCTTAGTCTACCAAGGTATCTTCAATTAATTGTCATATTTCCCTCGACTTAGTCAGTAGAGACCTCTTTAGGGCTTAGAGGGGTGCTACCTTTTTAAAGGTACCTTCCCAATAGGTAACCTAATCACCGGACCTAGACTCGGGTTTTTCAAAGACATGCTTTTTCAAAAACTATGGAATCAATTTTTTTAGGGCTTTCTTTCTTGTTTTATTTTCCTTTTAAAAATAAAATAAAATAAGTGGCGACTCCAACTTTTTCCAAAAACAAAATTTTTCACCAAATAAAAGGCGAGTCTTGCCGATCGAGTGGGGGTGCATGTGAGAAATGCGGGTCCATAGGTACTAAAACGAACAAGTGTGTTATCAGTCATGACTTTTCCTTTGCATGCTTATCCACCTCCTCTTGAGCCTTATATTCTATTATAATTAGCGGCATTCATATTACTTGTTTTGTAGGTGAAATTCATTTGCATGATCATGTCACTATGGTTTTCTTTTAGTTGCCTTATTATTTGTTTTGTAAGATAATTACTTATTGTGCATTTAAAATTGTCAAATAATATTAATTTGATTATATTTAGTGTGAACCCTTTTTGTATAAGATGTTGGTCTAAGTTGTGAAAAGGTTCTTATGGCTTCATCTTAAACATTTTATATTTGAGATAAAGATGATAGAATGAGAGTTATGTTGATATGTTATATAATTCAATAAATCGTTATAATTTTTTAATTTTAATCAAATATGCATGCATGAAACCTTAGAGTTTCCATTCAAGTATCATTGGAAGACAAAAGTTTCTCTTATTACATAATAAAGACATTTAAGTTGTAAAATGGTGAAAATGGTCTATCTATGCCATTTTCAAGTTGACAACTTTTAAATTTGTCTAGCATGTGATAACGTTCTTTTCTCTACAAATGATGCTTGAATTATCCAATTGGACAGTATAGGAAAACATAATATCTATGAAGTTAATTGTTTGTTCTTAATTCAATTTTTAGAAAGTTTGGTAGTCTTTCCTCTTGTTCTCTTGGTGCATATTTGAACAAGGTTACATATTGTGCCTTGTCCATTTTGTGTACTTGGAGAACTTTAGGAAAATGCTACTGAAATTTCTTCAAAATTAAATTGAGTACATTGGAAATTGATACATAGGGATTATGTATTCCTATATGGGATAGGAACCACTACCTAATTAAGGATGTTGGAGATGTTAGAATGCATAAATCATGCATAAACTACTTGCTTCTACTCAATGAAAGCTTAGCCACATTGGTTCACTTTTTTAGTTCATGGTATCATTGTCTCATTTGGGAGCAAATTCAATGAAACTGTTGAAAGCTTAATCATTGAGTATCATCCTTCTACTTACCTTCCTTATTTTGTGCTTCATCAAACAAGTGAACTTTTAAGTCTCATTTTAAGTACTCTATCAAATTTTGATGGAGTAAACCCATTTTTTTCCTATTAATTGAAACATTTGGAAACTTTTGTTGTTTTCCATAGTGATATTTATGTATTAGTTGGTATTATCTCAATTATTACTCTTTCATATGTCTATGTTTGATACTATTCAACAATCAAGATGATGTTAAGAAGATACTTAGATTTAAAAGAAATGATTTTCAACCTATAATTAAAAAGATATTTCCATCCATATGTCTTGCTCAACTTGTGGCATTGTAGAAATTATGTTGTGGACCCCGCATTTTGGATCATGCGTTTCCCACTCGATGGAGAACTTGATTTTTTGTTTGAAAAAATGGTTTTTATTGATTAAGAAAATGACCTGGAGTTGCAACTTATTTTTGTTTTATTTTTAAAGGGTAAACAAAATAAGAAAGAAAAACCCTAAGTGTGACTCCTTACTTTTGGAAAATGTGGTCTACGAAAAACCGGATCAGGTTCGGGGGTTAGGTTACTTATCGGGAAGGTACGGTAAAGACCGTAGCACCCCTCTGAGTCCCTAAAGTCGGGTCTCTACTAATAAAATGAAGCAATCATGACAGTTGATTAATCGAGCATGGATACCGAATGAATATCGTTTAAGACAAAATAACTAAATGAATAGGAGAGGCAAATAACGTACCTAAGTGGTGAACCGAGCTCCTCAAGCGAAAATAAATGTTAGTAAACAATCACAGAATAATCGCATGCACGTATCAGAGTGGAATAAATCAAACATGTATAACAATCATCCAATCAATCAATCAATCATGAAATCACTTATGTAGGGCCCCCTACCAAAGCTCGTTTTCCAATAAATCCATTATTCGGAACTACGGGATTAAATTCATGCTTATTTCAAAACATTTTAAAATCATGAAAAATTCGAAAGTGGCTCACCGAAAAGAAAATGACGGTCAAATTTTATTGAAAATAGGATTTCGGGAACTTAATAGAAAAAAAAGACTAAGAATGAAGATGTGAGAAGTTAAAATTATTTGGAAATCTAGAAATTGGAAAACTATTTGAAAACTGGGATTAGAAGGATTATTTTAAAATAAAAGATAGTGAAAAATAAAATAATAATTAAAAGAACAAGGATGTGACCCCAAAGGTGGCCATGCGAAAATGTGTACGTGGGAGAATTGATAAGGAATGATCATGCAAGTCATGGGATCCCAGGGGTGCAAACAAGCTGATCACTCAACCACATCACTGAACACGCAACTGCTGGTTCTTACTTGAACTTCTAGTCGTGCTCTAGATGCGCTTGGGTTTTAGAATTTTAGAAGTCTCCTCAAATACTTGCTTACATATTCTCAAACTTAAGTAGATTCTCCTCTGTCCTAGTTCTTCATCAAGAACCTCAAGAATCACATCCCAAGCAATAAGGAGTCCTCTACCCGGACGGTATCATTCCTAGGTCCAAGGAGTGATCTAATAAGTACAAAAGATGAAAAGGTGGGGTGGGGTATGAGGAATGTTTGGTGGGATAAGCAGCAGGCAATGAAAACATTCTAGATGCCAAACAACACCCATGCAACTCAAAT
Source organism: Vitis riparia (assembly GCF_004353265.1). Classification (NCBI taxonomy): domain Eukaryota; kingdom Viridiplantae; phylum Streptophyta; class Magnoliopsida; order Vitales; family Vitaceae; genus Vitis; species Vitis riparia. The sequence goes on from NC_048448.1 coordinate 20,539,884, forward strand.
ATATTCCATGACCAATCTCGTAGTTGCACTCAACACAGATCCTATAACCAGGTGAAAAGAATGATGGAAAAGATTGAAATATATTTCCAGCATCATATCAAGGAGGAGACTCCACGTTCAAACTCTCTTGAAGAGCTCTAGCAAGTTGTTCCATACGTCGTCCTTGGTCGTGATAATGCCTCGATGCAAATGACTGTAATACAGGCAAAGAAAAGAGCCGAGTAGCCTCTAGCTGCTGCCAAAGACATGAGATAGCCAATAAAGGCGAAGCAGCCATATAGATAGACCTATTGCAAATTTCTCAACGACTGTAAGTGTTTATCTTGATCCTATGTTGTTGAGTGAGTAAACTTTTCTTTTTCCTAATCTTATTCAATGTTTTTTGCTCCTCTGGGGTCAATTCTTTTCCATCTCAAAATCGTCATCTTCCTTCTCTGCCCAAAGCCCTTCTTCCTGTTCCAATTCTTCAAGCCGATACTACCATTCTCTTCCTCTAAATCCCTTTCAAGCTTCCTTCAACCCTCTTATCTGCTTCAGTTTTGGCTAGCATTAACTGCTTCCACCTGTGCCGTGGCAGTTGCCTATTTCATCATGGCCAAACTCTCAGACACTTCCACTTTTCTACTCAAACTCTTCTAAGACACCTAGCTTGTTTTCTCCTTTTAAGGTTGATGAATTAATAATTCCAACATCAGCAGGCATTAGTTGTGCATTATAAAATGAAAATAAGTAGATGACAGGATGTGAGGCACCCCATCAAGTACATAGCTTGCATTTCCACCAGCAGCTGTAACTGCAGCTGTCAATGGACGCTTTGCTGTTCCAGCGTTTCCTAGGAAAAGTTGGACTTCGCCTACTGATCCCTTACCCACTGGAAATTGGTCCCCACAACCCTGCACAATAACTCTTTTATTTTCACTTTGCTCTTCCACTTATAGTTCCATGTAAGTGAGACTCAACACTGCCATTGTGAACCAGCTCAAACACCAGGCAGCGTGTGTGTCCTTCAATGCATATACCAATCAGTTTCACAAGATTGCAGTGATGTACCCGGCTGAGCATCTCAACTTCAGCAATGAACTCACAATCTCCGCTCTAGTGATCTCTTGTACACAGCTTAACTGCAACTTCAGTTCCATCTCCCATAGTCCTGTGGTAAACACATCCAAATCCTCTTTGAACTGAACTCATATGTTGCCTTCTCAAGTTCAGCAAGTGGAAATGTTTTAACAGAGAGAACACATGTGGCCATGGTGGAAATGAGGGATGCTAATGTTGAACTCGCTAATGCGTGCTACTGATTTGATGGTTTTAGTGACATAGTTCCTGCTCTAGTTCAGCCTACTACTGGTCTGATGGTTGCTGTTCTTAGCAATCCGAATCTCATAAATGAAGCTGGTGGCGACATGGTACGTAGCTAAAGAGTTGAAGGAGCTAGAACTTCTCGAAATGGAGAGTTTTAGAGAGAAAATGAGTCCTAGAGATGACCTGAGGGTTATAGAGAGTGAAAGAGAAAGACTCGGTTCTGGCGTGAAGCAGAACAAGCAACAAAGGTGTGATCTATGTTTGAAGAGGCTTGGAGATGAAACCCGGAATCGTTACTCAAATGGGTTTCGGATGAAGGGGTGGTAGAGACTATATGGGGGAAACTGTTATTGACAAATTGATTACTACTCAAAAAGTGCTATTTTATAGCTTGTAATTAACTCTTTTAAACACTTTTGAGTAGTAGTTATTACCTTTTAACTCAATTAGCATATTAAGGACCTTTGCAATCATTTCTAATCAAATTGTGTAAGTTTTAGTGCTTTTGATAGCATTTTGATCACCAAAGCAATCCAAGATTGAGGAGAGTTCTATGGAATCCATGGAAAAGCAATTGGAAGCTCATTAACATGAAGAACCTAAGCTTTGAAGCTTTATAATCCTTTGCCAAAAGCAAATCATGAATGCAATGAGGGAAAGCAAAGAGAGAAATCTAACATGAAGAATTCAAGAGGACAACAACTGTTGAACACTTTTGGAGCACTTCCTAGAGCTCATTTCATTCATACTATATGTCGTTTCGAAGCTTGGAAGTTAGCAATCCAATGCTTCAAACGGTGTGCGATTCGGAGCTGAAATGAAGAAGTTAGATCCATTGGAAGCCGATTGCACCAAGCTGAAGGCCAATTTTGCAGGCTGCGAAATCAGCCTTTGGTTGTGAAATGGTGTCCTTCAGGTTGCGAAATTTTGCAGCCATCTTGTGCGCCTGCGAAATTCTCCTGAGTACTTCCAGATATTTGCGACCGATATTTTTAGATTTTTTGCTTCAGATATTTGATGTCTAAATCCCCATTCTCTCCTTGTAATCCACCTATCATAGGATTCCTTAGTTATTAAGCAAGAACAAAGGGTAAATAGCCTCATATATATTGTTTGTAATTTCCATTACAGTGATATCTCGGGAGCTTGCTCTCAGAGACACTTTTTATATAGTTTTGGAAGAAAGTAAAATACAGAGCTTTGCTCTGCCTTACCTTCTCGTTTTGATTGTATTGTATTTATTTTTTTCTTACTAGCCAAACAAGCTCTGAGGATGTTTCCTCAGAGAATGAGTGGCTAGACTTTTAGTTCCTTGGAGCTAAGGTAGCCGGGTAAGGCCCCGAATGCAAGAATTGATAGTTTTGTTGTTTCAGCTGTTAATGAAAAGAAAGTGTGACCCGTTAATGATTTCTATGTTTTTAGTTAACTTAAAACGCCTTCAATTCACCTGGGCCAACACTTGGTAAGGCAAGTGATCTCTGTCCATGGAGATGCACTAGTTTATCTCTTGCGAGTCTTTGGGAGGTGACTTGAAGGTAAGATTTTCTAGAATCGCCAACATTTGGTAAGCTTTTGGACTCTAAGGAGATATCCATTAGTTATCTCTTGCGAGCTTGAGAAGGGAAGTCCAAGGTTAATGATCACCTTGAATGGAAAATGCTAGGTGAGAGGCACGAGCCATTGCAAGTTTCATCAGTGAGAGGGAATTAGTGTTGAAATCCATTAAAGGGAAACATCTGTACAACACCGGTTAGAGAATTAACTATATGTTAATTCTCTAATGTGAGGAAAAGATTCAAGTGATCGGATCTCTATTTTTGCATGAGGAACCTGACCCCAGTGATCCTAAAACTCCAAGGAATACTTTTCTTCATAAGTAATTCCCATTACTTTCTTTTTAGTTAGCTTAAAACAAATCCTTTTTCAACCAAAGTTTATGTTTTCTTCTTAAGCTAACCTTGAAATGAAAAAGAACAAATTTAACTTTGAATTGGTATCAGTTGTAAGTTGAAAACCCTTCCTAGTGAATGATCCTAGAGCCACTATGCTATATTAGCTAAGGCTATCCTAGTGCATGATGATATAGGTTATAAATTTTGTTGATTACTCCTGTCTGAGGACTAAACTCAAGGTATACCAGTTAGGCACGCAATCAAATGGCGCCGCTATCGGGGACCATTGAGAGGACATGAATCAGCTAATACACCAATTGGGAATGAATCACAAATGCAGAGGAGAAAGACAGTGATGGTGAGCCAAGGTTGCATGGTCATCAAGAATGTGTGAAAGATAAGCCCATGCTTAGGAGTTGCAAGCAATGATACAATACAAGCAATCTGAATGTCCCTTAAAGGCGATTTTCATTTCATCTGTCACAGAAGATACAGAAATCCACAGAAATAGCATGAAGAACCTATTTCCCAGCTCCAGTTTCACCTCAACTCCCTTGAATGACTATAACAAGTGACATAGGGACCATAATCATTCATCCTGGTTCAAATCCTTATGCTCACTCTGCTCAGAACTATTAAAGATTTCTTGATGCCTTGAGCTTGTTGACCTTCAGCTTGTATAATAGCAACATGACAGTATCTCCCCAAAGCTCTGATGCTGAGAGCCCTCAGAAACACTCCAATTCGGACGAACCACTCAAACAAAACACCCAACACTCAAAAAAAGATGCCAAAAAGAAGAAGATGAAATGAAGAAAAATAGGGTACGTAAAGGAAAAGGTAATACCATCAAATCCTCATTCCATTATTATGAAGATCAAAAGAAACTTATCAAAAGAAAGGTGGGAGGGTATCTTAGCAGGTGAGCAAATAACATAGCTACCATGCAGCTCATACAGGGGAAGACAGAGGTCAATCAATACAGAAAATGAGGAGCAAGTTTAACACAGTGGATAGCCAAAACCAAACATCCAAATATCATAAAGGAGCGTAGTGTGACCATCAAAAATAAAATAAGATAAAATAAAAGTGAAGAGCATAGGATGAGAAATAACCAAACCTGAACGATTCTTCATCTGCTCGTCTCTTACAGTCTCTGAAAATCTCGCTCTCGTTTTCTCTCAGACTCTTCTTTCTCAAACCAAGTGGCCACAAGAAATCCTCTTCCTTATAGTAGCTTACCTTCCTTTGTCTTGCCACTCAAGCTCAGGAAAAATACTCGAAAGAACTCCTCCCCAGTACCTCTCCCATACGCCATCTGGTTCTCTCTCAAGCTCCCCTCCCTGTAACCAGCTTGGAGACCCCCAAAAAAACCTCCTTTTTTCCTCTCAGCAAAAGCAACCTCTTCGCCCAAAAGGTCTCCCCCTTACCTCTACCGGATTTGCCCCTCCAACCAACACGTCCAAAAAGCACCTACAGCTACCAAACGCTCCTCCATAACGGCCTGAAGATTTTAGAATATCCTCTTGACAGGTGTCCTATTCTGATTGCTTCTACCAGCTCCCTCTCAATGGCAAGGTGTGTTACCTGGTGACCAATCTTCAAGCTCCACGTGGCTCCCTGAAATCTGGACATTTGGCAAAACAGGTTGCATGAAATGCACCCCAACATGGAGGTCTACATATGTGTTTTTGTATTTTTCAAACCTTTTAAAATTTCAAACTTGGTGTACTTGAGAATAGAACACAAGATTGAGAGTTACATCTAACTTTTGATTCCTATTCATGCACAAACCAAACATAATGATGGAATTCAGATCCATTTTTTATTCTAACTTTTTAATAACCTAATATACTAATTATATTTGTTGTCATATTGCTTATAGTTAGATGACTTACCCATTGTTGTTTTTTGGATTGGTAAAAGTTTTTGTGACAATGTTTGGAATTTAAAATTGGTGGATCATATATTTTGAGGCTATTAATAGGATAGTTATTAATAACTTTAGTGGTTGGTGGTATCTAGGAGCTTTGTTTCTCTCTTATACAACAAATGGATCGTTCTTGGATGTCAAATGATAGGAGATCAAAGGATTATGCGGATAGGGTAGAAAGCTTTATCGCATTCGCATTAAAACATTCTACATATAAAAAGTCCATTAAATGTCCATGCCTTCAATGTGGTAATATGATATTCCATACTTCTCAAAATATTAGAGAGCATTTATTTTTCTATGGAATTGATCAGAGTTACCATACATGGTATTGGCATTGAGGTGCTGCTTCAAGTGAACCACCAACTAGTAGGGCAGAATGTCATCATAAGGTTCAATTTATTGATGTGGATAGTACAGTAGAAATAGTTCAAGTTGCACATGATGATTGTAAGAATGACCCAGACTTTTTTGAAACATTACTTGAAGATGCCCAACAACCTTTATATCCTGGTTGTAGAAACTTTACAAAGTTACCTGCATTTGTGAAATTATACAACCTAAAAGCACGATATGGATGGTCTGATAAAAGTTTTTCAAAGCTTTTAGGAATTGTTGGAGATATGTTACCTCTAAACAATGAGTTGTCCTTGTCTATGTATGAAGCAAAAAAGACATTGAATGCATTGGGAATGGAATCTAAGAAAATACATGCTTGTCCAAATGATTGCATATTGTATAGGAATGATTTGAAGGATGCATCTTCATGTCTAACTTGTGGAACTTCATGATGGAAGTTAGATAGAACAAAAACTAAAAAAATGAAGGGAGTCCCTGCAAAAGTAATGTGGTATTTTCCTTCTATTCCAAGATTTAGAAGATTGTTTCAATCCCCAAAAGTTGCAAAAGACCTCATATGGCATGCCCAAGACACAGAATTTGATGGCAAATTGTGTTATCCATCCGACTCCCCATCATGGAAGCTAGTTGATCACAGATGGCTTAATTTTGCTTTAGAACCTAGAAACCTTAGACTTGCCATTTCAGTTGATGGTATAATTCCTTACAGTTCAATAAGTAGTAGACATAGTTGTTAGCCTATTATAATGGTCATTTATAACCTTCCTCCTTGGTTATGAATGAAAATGAAGTTTAGGATGTTGTATTTGTTAATATCGGGTCCACGACAACTTGGAAATGACATTGATGTTTATTTAGCACCATTATTAGATGACCTAAAAATGTTGTGGGAGGTGGGGGTTGAATCTTATGACGCACATCAACAAGAGCTCTTTACATTAAGAGATGTTCTACTATGGACAATCAATGATTTTCCTATGTATGGAAACTTATCCGGTTGCATAGTTAAAGGGTATTTTGCATGCCCCATATATGGGGAAGATACATACTCTCATAGATTGAAGCATGAGAAAAAGAACTCATATACAGGTCATAGACAATTTCTTCATTGCAATCATCCTTTTAGGAAATAGAGAAAGGCATTTAATGGGGAACAAGAGTTTCAGTCACCTCCACAACCATTGAGTGGAGAGGAAATTCTAAGGAAAACTAATGTCATTTATAATTCATGGGGAAAAAAAATCACTCGAGGTAAGTTGAATGTAAAAACTAGAAATTGTTGGAAGAAAAAGTCCATATTCTTTAATCTTGAGTATTGGAGATACCTACATGTTTGTCATAACTTAGATGTAATGCACATAGAGAAAAATGTTTGTGAAAACATCATCAGTACCTTAACATTCCAGGTAAGACAAAGGATGAACTTAATTCTTGTTTAGACCTTATGGAGATGGGCTTAAGGTGTGAATTAGGGCCAAGGTTTGAATCAAATCAAACTTATCTCCCACCTGGATGTTACACACTATCTAAAGTGGAGAAGAAGCTTTTTGGCCAAACTTTATCACAATTAACAATTCCCAAAGGTTATTGCTCTAACATGAGAAACCTTGTGTCAATGGAAGACTTGAAGCTTTATGGTCTTAAATCCCATGACTATCATGCATTAATGCAAGAGTTATTGCCAATGTCATTACGATCAATTTTGCTAAAGCATGTAAGACATGCTATTTGTAGATTGAGTTTTTTTTTTCAATGCTCTTTGTAGCAAAGTGTTTGATGTGCCTGCATTGGATAAGTTACAAAATGATGTAGTGGTGACATTATGCTTACTTGATAAGTACTTCCCACCTTCCTTCTTTGATATCATGCTTCATCTTACTGTGCATTTTGTAAGAGAGGTCAGACTTTGTGGACCAGTATACTTATGGTGAATGTACCATTTTGAAAGATTCACGAAAGTTTTGAAAGGGTATGTACGAAATCGTAACCGGCCTGAAGGTTGCATCGTCAAATGCTATATTGCGGAGGAAGCTATTGAAATTTTGTACAGAGTACTTATCAAATGTAGATGCAATTAGGATTCCTGTTATTGTAAACATTAACCAAAAAGTTGGGGCACCCAGACCTGGAGGTCAAGTTGTGATCATTGATTCTAATTTTTGGTTGCATGCACATCATTATGTTTTAGAGAATAAAACTATTGCCCAACCCTATATTGAGTAAGAACTACTAACACTTAATATTTATCTATTATACTTAAATTAACTATAGGACAATAACTTTGAACTTCTTATAAATAATTGCATAGATGGAATGTTTGAAATTGAAAAATCCTCATCAATATAAAAGATAAAAGTGGCTCCAGGATGAACACATGCAAACATTTACTTATTGGTTTTGAAAAAAGGTATCAAATTGGTGCTAAAATTTGAACTATTCTTTTTACTAATGTTGAATATACATAGTAACTATTATTTATAATTACAGATTGAAGTTGCAATTGGTAACAATGAACTTATATCTGAAACCCTTAAGTGGATAGCTCATGGTCCCAGCCACTATGTCTCGCAATATCATGGATATGTCATTAATGGATGTCGATACCATAGCAAGGAGTGTGATGACTTACGAGCAACCCAAAATAGCAGAGTTAGTATTGTAGCTTCAACAATGCAAATTGCAAGTGCCAAGAATCAAAAGCTAGTGTTTGGTGAGCCTTGTTTCTACAGGATTTTTAATGAGATATGGGACCTTGACTATACCATGTTTAGGGTACTAGTTTTCAAGTGTGATTAGGTTGATAATAAGAATGGCATAAAAGTTGATGATCTTAGCTTTGCATTAGTCGACTTTCACAAAATTTCTCATAAATCAAATATTTTCCTTTTGGCATCTCAAGCCAAGCAAGTATTTTATGTGCAAGACCAAATTGATCCAAGATGGTCAGTTGTCTTGTCAACTCCTCAAAAAGATTTCTTGGATAAGGAAGAAGGTGATGACTTTGTGGACAATTCTATTGAACGTCATCCCTTTATAGGGACATTGCTAGAAGTTGAAGCGTTTGATGCAATGGATGACTCAAATGCAATATATATAAGAAGTGATTGCGAGGGGATCTGGATTGAGAACAAATCCTTTATGTAGTTGAATTGTAAACTTTTAATAATGATGTACAATGATTCGTTCCTAGCTGGTGTACCATGAGTTTGGTCCTCAAACGGGAGTAATCAACAAAATTTATAACCTATATCACCATGCATTAGGATAGCTTTAGCTAATATAGCACAATGGTTATAGGATCGTTCACTAGGAAGGGTTTTCAACTTACAATTGATACCAATTCAAAGTTGAATTGGTGCTTTTTCATTTGAAGGTTAGCTTAAGAAGAAAACATAAACTTTGGTTGAAAAAAGATTTGTTTTAAGCGAACTAAAAAGAAAGTAATGGGAATTACTTATGAAGAAAAGCGTTCCTTGGAGTTTTAGGTTCACATGGGAGGCTCCTCATGCAAAACAGAGCTTGGGTCACTTGAATATTTTTCTCGCATTAGAGAATTAACATATAGTTAATTCTCTAGCCGGTGTTGTACAGATGCTTCCTTTTAATGGATTTCAGCATTAATTCCCTCTCACTGATACAACTTGCAATGGCTCATGCCTCTCACCTAGCATTTGCCATTCAAGGTGATCATTAACCTTGGACTTCCCTTCTCAAGTTCGCAAGAGATAACTAATGGATGTCTCCTTAGAGTCCAAAAGCTTACCAAGTGTTGGCAATTCTAGAAAATCCTACCTTCAAGTCACCTCCCAAAGGCTCGCAGGAGATAAACTAGTGCATCTCCATGGACGGAGATCACTTGGCTTACCAAGTGTTGGCCCAGGTGAATTGAAGGTGTTTTAAGTTAACTAAAAACATAGAAATCATTAATGGGTCGCACTTCATTAACAGCTGAAACAACAAAACTACCAATTCTTGCATTCAAGGCCTTACCCGGCTACCTTTGCTCTAAGGAACTAAAAGCCTAGCTACTCATTCTCTGAGGAAACATCCTCAGAGCTTGTTTGGCTAGTAAGAAAAATATAAATACAATCAAAACAAGTAGGTAAGGCAGAGCAAAACTCTGTATTTTACTTCCTTCAAAACTATACAAAAGTTGTGTCTGAGAACAAGCTCCCCGACATCCCACTGTAATGGAAATTACAAACAATATATATGAGGCTATTTACCCTTTGTTCTTGCTTAATAACTAAGGAATCCTATGATAGGTGGATTACAAGGAGAGAATGGGGATTTAGACATCAAATATGTAAAGCAAAAAATCTAAAAATGTCGGTCACAAATATCGGGAAGCACTTAGGAGAATTTCACAGCCGTGCAAGATGGCTGCGAAATTTTGCAACTTGAAGGACACCATTTCGCAGCCATCCTCTTGTGATTTCACAGCCCGCGAAATTGACCTTCAGCTTGGTGTGATTGGCTTCCAATGGCTCTAACTTCTTCATTTCAACTCTGAATCATGCACCGTTTGAAGCGTTGGATTGATGACTTCCCGACCTTCGAAACGAAATATAGTATGCATAAATTGAACTCCAGGAAGTGCTCCAAAAGTGGCTGACAGTGGCTGTCCTCTTAAATGCTTCATGTTAGATTTCTCTCTTTGCTTTCCCTCCTTGCATTCATGATTTGCTTATGGAAAAGGACTATAAATCTTCAAAACTTTGGTTCTTCATGTTACTGAGCTTCCATTGGTTTGCCAAGGATTCCATAGAACTTTCCTCAATCTTGGATTGCTTTGGTGATTAAATTACTAACAAAAACACCAAAACTTACACAATTTGATTATAAATGATTGCAAAGGTCCTTAATATGTTAATTGAGTTAAAAGGTAATAACTACTACTCAAAAATGTTTAAAAGAGTTAATTACAAGCTATCAAATAGCACTTTTTGAGTAGTAATCATACAAATAAAGGATGTCGAGTGGGTTGCAGATCCCACAAAACAAGTAATTTTTTTTTTTGCTTTTTGTTTCCAAAGAACATCAACTTGATTGCCTAAGTTGATGCCATTTTGATGTTATTATTATTATTATTATTATTATTATTATTATTATTCTTCTTCTTCTTCTTCTTCTTCTTCTTCTTCTTCTTCTACATTTGACATTTCTTGTCATTAAAATTTAATATACTAAAGCAAATATCAAGTATGATTCTTGTAGAATTCTTGTTTGTAAAAAATAAAATGTAATCATTCAATTATATGCAATTTTTGGTTTTGATATGAACAAGTTAACAATTCAGTAACTTAAATATGAAATTCTAAAAGCCTCTCATAAGAAAAGACAAAAGAAAATGACAATGGATTAGAAAAAATAATAAGAGAAACACATACTAGAATATACAAGTTCATAAAATAAAACAAATTTAAATTAAAATAAATCAAATGAGCAAGAAAGAGGGAGAAAAATAGCTAAACTGAAATGTCAACTTCATTATGTGATGAACCATTCCAAAAAAAGGTCCATGAAATTTATGATATGAGTACATACAATTCACTAAATATATATATATATATATATATTTGAAACAACAAAAGGTATAAATAACTAAAGCACACAACTAAATGAAGCTAATTAAAGACTGTCATTGTCTCACTTTTATGGAACAAGTGAATAAGAAATTAAGAATAGATTAGGCCCTTTCATTGGTGGCATTTAATTATGCAATGATGAGGGATTGTTTTGTCTAATTTTTTTTTTTTACAACTTTTCTATAACAAGGTTATATCTAATATAATGTTAACTAATCTTTATTAGTTTTGTTTTTTTGTTTTTGTTTTTGTTTTTTTTTTTTGTTACAAGAATGGATCCAGAGAAAGGAGAAAAACCCACAAAAGAAAGTATAGAGGAATGACATGAAAGTCCATGATTACCAAGAACAGAAGCAAAAGGATCAAGTTACAAGTTAAATACAATCTCAATGACATTTTCATAGGAGAACCAACAGTTCATCTAACAAGTTATTTAAGCATATTAGCATGCACTATGGTGCCAATAAGATATTGGCACGTTGTATCTAAACAGTTGAAGGATAAGTTATGGGATAGCATTGAGGTAACACATTCTTGCCTTCATCACCCTTATGCAAAACATCAATCATTCCTAACCACATGAAGTTACTAACACATATACTATTAATGTGTAGCATGCTTTTTTATTAAATCACAAAAGTAGGAGGAATTGTATGCTAACAATTACATATAACTTTCGGGCAGAAGTGCTAGCAAAACTACCTTAAGTGGGAGCAGTCACTCCCTAATATGATGTTAGCAGTTTGAACATGAAACAAAAATAGTTTCTCCTACCAGAAGTAGTGGAGAATTTAATTGCCAATAGAACCAAAGAACAAGGTATTTATCTAGTTAAGCTAATTTCATGATAATGTTTGTTGTAATAGGAGATATAATTTATGTAAATTTTGTTGTTTGAATTTAGTTCAATTGTTGGTGGCACATATATGGTCTTCTTTTATGTGGTGAAATATAAGAAAATCAAAAAGTTGTCAAAAAATATTTTAGCATTTTGTGCATTCACAAAATAGATAATATAATTTTGTTGTCTACATAATTAGATCATATGGGATTTTTATTTCATATAGTATGAAACTTTTTAATAGTCAGTAATTATTTTGATTTTATTATGCATTACTAACCTCTTTTATGAATAGCTATTCTTTATATAACCACATAATAATTCGCATGCCTCAATTCAATCTTTCCAATGTTATCTAAAATTACTTCATATCTCAAATTTTTGCCTGTGCCTTATAGATGGTTTTCAATATTCACCAATGTTAATTTGACGATGTAGACTTGAAAGAATGAAATAGATAAATATTGGCTCATATCTAATAATATAACTTCATTTTGTAGGTTAGAAAATGTGAGTTGGCCATGGAGACCAAGGAAAATATAATGGCCGGTGGCACAATTATACTTGAATGTGGTCCCAACTATCTAGTAGTAGTTTATGCTCCTTCTGATTCAAGTGAAACCCTTCCCATTCCTATTCTTAGACAAACTACTACTGTTGGGGCTACAATTGGTTACCAAGTTTTGCGGCCAGCTCATTTAGTCATCATTCATACTCTTATCTCGGTAAGTAAATTTAATTACCAAGCTTTATGATAACCTTAAATTTATTTATTTTTTTCTTTTTTTTGTATATTCAACTAGTTTATTTGATTTGTACCATGGTTCTTAATTGTATAGACATCTAAGAAAGGAAGGAAACAAAAAGAAAATGAAGTTGAATTCAAATCTAAAGGTGAGAAAGCACAAGATATCAAGAATTTTGAGGCATTGGTTGGCTTCATGTTGAGTACCTCAAGAGTACAACCTATTGACTTCCCAGATGATGTTTTTGGTGAGAGTTTCAAGACTTTCCTAATGAAAGAAGATATGGACATGATTATATGATCAAAAGAAGTGACATCTAATTATATCTTATACTACATCTAGTGAGGGATTTTATAATTTTTTTTAATTACTCTTCACACTTTTTTAAGGTAAAAGGTTATTTGCTAATGACCTATAATGATTGTTGATAACTTATTATGCAGGATTTCATTAGGCACTTGCAAAGAAAGTTGATTGATGGAAAGTAGGTTGAATGATATATTTTTTTCAATCCAACATTGGTTTCAAAAGCTGGAATGGGAGAGGGAAGTAAAGAAAACAAGTCAAGGGTCATTGCGGATCGACTAAGGAGTACAAAACATGCTGAATATGTGCTTATTTCATACAATCCAGAGTAACCTTTTATCCTAAATTTTGATATGGTGTATATAAGTTAGTCTATGATGTATTAATTTGTGGATATTATATTACAAATTTTTTTTTTCTTTTTTCTTTAGTTTCCACTGGGTCTTAGCAGCACTAGAGATGAAGAGAATGATCGCATATTACCTTGATCCAATGGCCTGTCAACCATGTGATGATCTTAGGGAGATAGTTAACATGTAAGTGTGTACTTCTCATATTTTAGTACAATTCATATTGTCTATAGAACATCATTTCTTTTTTTATAGGGCAATTAGAATCAACCCACCAGAAAAACAGAAAACATCAAAGAGAGAGTTGACTCAGGTGAAAGTGGTTGTAAGTACTTATTCCTTTATATTAAAATATATTGTTTGACCACTTAATTCACTACACAAAACTAGGAAATGGATGGTTATTAATATGATGATCAGTTAGATACTAACAAAGTAAGAACATCATTCTACGTTTGTTGTAATTGTTGATACTTTTGCCATAGTGTCCAAGATAACCAAATAGTGTGGAATGTGGGTATTACATGATGAGATACATGAAAGAAATCATTGCTAATCCAAACTAACTAACATCAAAGGTTTGTACGCAATGCAATTCATATGGTTGGTCATTTTACTATAGCACTTGTTTTTTCAATTCAACTTAGTGAAGGTGTATGTTATTCCATTTAAATTTAATGGGAGAAAATCATATAGTGAAATGGAGATTAATGATGTTTTCTCATATTGGGTTATGCTAATGACTCAACTAATCATTACTCATGCTTGAAGATACCTTGTATGACTTGTAGTCAATATAACTTCATATTATTCTAAAGATCTAGTGAATATTTTGTTAATGTTAATGTTAATTTTATAATTTATTCATAGTCATGATTTGCTAATGTATATCTTGGTACTCCTAGTTAGCAGTGATTTCAATATGAATCATGCAATGGTTGCCCTATTTTGATGGATGTGTAATTGGAAAATTGAGAGGTGGAGCCTAGTAGACATGGTAGGTGTCACAACCTTTGAGTATTTCCTATACACATCCTTATTAGTTGGATTTGTAGAAATTCTAGTGTTGTAATGGTACAAAAATTCATGCATTTTCAAACTTTTTTTTTTGTAAAGTCTTTAGTCTCATTACATGTGCATGCATTAGGAATATGTCTATCCTCAAAAAAACCATTTTGGATCCTTAAGATTACTTGCTTTATAAATTTTTTCAATCTAAATTTGTAGAGGCCTCCTCCTAAACTAATGGACTTAATGTTTAAAATATCTTGTACTTATATTTTCTTTGACATTAAAAAATAGGAAGTTAGATTAAGACTTCTTACAAATAAGCCTATGGAAAAAAAATAGCACCTCCTTCTCCCTAAATAGGCCTCCAAAGGCTCCTTGTCTAAAATAGGGTATCAACTTGAATAGTAGCTCCTCAATCTAAATATAATTGTAAGGAAAGAAACTAGTCATTCTAACATAATAGTTTTTTCCTCCACCAAGGCCCTTTGTCCACATCATGTAGTTTTTGCTATCTTTGGTGTTAATTAACTCTTTAAATCAATAAAGTATTGTCAGTGTATTATTTTTCATGGATTCATAACATGTCAAGTTAAAAGATCAATTTAATTATAATGTTTTAGCTAAAATTAATTTCTCTTCATTCCTAGTTTCTTTATCTGAATTATTCTACTACCTTTGGCTACCAACCTTCTTTGAAATTAATAAGCTTATTGAATTTAATGTGTTAAAACTTTTAAGAATCTAATTTGTTGCTAAATTGTTTATTGCATATTCTCCAGGTTGTATTGAAAGACATAGGTCATTCTCTTAAGTATGTCACTTCTACTCTTGCTTATTCAAACCTGAACATGATTAATGACATGAAGGACACCTTGCAATAGTTGAAAATTTTCATAAAAGAATATTGAGGTAAGATGTTTAGGTTATTGTTAGTTTTATAAATAAATTTCATGTTTAGAAAATCATTTCATGTAAGTTTCATATTTAGGATGTATACTTAGGATAATAGATATCCTCATATGATTATATGTTAATGTACCCATGCAAGCTAGCTCTTCTCTTGACATTATACTTCATACCAACTACATTAATTGGTTAAATAGATAGAACCAATAAATTGTAAATTTTTTGTATAATAGTTATTAACAATAGGAAGAACATAGATATTTTGACATACAATTTCATAATTTTACATAGAGATTTTAACTTACATGCAAGTTCTGAATTTTTCAGACTTATAGTTTTTTCCTTTTAATTCCTTACTTGCTTCCTTTACAAAACATCCAGTGTCTTGTAGGACCTATAAGAAGCATGAAAAGATGTTAATGGTTGAAGTTTCATATATAAAATATAAATCATACCAAAATAGTCACTAAGATCAAGACTTTTCTCTTTTTGAGTTTTTTAAGAGTCCAAGACATTTGTTTATACATATAATTGATGACTTGTAAAGGCCAATTGGGTGGAAGGGCTAAAAGACCATTATATAATGGAGATAGTTGATGAACAATGGGTCATTTAGCTAATTTTAATTCATAGTAATGTCTAATTAGGGAAGAAAGCAACCACATGGATATACTTGATGAAGGGAAACTACCTAACCTAGTTATTTAATTGGTTCAGTTCTATCCATAATGAGTTAGTCCAAGTAAATGATTAAGTGTATACATGCTTTAAATTTAAGATCTACTTGGACTTATGGCAAGCCCCAATATGTTGGTAGCATATTTTGATAACCATAGGTGAAAGTCATCATCCACTCATGGTTGCAACATGAATGATAACATGAGTTGGATAAAATTAATTATTACATTCAACCCAAGTTAGATATACTTATAACATATTTTGATAACCATGGGTGCAAGTCATCATTCACTCATGATTACAATATGAATGATAATATGAGTTGGAGAAAATTAATTATTGCATTCAACCCAAGTTAGACAAAATCAAATATTGCATTTGGGAAAACACTATAAAGTGGTTTATTGTTTTTTTTCTTAAACATATAACAAAAGTTCAAGGAATATTTAGAAATTTGGTGTGACAAAATTATTAGGTTCTTCCAACATGTTGAAATTTATTGTAGTAGAAGAAATATATCTTGGAAATTTTAAAAATTTGTATGTACACTTTTCATTTATAAAGTTGTTTTTTTCTTTACTATTTGTCAATATTAGTTATATGTAACCTCTCAATTATTTTTGTAGGTTGAGCATCTAGAACGTGAGTTGTAACCATGGTTATGTATTCTGAAGAAAGATGATGTAGAACTAGATGTAGCAAAAGACTATGAACAACTCAAAGTTGAAAAAGAAGTTGTAAAATTTTTGGTTTTTTGAACAATTTCAACTAAATTTAATGCTAAGCAAATTCATTATTGATTGTGTATGACGTTTATTGGTAAATTTTAATAGTGAAAGAGAAAGACCACAATTAGTACTTTTTGATCTAGGACTTTCTTAAATTAACTTTTTATTGCTCATTCATTGTTTGTGGAAAATTATAAAACAAGGCATAATTAGGACTTTTATAGGTTATTAGAATTTCGAATGAGATAAGATGACACTTTTTTAAAGTGTCATGCTTTGTTCTCATAGGATATTAAAGGCGGAAGATGACACTTATTATGAGTGTCAACATCACTTTAACCTATACAATGATGCTTTTCATAAGCATCAAGGTTGAGGATTTCAAAACATGATGCTTTTTTCGAGTGTCAAGGTTGAAAATTGTTATAATATGACACTTATCATGAGTGTTGATGTTGCTCCTACTTGTACAATGACGCTTTATCGAGTGTCAATATTGAGATGAATGAAATTGCAAACCTATAATGACACTTATAGAGCGTCAAGGTTTAGAATAATGATGCTTTCTATGAGCGTCATGGTTAACCACCAAAGAAGATGGCGCTTGTGAAAGGCATCAACAATTGGAAATTCATAAGATGACAATCTAAGATATGACACTTTTGGAAAGCGTCATCTTGTATCTATCTTGACTCTTAAAAAGCGTCATCTTTTGACATTTTCCTTGTAGTATCCTGTTCAGTTCTTCATTTCTTTTATAATCCTATCCCATGCAATAGGTTTAAACATTCCTCTCAATCTAAAGCCCATATTTGGTTTTTGAAGAAAAAGCTCAATAAATTTTTTTCCTAATCATAAGATCACTCCAATTTGCTCTAGGTTGTAACATGTCTAAAAAATAATACTAATTAGGGAGATTAAAAAAATATTTATAATACTCTAAGATAAGCTTATAAAAAGGGAAATTGAAATTTAAACATCAAGCATGCTAATATAACTTAAACACATAAAATAACATGAGGATATTCCAAATTTTTAAACACATTTTTATTCTAAAAGGTATCATAGAAGTGCATTTGAATACTTTTTGAAAACTAATTTATATATACTTGAAAGGGCACGTGTGTCAATCACTTTTTATATTAATTCAATATTTAACATAATTAGTATAAATCTATAAATGTTCCTAGTGATCTGACCTTCCCACAAAAAGCCTATTTTTTTACTCCAACAAATCAAAATTTCCCCTTAATTTTTTTCATTTAAAAAAAAAAAACCTTAAAAATAAATTAAAGAAGGAACAAAAAAGTGAACCAAAAGTTACGTTGTACCCACCAAACCTTTTGTATAAAATTAGAGACTAAAAATGAAGACTTTAGGGCGGTAGTGGTGCAGTGGTGACTCATTAAGGAGCTATCAATCAACATTTTTTATCTCATGTTTGGTTCCCACCTAAAGCTAAAGACACACTCTGAGGCCTTTGAATGCTGGGAATATTCATAAAAAACATTCGAGATATTGGTTCCATACTTTATTCTCACCAAATCTCAATTAATAGGCCAATAACTAAAAAATTAGCCTTGAATCAAAGTATTAGTTGAGGTGTGATAAAAAGTTTATGAAAATTTTAAGCATATAAAATAATAATCCCACTTACAAAAGAATGAGATCAAAATATAAAATAATAGATCGGATATAAAATGTACATGCGATCATATTTTTTATAAGTATTGATTTGACAAGGGTTCAATAAATTTTATGAGGATAATTTTTGGATTTTAAATATGATGTAAAGTCTATTTAACCCTGATAATGATATCTTCTACTAAATTTTTTAGTTAAAGTGGACAATCATGCAAATAAAGTGGAGGAAAGAATTTGAAATTTGGGTTGTAGCCAAGGCTTCAAATTCATTCATAATCTTTAAAGAAGATGTTTCTATTAATTATTTATGGTTGCACACTTGCATTGGACTACGGGAGTTCAAAACCCAAAATGACATCAAGCTTTACACCACAACTATCACTCCTATGCCCTAATAAACAAAAATGTTATACAATTCCATCTGCCATTGGTGGATCACAAGAAGGGAAATAGTCAGTAAATATTCAAATTTAAATCTAAAAATAAGGAAAACTAAATATTAATAATAATAATAATAATAATAATAAAAGTAAAATAAAAATAAATTTGTTAGAATTTTTTTTATATTTATAGGAAAAAATTCATGGAAGCTCATGTCATGAAATATACCCAATATATATATATATATATATATATATATAGAATAAAGCTAAACTCATTTCACAAACACTTTTAAGTTTGAGTAGTTTTAGGTGGGGTTTGATGGGACATTTTATATAAATATAGAATTTTTACTATGGAATATTCTTTATATAAAGACATCATCAATAACTTTTTAGATGCCCATATATCTCATCTAAATTCTTTGAATTCATATTCAAAGAAATAATTTTCAATGTGAAAACATAGAGACAAAAGTCTCATATACAAAGCATGTTCTTGGACCTTCTACAAATCTCAAGGTTAAAAAAGCACAACATGCACCCTGACAATATATATATAAAGTAATGTAAAGGAGATGTGAGCATGTGCCTTCCAACTTCAAACCTACAATATATATATATCACAAAAAAACATCTATGTAGACTTTAGGTTGTGGGGATATGTGCATTAGCAAGGCAACATTCAATTTTATTCATGAACATCAAATCAATATTTTGGATATGTGCATTTAGTAGGGTAACATTCAATTTTTATTCATGAATATCAAATCAATATTTTGCCCATTACCCCATTGGGATTGACCTTGTCAATAAGAGGTAGTTGTTGTTACATACCTCTATCCAAGCAAAAGGCCATGTATTATATATATTGTGAAGCATTTTTTGGTGGCATATATATATACACACGCATACATACATGGAGAGAGAGAGAGTTATTATGGTATACACATACATACATGGAGAGAGAGTTATTATGGTATAGTATGTGGATGTGTTGTAGTTTAGCAACAAGTTGTGTTATATGCAAAGGAAAATGGAGTGATTTCATTTCTATTAAACATTCATTCAAGACAACTAGGTCATACATATTTTTAATGCCAATTTAAATTAATTAAAGTTGAATTGTTACATTCCTTTTTAGTCTCTTATAATTGACTAAAAATATGAACTTGGCACATGTGATATGTGTACAATGTAAGAAGCCCACCCAAACCTTCATTTGGTGCTTATTTATATAATATAAAAATACCTAGTGAAGATTGCGAGAAATTGTTACAACTAATTCTAACAATCTAATTGAATATAACAAATATAAGAATTCATCTACAACATGAGTTGTATAACTATATTTTAATTTTTAACTACTAAGTTATTTATCATCTTATAATATGAAAGTGAACTCAATTTTATTTCTTGCTCCATAGAATTAAAGCCCCCGTATTCATTTCTCACTCCATTATTGAGTAAAAGTTTATGAACACTTTATTGTTCTCTCTCTCTCTCTAATAGGAAACCTATCTACCAAACTATTATTTTTTTCTTGACTTTTATCATGATTGATCCCTACTCCAATTACTCCAATGGATGGTTCAACCTCAATCGTCTTTATCACACCTCTTCTTCCCCTTCTTCTTCCAATCAATCTATGTGTTCTCCTTGATACGACTTTAACAAATTGTACTAAAATAACTTCAACACCAACAACAACTATTATGACTCACCCCCCTCTCCCCCTCTCAGAGAAGCTCTTTCTCTCCTTAGTTTAGGCCCAACAAGATATGATGAACAAGAGTCCTCTTGCAATACTGCCATGGAAGTGGACATGAACAAGGGGAAGGAAAATACCTTATCTAGATGATGAAACTGTGACTGTAGCTCTATATTTAGGGCTTCCAAGTCCTAGTTCTACCGATGGCTCACCCTAATGTATACAATTGATCAAATAGGACCGTCCAAATTGGTTTCCCTGAACAAACACTTTCTTCCCTATAATTGCTCTAGTTTTTTATAATGCCTCTGAATTATTTTAGTTTGATTTCTACAAGAAGTAATAGCAGGAAGTACTTAAACTGAAAAAAACCTAGGAGAAAATCCAATAAAAAACAAACACAAGCTTTCATTTTCATTTTCCTGTAGCTTTCTCGACCACTAAACATGACCTCAAAATCAACTCCAAAAAGCAAAACAGACAAATACCCAACAAAATCCTGAAATATGAGAAAAAATTTCATGTCTAGTGTTCCATTTGAAAAATGAGAAATCTAATGTTACCTCATGGTTGTTCTGATCTTGAAGCCAAGGAAGTGTATAGTAGCAATGGAGGTTCAGTAAAGGAGAAGTGAGGTTCAAATGTGGAGGAGTGAGGTCATGGAGAGCAATTGAGATCATGGGTGTGAAGAGAGTAAAGGAGAAGTGAGGTTCAAATGTGGAGGAGTGAGGTCATGGAGAGGAATAGAGGTCATGGGAGTGAAGAGGGTTACCAGAGGAAACTAGAGCAAACCGGTAAAATAGAGATATAAAATTAAGAATTAGTAAATCATCATGACTTATTACCTAAAGTTGTTTTTAACCTTAAGTTGTTATATCAAGTCATTTTACCAAACATGTTGAATTTATTTAATGACTTGAATTAAGTTAAGAGGTTACTTTAAGTTATTAAGTTCATTTACCAAATACCCACTAAGTCTAGAACAAAACCCTATTGTCCGATTACCCAAATCATATCCCAATTACTAACAGACTAATTCACAAACACATTGACCATAAACAGGGCAGTTTTCAATAGTGCATAAAGACAAATTTTATTAACCTATTTAAAAGTATGAAAAAATCTTACAAAAATTTACAAAATTTGTTTAAGATGTCTAATTCTTAGGAAAAAAAATAGCATAATTAAATAACACAGGAAGAATTTTAAATCTAACCAAACATCCCCTTACTACATAA
Source organism: Vitis riparia (assembly GCF_004353265.1). Classification (NCBI taxonomy): domain Eukaryota; kingdom Viridiplantae; phylum Streptophyta; class Magnoliopsida; order Vitales; family Vitaceae; genus Vitis; species Vitis riparia. Next base: position 20,561,501 of record NC_048448.1, read on the forward strand.
TAGAGCCAATGCAATAGGTGCAGAAAAGAAAATTTTTTGCTCGTACAAAGGGAATCAATTTTTAACCAAAAAAAGATGTCTACACTAAAGTTCAGGAAATGTAGATTAAAGAAAAAAAATCAATTAAAATTAAAGAAAATGGAAAATAATTTATTCCTGCAAAATTAGTTTAGGTATCCATAATAGGGCCAGAATGGGGCCTATGTAAAAAAATGATTTTTGGTCAAAACAAAATTCAATTGACAAGTTTAAGAAGTTATGAATATCTTCCAAGCACAGATTTTTTTATTTTATTTAAAAAAAAAAAACTAAGTCATTTGTTTCCTATTTTTCAAATCAAAGGTAATAAATTGTTAAAATGTTGCATTAAGTTTTTGAAAATTGAAGAAAAACATAAGGCTCTCACCAAGTCCCTATTTACTATACATGAATTTAATGCGTGCATCCTCAACCTCATATGAACATTAATGGATTCATTAAAGTCAAGGATTATTTCATGTTTATTTGGATTCATGTGTAAAAATGAAATTCATTTTTTTTTAAATAACTAAAAGATGATACCGATTAAAATTGTTTGCATTCTCTTTTCTTTTCAATTTAGAGATTTTGAATCCTAAATACCTAAGATGATTTTTCTTCAAGAAAAGTTTAAGAATTGAATTTCCTTTTAAGAATGTTTTGAAAAATTAATTTTCCCTAGGCAAAAATACATAAGAGGCATCAACCAACAACAACTCCAAGAAAAGTAGGGTAGCATACAATATGAAATCTATAATCACTACCCACAAACATCTACAAAACAATCCAAAAGCAAGGAAAAGACAAGTTAAATAATACTAGGCCACCTATGCATAATCAAGGGGTCTTACGTGAGTTAGAATATCCCCACAAAGAATAAGTCTAACTCTAATCTTAGAAGGCATTAGTCAACAAATAAAAACATATCAATTTCATGCAATTATCATAATTTATAATAAAAAATAGTTAACATATTATTATAAAAAAATATTTAAACTAACAATCAAGATCATCAAAATTAATAGCTGAAAAAAAAAAAAAAAACTAACATGTGATCATCAAAGCTAACAACTAAAAATTCAAAGAAATGAAATAACATCAAGATCTGCAAAATTAACATCTAAAGATTTTTTTAATTTAAATGACTAACATGAAATTATTAAAAATAACTACTCATTCAAAAAAAAATAATAAATTAATATCAAAATCAACAAAACTAACATCTAAAGATTTTTGAAAAAATAACTAGCATGAGATTATCAAAACTAACAACTAAAAAAATCAAAGAAATACTAAACTACCATCAAACAACTTTTAAAAAAAAAAGTTCTTAAATCTAAATACTAGTTTTCCCCTCTAGAATCTTAAATCAATATAATCTAAATCTCCTCTAGAACCTTCTCTTTTCCCTTTCATTTTTTTCCTCAAAAATTCAAAAAGACTTCTAGACAACTCTTCCACCTTCCCTCCAAAACTATCAAAATCTCTCAAATTTCCAAAAATGCCCTTTCTAGAATATCCCCTTAAGTTTCTTCAAGCTCACATAATCTCACATAAAAAAAATTAAAAAAATAAAAATTGCACTAATGATCAAAATGTAGATCACACAATAAAAAATAAAATAAAAATTAAAGCCAGTCACATGTAAAAATAAACCAAGGTTAATTCACATGCAATTCAAAACTGAAAATCAATCTCATACAACCAAAAGAAAAAAAAAAAAACAAAATCATGCAATTAAAAAAACAAAGATCAATCTCATGCGCACAAAAATTAAAAATATCAATCACGTATATCAAAATCAAATACGTACTCAAGAATCAAAATCGATCATTTAATAAAATTAGAATCAATTCTCACACTAAAAACTAAAAACTAAAAATTAATCATGCCACAAAGATTTAAAATATCGAAAAGTATTCATGCACTTAGAAAATGCAAAAATCAAAATTAAACCTAAAGGAACTATAAAGACAACAAAGACCAAGCAAAATCCTAAGCTAAAATTAAAGGTCATTGAAAAATTACACTAGAGATCCCTAAAAGTCCTCCAAGATGTCTCCAAAGAAAGTCTAAAGACAGTGATCGAAAGAGTCACAGTAGACCACTAATGAGGACTTAAAAACATGACTCAAAAGAAAACACTAAGTGTACAATGAGGGGCCAAAGGATGTATGAAGGAAATCTTGGATGGAATGTGCCAAGAAGACAAAATAGAGGGTTTTACAGTGAACTTGGCAGCTTCTCAAGTTAGTTTTTAGGTTAGACTTTGCTTAGATTTTTTTCCTAGGCTAGGGTCACTTAGATCTTTTCTAAGATAGGATCACTTAGACACTTCACTAAGCTAAGTTCACTTAGGTTGGTTTTCTTGAGTTTGATTGCTAGGTTTTAGGTTTAGTTGAGTTCTTGACTTGATTTCAATGTTTGAATGCATGAGGTGAGTACTAATCTTTATTTGTGTGAGTTTAATGTGTCTGATTTTCTTATTATCTATTGCAAAAAGATTAATATTTGGATTTTGACCGCATGGGTTTAATTTCTTATATTTTTTCTTTATTTATTTTAGAAAAATTATGTGATACTAATGTTATGATTTTTAATTGCTTGAATTGATGCTTGATCTTAGATATGCATATGATTGACCTTTAATTTTTAATTGCATAATTTTAATCTGTTTTAATTTTCAACTTCATGACTTTTACTAATTTTAAATTTTATTTTAATTTTGCATGAGATTTGAATGCTCACATTAGAGAAGATCCCTTGGCGTACACGACTATCCCCATAATAGGATAGAGATCAAGACAATTTGGAGATCCTTTTTTGGTTAAAGTGATACAACCCACAACCTGCATGTGGACAACACGTACCCATTGACCTTCTACAAGATGTACAGTCTATGCAAATGGAAAGAAGATATTTATGCAACACACATAAAGGATCTTTCCTTTAAAAAGTGTAGGTTACATATGATAGATGAGGGCTTTGGACTGTTAAAGGAAAGTAATGCAATTTTATTTTATTTTTTTTTATCAAAAATAAACTTATAGCACACATAGGATGCATGGGGCCACTTTCTAAAAAGAAAAATGATTATTTCTTTTGGACGAGGATGACGTATAAAAAGTGAGTGCCGCATTGATAATGGAGTCTGCTTGGAGAAAAGAATAAAACCACCACACAGCTTCATGGAGAGGGGAATGCACAGTCCTCCATTCAAGGAGAGTTAACAACCACGTGTTCCTTAAGGAAGGGATTCTCTCCATACAACACGCACTGCATTCTAGGGAGAGGAGGGTCTTCACACATTGCCGATCATAGAGGATACACATGCACATGGAGGATCATTTGCTACCTTGAATATTAGTGTCTCATCCACAACCCCACACATAGCTATGCATATTGGAGAAGTAGCAGGCTGCCACTTCAAGATTTACCATGGGCAGCTCGCACACGCCGTTTGGAAAAGGTAAGTCGGTTTTTTTTTTTTTTTTTTTGTTTCAATTCTTAATTTTTGGTTTGTAAATTAGTTTTCTTTATATTTGTTTTGATTCCATTAGATAGAAAGTTAGAATTGTTAATCTTAGTTTTGAGTCATCCTATATAGTTTAGGTGTTTTATGAATTCTAATTTACAAGTTTAATTGATCTCCTCTAATCAAATTCATGTTTCTCAATTTGTTTGAACTTAACTTGGTTCATTTTAATTAGTTTAGGTACCTTTATAATTTTAATTCATTAGAAAAATTGGTCCCATGTGTGAAAGTTCATGTTTTTATTTTATTTTAATTTAATTTGATTTATTTTAATTAGTTTAGGTACTTTTATAGTTTTAGTTCATTAATATTGAAAGATCAAGTTTTTAGTTTACTTTTACTTAATTTAATTCATCTATTTAGTTTAGATACTTTTATAGTTTTAGTTCATTAATAAAATTGATGTCATGTTTGAAAGTTCATGTTTTTAGTTTAGTTTGATTTAATTTAATTCATCTATTTAGTTTAGAAACTTTTATAATTTTTAATTTATTAATAAAATTGATTCTATGTTTGAAAGTTCATGTTTTTAGTTTGCTTTGATTTAATTAGGTTCATTTTAATTAGTTTAGGTACTTTTATAGTTTTAGTTCATTAATAAAATTGATTCTACATTTGAAGTTCATGTTTTTAGTTTACTTTGATTTAATTTAATTCATCTATTAGTTTAGATACATTTACAATTTTTGTTCATCGATAAAATTGATTCTATGTTTGAAAGTTCGTGTTTTTAGTTTTCTTTGATTTAATTTGGTTCATTTTAGTTAATTTAGATATTTTTATAGTTTTAGCTCATTAATAAGATTGATTCTATCTTTGAAGTTCACGTTTTTAATTTACTTAGATTTAGTTTAATTCATCTATTTAGTTTAGATACATTTATAGTTTTAGTTCATCGGTAAAATTGATTCTATGTTTGAAAGTTCGTGTTTTTAGTTTGCTTTGATTTAATTTGGTTCATTTTCATTAGTTTAGGTATTTTTATAGTTTTAGTTCATTAATAAAATTGATCCCATGTTTCAAAGTTCATGTTTTTGGTTTACTTTGATTTAATTTAATTCATTCATTTAGTTTAGCTACTTTTATAATTTTAGTTCATTAATAAAATTCATCCCATGTTTGAAAGTTCATGTTTTTAGTTTGCTTTGATTTAATTAGTTTAGGTACTTTATAGTTTTAGTTCATTAATAAAATTGATTCTATGTTTGAAAGTTCAAGTTTTTAGTTTACTTTGATTTAATTTAATTCATCTATTTAGTTTAGACACTTTTATAATTTTTGGTTCATTAATAAAATTAATTCTATGCTTGAAAGTTTATGTTTTGAGTTTGCTTTGATTTAGTCTGGCTCATTATAATTAGTTTAAATGCTTTTATAATTTTAGTTCATTAATAAAATTAATTTTATGTTTGAAAGTTCATGTTTTTAGTTTACTTTAATTTAGTAAACCCATTTTTATTAGTTTAGGTACTTCTATAATTTTAGTTCCTTAGCTGAATTGATCCCATGGTTTTTTTAGTTTGTGTTTTAAAATCATTAATGTTAGTTCATGCTCATCCTTATCTTAATTTATATGTTTTTAAGATCGTAGTGTTAGTTCATGAATCGATATCTTGTTAGTTTGCCTAATCTAATTTGCTTTGCTTGTTGATTTAATACTTCATTTAAATTGATGTTTTTCCTAAGGCCCTTGGAAACTCATGAAGATTGGCCTCTACTTTCACCTAGTTTGCTTGGTTGCTAGAAAATATCACTTTGTGATTTTATTTTTTCTTGTTTTGCTTAGTTTTTTATCTGTGTGTTTTGTGGTTTAAAAATGCGAATTTTCTATTTAGAAAGAAAGTATTTCCTCAAAATGTTCTTTATTAAAATGGATTTCAAATCCTTAGGATAAAAAAAAAAAAATCATTTTCTTAAAAAATATTTAACCATGTTTTAATTTTCAATAAAAATTCTAATTTTGATTAGAATATGAATCTAAGCTTGTGGTCCCAAATGAATGGGATAATTCTCGGATTTGATGAGTTTTTTAATACTCATGTGAGGTTAGGAATCCATAGGCTAGATTTGCATATATCAAATGTGGATTTGGTGAAACCCCTACATAAAATTATTTTTCAAAAACCTTTTATTGTTAGCTTGTTGGATTTGTTGCGTCTTTGGAATAAAATTTTGATTTGGCTAATTTATGATGCTCCTAAAGCTTTTCTTGTGGTTGTATGATATTGTGAACTTCATTAACTTGATTTTAGAAGTTTGTTTGAATTAAAAATCAAATTTCAAATGGAAATTATGAATTAATCTTTTGGTAGGTTCAGTTTTTGCCCAATTCTAAATACCCATTTTTTGTATTTTTAAATTACTAGATGACTTTGAAAATTTACTTTGACTTTTTCTCTTGCTTTTAGACTTCTTGAAATTTGTTTTATACACATAAAATATTAAAAAATGTTTTTCTAATTAGGAAAAATAATTTTCCTTTTTTGCACCCACTACACTATCCAAAGTTTGAATATAAAGGTACTTTGATTTTTTTAAAATTGATCCATATACTTTCTTGCCTTACTATTATTTTTCTTGTAAATTAGACATTATGGATATATTGCATACTTTTTTGTATGATTTTTTAACACTTTTAGGTTGGTTAAAAAAAAAAATCAATTTATGCATGCTATTAAATTCTATCATATTTTGAACCTTTTGATGTATTTGTGTAAATTGAAATTAACTAGGGATTCATATATTGTTTGGATAGTTGGATGATAAACTAGACATGTAGGAGATGTTCCTTGAAAATTTTTGTAATTAAATTCACATTCTAAATATTCGTTTTTAGGATTTGTCTGCATGTTAAATTTTTTGTATAATGTTTTATTTATTATTTGATTTGTGGTTAATTGACTAATCATCACTCGATCTTGGCTTTGATATTATATTATAGACATAATGAGGATGTTGTTTGATGTTTTTTTTTTCCATGATGAAAGAATACTTCTGGATATTTGTTTACAGTTTTTCAAGTAAATGCAACTATTTTGCCCTTTATTATGTGTTTTGTCCTATTCTCTAATTTTGGTATTTTAAAGCTATTTTGTACATAGTTTAGCCTTATCAATGAGGTGTATGCATGTTCTAGGTCATAGTTGATGTTTTTTTGGATTCTTGTCATTTCATTTAAGTTATACATATACCATGTGTATTAAGATTCACTACCTCAATAATTTATTATTGTAATTGTTCTAACCATCCTCTAGCTTTACAGAAATGCCTTGTAAGTTATTTATGCAATCTAGGTACGCCCTTCATACTTTTATCCCTTTAGTTATGTAAATAGATATATTTTATGTGTCAACATCTTCATATTTCATATTGTTTTGTTATGCTATGATTGGTGTTTGATTCCTTGAATGGGATAGAACGCATGTTATATGTTGTATTATTTGTCAAACAAACTTTGATATTTTCATGAAAGTGCTTTAGGTTGCAATTTAGGTACGCTTATCTACTTTTCTCATATGATTGATTTTTATGGATTGATTGTTTCAATATGAATAGCATTTTGTTTATCACCTTTGTTATTTTTAGTATCCACGATTTATCAATTAATTGTCATACTTACCTTAACCTAGTCAATAGAGACCTATTTTTAGGGCTTTGAGGGGTGCTACCTATATGGTACTTTCCCAATTGATAACCTGGCATCGATCTATACTTAGACTTGATTTGTCAAAGATGCACTTTTTCAAAATTAAGGAGTCATTTTTTAAGGTTTTATTTTCCTTTTTAAAAATAAATAAAAATAAGTGGCAACTCTAATTTTATAAAAAAAAATATTTTTTTTTTCACTAAGAAAAGAAGTCTCACTGTCGAATAGGAATGCACGTGAAAAGAACAAGTCTACACATGTCTTTCCCTTAAAAAAAAAGTCACATTATGGCTTTATTTCTTATTTTATGTTCACTTTTAGAAATATACAAAAATAAGTGGCAATTTCAACTTAAAAAAATATATATAGTTTTTCATAATAAAAACGAGTCTCATCAACAAGTGGGAACACACATGAAAAATGCAGGTCCATAAAATGGTGACTCCATTGGGAATGTTTAATGAGTGAAGCTTGAACTCGAGTTGAGGGGAAATTTGACATTGAATAATCAATTAATGGATACCCTCTCATTGTGCTTTTGTTGCATGCTTGCACATTTTAGGGCATATAAGAGGTTGACTTGATGATTATTTGTATATATTGCATATGCCTTACTATATATTGATTTTTGTTATTATATGTTTTTGTATATATCTGCTCATGTTTGTATATATCTATTTTACATGATTGAGTGCTTCATGACTACCCTTTTTCTACATAATGCATGTTTTGCTTCTTTGTGTAAGACACATGTTTATCCCTCTATCTCAAAATTCTTAGCCTTGGTTGATTTTCTTCTTTGGATCTCATATTTGGTGTATGAGACTTGGTGCCTTGTTTGCTTCTCGACTAAGCTAGTGATTAGGAGTAGGGTCTAGTTGTTGACTATATGTATGTTTGGGAGCACCTAGAACATTGCCATGACATCATCACTTTAGAGTAGGTTACCATATCATTTTTATTTTATTAGCATCATATTTAGTCACCTCATCTCTACTATCACCCTACTTTGCCACATTATCCTATCCAACCATGTCATCACTTTACCATATCCCTAGTGCCTTAACATCATCTTACATTGCCATATCATCCTTGCAACTTTATTCTTATCCTATCAACATCCTACCTTATCATCTCATTCTTATCATCATCCTTGTTTTGTCTCATCATCATACCTTATCATTTCATCCCACATTTTTTTTTCATGTCATCATCTATCTTGTTGTATCATCATGATGCCTTAAAGAGCATCATGACATCATCGATGTCATGTCAATGGAGGTCACCACATCATTGCCACTTGGAGTTTGATCATTGAAGACTTGTATAACCCATAACTAGATTCAGGATATATGTGTGACCAATGTGTTTACTTTTCTACTTTAGTTTAAGAGGTTGTTTGGATGCACCTATGCCAAAACTACACACTTTAGATCATCCTGTCTGTGTGTTGAGAGAGGTAACATGCACTAACCATTAAGAAACTACCCTAGGATGTCGAGGAAGTGCATGTGTAAAGGTGATGACCACCTTCCATGGAAGCTTTTAGTCTCTTTGGAGGTGTATAGGAGGTTACATGCCAGCAACGAGTATGATTGTTCCTACTAAGTACCTGTGATCCTACTTTTTATAGCCACCTTTACCTTTGTAGAATGAGAATTAGATCCTTAGACCTAGGATACCTACCCACACGTAGGTGTATTCATGTATAGGAATTTGATAACAACAATTTTGCATCAACATTAGAGTTTCATTAGCATAGATTAGTTATATTATCATCCTCTTCACTCTTCATTGGTTGGATTTAGGTAGTCAATCTTCTAGGTTATACATTTTTTGATCTTGTAGTCTTCTTCCCCTTAAAATTTTATCAACCTTAAGATGTTGTATATAGAAAGGATTTACTTTTTTTAAATGTATTGTCAGTCTTTTAGGTTGTACATTAGGTGTAACATTTTGGGATATGTTTATTTGACTTTTTTAGACCTAAGTCTAAGGTTTTGTGTTCCATGGGTCATTGATGGCTTCTTTAGGTAAGTCATGTTAGTTAGAGTTTTGGGAACCTAGCTAGCTTATTCTGGGTGAGATGGTGAGACGTTTGTCAAAGTTGGTAAGACTATTTATTTTGTTGCATCAAAGCTAGTCATCTTGGTTATCGAGTTTGTGTTAGTCTTGTAGTGTAGCTAGAGTTTATATTCCTTGTGGAGTCTTTTGACCTATTAGTATTTGTTTCTACTATGGATATACATTGATCATTAGACTTAACCTTCTTCATTGAATATATGTTCGTGCCTTATGGTGCACATGTTAGACTTTCAATATGATGCATTATTCACTTGCATGTCACGATAATTGGGCTTGACCCATCATAGAGGATACTAAGCCCATTAACCTAAGGCTAAAGGATCAAATTAGGGAGCTTAAGACTATGGTTCATTTTTCTTGTGATCAAAGTTGTACCTTATCCACTTCCATTCACACCTTGACCTTTACATCCTATATATCTTGAACATTGTACAACATTTACCCCTTGACACCATCACATGACCTTTACATCCCTTCTTGTCATAGCTTATAGAACATCATCTACATGGACATTGTTCCAATCTATTTATTTGTTACTTGAGGTTGATTTTATGAGACGAGAAGGGTGGCTTATGATGAGCAAGGTGGTCGATTGCACAAGATCATTGACTATTCTATGGTTGAAAGGAGAATTTTAAGGTTGTTACAGAGAATCCAAAATGGGATATTTATGCATGATTTCAGAGGGATGGAATGCCTACATTTTTATGGACTCCAATCTTTAGTGTTGAACATGTGAGAGTTTAACACCATGATGTTTGAGGTTGTGATCAAAGTATGGGTGGTCATCATTTCATGAGCCTATTCATCTAATCACCTTTGTGTATAAAGTTACCCTTTGCTAGCCAATTGAGTCATGCACATTTAGCCTTTTGATTCATCACCTTGCTTACCTCGTTTCTCATACCTAGGGTTAGGGCCTCTTGGCACATCTCTTCTTTATAAATAAGATCACCTAGGTTGTGGGTTCCTCAGGTGATTCATCATTTGTATTCATTATGTTCGTCTTGGTCATTTGTATTCTTTCATCCATACCTCTTTCAATACTTATTGTACCCATTTGAGCCATTGTTCATTATTATATCATTATGAATTCATATATGTACATATGGGTTAGTCTTCTAGTATATATATCAAGATTTGTATAGGTTGCCTTAGGATCCTTATACTATGACATTTTGTTTCTCTTGTACTCAGTTACACTTTTTATTTAGAGTTTTATTCACATTCATCTTGGTTGTGTTATTTTTTGTTTGGTTGTGTTATTTTGTTTCTATCTTTTGTCTTTCAGTCTTTGCAACCACATCTTTGGCATTTTCTTAGTCATCATTCAAACCCTGAGTCATACTATTAGTTCATTTTTGTCTCACCCTCGATCAACCTCAAGCCACACTTTTAAGTCATTATTCAACCCTCAGCTGAAACTTCATGTAACTTTAGGTTTTCTCATCTTCCCTTATCTATCTTGCTCACCGACTAGCCTAAGCTTTATTGTTAGATCATCTCTTTATCATTTTAGATAAGCCTTGAACAATATGGTTAAATCCTCTTCTCGGTCACCTTTTAGCCCCAAGTTATGCTTTTAGATCATTATTTGGCTAAGAACCACATTTTGAGTATTATCCAAGTCACTTTTTCAGTCATCATGATTGTGCCTTACTATCAAAGTCTAACCCATTTTTAAGTTTTTGTTAGTGTTGCACCCTACTGTTTAGCCTCTTATGTCTCTATTAATACTACACCCCAATTGTCTAACATTTTTATGTTTTTCTATTAGTGTCATGCCCAGATTTTCCAACATCTTTTATGTTTTCTTAATACTGCACCCTAATTGTCTGACCTCTTTTTATGTCTCCTATTAAAGCCTCACCTTGACTATTCAACCTTTTTATATTTTTTCTAGTGTTGCACTTTCACTATTTAACATCTTTTATGTTTTCCTAGAGTTGCGTCATGACTAGCTGGCCTTTTTATGTCTCTTATTAATGCCATGCTACCACTATCCGATCTTTTTATGTCTTCTATTAGAGTTGTGCCTTGATTGTCTAACTTTCATGTCTTTTAGTAGCATTGTGCCTTGAACTATCTAACTTTTCTATGTCTTTTTTTAGTGTCACGCCTTGACTATCCGACCTTCTTATATTTCTTCCATTATCGTGCTTCAATTGCTTGATCTTTTATGTCTTTTTTTAGTGTTACATCCTAACGATCCAACCTTTTTATATATTTTTTAATGCTACGCCTCGACTATCTGGCCTTTCATGTCTTTTTTCAATGTCGTGCCTTGACTATTCAACATTTCTATGTCTCTTTTGTGTCACATTTAGATTGTTTGACCTTTTTATGCTTCTCCCATTGTCATGCCTCAATTGTCTAGCCTTTCTATGTCATTTTTAGTGTCAAGCCTTGACTATCCAACCTTCTTACACTTCTCCTATTGTCATACCCTGACTATCTAACTTTCATGTCTTTTTTTAGTATTGTACTATGACTGTTAGACCTCCTTTTTATGTTCCTCTTAGTGTTGCACTCTAGGTCCAACTTCTTTATGTTTCTTTTTTAGTGTTGTGCCTAAACTATCAGGTCTTCTTATGCTTCTTCTATTGCTGCACCCCCACTCTCTAGCATTTCTATGTTTTTTTTTTAGTGTCACACCCTAACTATCTAACCTTTTTATGCTTCTTCCATTATTGCGCTTTGATTGTCCGGTATTTCTATATCTTTTTTTTTAGTGTTGTGCCCCAACTGTCCAGCCTTTTTAAGCTTCTTTTAGTGTTGCACCTTGACTATTCGACTTCTTTATCTTTTTATTTAGTGTCAACCTTAGTTGCCTGGCCTATTTATGTTTTCTTAGTGTTGTGCCCTGATTGTTTAACTTTTTTATGTCTTTATTAGTGTCACACCCTAATTATCCAACTTTTTTATTTATGTTTTTCTATTGATGTTGCACCCCAACTATCCGACCTCTGTTATGTTTTCTCAATGTCACGCCCTGACTATTCAGCCTTTTTTTTTGTCTCTATTAGTGTTATGCTTTGACTGTCGTACCTTTTCATGTTTTCCTAGAATCAAGTATGTTCTTTCCAACTTTCTTTATGTTTTCCAAGAGTTTTATCCTGATTGTTCAATCTTTTTTGTGTTTCCTTTAATGTCCACGTCTTGACTACCCAACCTCTTTCCATTTTTTTTTTATATATTAGCCTACAGTCTTTTCTCTAATCATTAGTTTTCTCTCTTTTCTTGTCCTCTCTCTTGTTCACCCATTCATTCCCTGTTTGGATAGTAAGGTCTCTAGTGTTTCACATACATATTGTCACTACCCTATTCAGAAGAGTCTTCCTTAAGATCCACATAGATATTGCATGTTTCTCTGCTGATGATCAATAAACACATTTCATAACCTTAGAGAGCTTATGTCTTACTAAGACAAATTCAATGATCTTTCTTGTACTTTGGTAGAGCCCATTTCGTTTAGTTGGTTTATACACTTACTTCGCTTGTGAACTCTTCTGAAGAGGGGCATGTTTGTAGATCCCAAAATTTGTCCCAAGCCCATTCTCACTTTTTTATTTTATTTTATTATTTATTTATTTAATTTAATTTTTATTTTTATTTTTTTCTCATTTTTCCCTTCCTTGTTTTTCACCTTTTTTTTTTCTCTTACTCACGTGCAATTGTAGAGCCCCCTTTCCACTTCTTATTTTTCCCCTTTCCTTCATTTTTCTTTGTTTATCTCTTTCTCCTTCATTTTTGATTTTTTTTTTCTCTCTACCTACCCTCTCACCCAAACCCATCTCCAGCTTTCACCTATTCTCTTTCCCTCTTCTTCTTTCTTCATCTTTCGTTTTTCTTCTTCTTACCCATTTCTCTCTCTCACCTTGAAGATCCATAACCATGGCTGCCCTATATATACTCACCACCAAATAGTCACTATCGGTGAGTCATTGTTGGTTGGCGATCCCTTTTTTCCATTTACTTCTCTTTTTTATTTTCCATCTCTTTCTCTTATCTCACCCATTTAATTTTTTTTATTAATATTTTTAATATTATTATTTTCTCATTCTTTCCCTTTTATCTCTCATTCCACATTGCATTCAAGAAATGGGTTAGAAGCTCTTTTTCATTTTCTTATTTCTTTCGTCTTTTTATTTTTTATTCCTTCAATAATTGTTCTTCATTGTTGAGTTTGCTTGTTCGGGCTTTAGATATTTGCTTTGCTTGGAATTTGCACATTAGATGTTGATCTTAAGATTGCTCTATAATTTTGGTTTTGATTTGTTTAATTTAGATTTATTGATATTTGAATTTTGGATTTTGTTTGTGGACTTTAGACTTGGTCATGTTGGTTCTTGGATGTTTTGTTTTGGGTTTGATTTTAATTGAGTTTGGGCCTTATGATTTTAGATTGTTGATATTTGAGTTAGGATTTTTTAATTGGGTTAGGATCATTATTTCATCTTTGGGCTTGTTGAATTTGGTTTTACATTTTTTTTTTTTTGGCTTTACGTATTTCTGGATATTTACTTTGGGCTTTATTTTCCTTCATGCATGGGCCATTTTTTTAGACTTTTTTTTTGGCTAAGCATGGATTCATGACATGTGGAAAGATGAATTTCATGGAGAAAAAAGGTTCAGGAAGGCTATAAATAGGGCATGAAACCTTAGGCAAAAGGAGGGTATTGAACTTATTATAGGATTGTTTTGGTACACATTTTTCTTTCCCCACTTCTATTTAGTTTAATTTCTATTGGCTTCTGTAAATATTGTTTTATATATATTTATTAGTTGTATACGAAGTTAAATATTTGATTTATTTTCATCTTCTTTTTAGCTTTGTACATATTATATTCATATATTCTTTATTTGTAGTTTTCTACTCATAATTTCTTTATCCATATGTATTTGTTTAGAGTTTTATGTTCAGTATAAATATTTATATTTCTTTATGTTTTCTGTTCTTTGTAAATATTCCATACATTTATTAATTTGTTTTAAGTTATCTATTCATGTTAATATTTGTACATGCTGTTTATTTTTGTTTATATTTATCATACATCATTTCATAATTTTTTGTTCATTTCGTTATGGATATATTTATGTTGTTTATTTATTTACTGAGGTTGTCCATAATTTTAGATTTTAATAAATTAAGTTATCCAAAGATTATTTTTTTTAAAATAAAATAAAACTGGTCCAATAAAACATTTTCATTAAATAAGAAAAAGGGACCAAAATATTTCTTTTAATAAAAATAAGTTTTAGACATCTTTTTTAGATAAAATAGTCCAAAAATTTTGTTTTAATAAAAAAAAATCCAGAATTTTAAAATAAATAAACAAATAAAAGGTTCATAAATCTTTTTTCAAATAATATTCTTTTTAATAAAAGAAAGTTTTCTTAATAGAAAATTTAGATAAATATTTTTAGAGGAATCTAGAAAAGAAAATTTTAATAAAAATTCAAAAAATTGTTGTAATAACAAACTATCTAAAAATTCATTTGTTTAACAAAATTTTCTAGAAAATTGATTTTTAAATAAAATTGTCCAAAAATTTAATTTTGATAAAATCGTCCAAAAATTGATTTTTAAGTAAAACTCTCTTTCCTCATAAGAATGAGATTAAAAGTAATTTTTATAAATAGAAGTCTTAAAGAATTTATTTAATAAGAATAAGATGAGTAAACCTTTAAATCAAACTGAAAGACCTTTTTTTAATAAATTGGTAAACTAATCTCTTTCTAGATGAAATCCAAAAATTCTTTCTTAATAAAATTGGAATCCTTGGGAACAAATTTGTGAAATTCTCTCTAAATAAATTAGTAATAAAGAATCTTTTTCTAGGTAAAATAATAATAATAAAATTGGGTTGAAATTCCTTCTTATAAATTTGTAAATATCTTTCTTTAATTTTGTAGACATTTTTTAAAAATAAATAAAGATTGAATCAAAACACTTTTTAAAATAAATTAGTAAAATTCACCTCTCTTCTTAATAAGGTAAACAAAAATTATTTCTAGTAAATGAAATCAAATCTTTTGTAATAAATTGAAGCCTTGTGAATAAATAAATTCAAATCACTGATTTGAAATTGTTGTTAATATAAATGAATTCTTTGAAAATTTCTTGAAATTGTATTATGATATTTGAAATAACAAAATCTTTGTAATAAATTATTTTGTGCATTTCTCATGTATCATTTCTGCATATCCTTATAATTTTCTTTTGCATTATTCCATGTACCTGCATTATTCTTTATATATATATATATATATATATATATATAAATGATTAATTAATTAATTGTCATAATTCCTTTTTACGTGCTTAGTATAAACCTTTTTAAGGCTTGAAGGGGCGCTACCCTATGGTACCTTCCCAATAGGTAACCTGACCTCTGGATTCGAACTCGATTTTTGTCGACACGTTTTTTTTATTTAGAAAAGGAGTTACATTAGGGCTTTATTTCTTATTTTGTTTTCTTTTAAAAGTAATAAGTGATGACTCCAACTTTAAAAAAAATTAGCTTTTTGCAATAAAAACAAGTCTTACCATCAAGTGGGGATGCACATGAAAATGCAGGTTCACAATTGTATTTCTAAGACTTAAAATATAATACAATTACTAAATCAATGAATGTTTTTGTAAGTTTTTAAATCTTTAATGGTAAAAGATTCAAAGTACAATGGAACAAATAGTTTTCAAAAGGAAAAAAAAAAAAAAAAGTTTGAAATGGAAAATCTAAATAAAATGGCAATGAAACAAGGTGATATGATAGGAGTTAAATAGAGAAATCTTTTATCCATGAATTTATAGTTTATTTAGTAGAAAAAAATTGAAAAGAAATATTGCATACATCAATGGATTAAGTAGATAAAATGGATTTAAGCAATTTGATATTTATGCTTTAGTTAGATAACATCAAACATAATTTTGATATTATTAGTTTCCATACTGAGTTTAGAAATCTATCAAATGGATGTTAAGATTATCTTTTTTTGAATGGTTATATAATTTAATAGTATATGGGGAAACCTAAAGGATTTATTGTTCTATTACAAGAACACAAAGTTAAGGATAGATACATTTAGCTAGGTTGGTTTTTAACAAATCCAAGAATCAAATAGGAGTTGATTGGTTTTACCTAAAGTATAACAAATTTATTTATTGACTCAAACTAATCCAACTTAATATTAGTTCGATTCAGTTTAGTTAACTCAATTTAGACCAAAATATTGAGTCTATATGTTTTCTTCTCTACATTGACCATACAACCAAAATAATTAAATTTTTTTAGATAAAAATAAAACTTTTAAAAATAATACAATTAAAAATTTTAAAAATAATGTGTAGGACTGGTGGGTTATTTGCTTATTACGAGTAAGTCAATGAGTACTATTATTGGCATATTGGATGCCTGTAACTTGAAATTATATCATCATCATTATTAAGTCCCAAAGTTAAAGGATTTTAAATATTTTTAGATCATGCTTATACCATAAGCAACTTTTAATTTGTAATAAAGCCACGGGAGTTAGGCTCTAGGCCTCCAACACTAAACTGTAGCCCAATTGAGTTGGCTTTGGATGAGCATGGTCTGACTCACAAAGTCTCAAGATTCTCCATGACACTAAAAAATCCAAGCAATTATATTTGTCCCACTCTTCTACTCCTTGGGTTTGTTTGCTAGTCCACTTTTGGTAAGTGATATAGGTTGAAGCTTCCATAAGCCAAATACTTAAACTAGTTTGATCCCTAGTTTCACTGCACTACCAAAATAATGCAATTCAAGTAGAAAAAACCAATGGCGCATGCATGACAAGTTTTGTTGTTGAGGAGGTTTACAAATAGTCTGTGGAGATATTTTTCCAGTATAATTTGAGATAGTTGCTAGTGGGGTTGCCTATGAACTATTATCCAAGGCTAGTTAGGTTTATCTGTCAAGCAATGCAAATTGAATATTTGGGGGCCAAATGAAAGTAACCAAGTTTGAAGTTGATGAAATTTCTTATTAGCTTATTACAGAGGCTTATCTCAAGCACCTTCTCAGTACAATGCTTCAAGTGGATTAACTGCATGCATGCACTAAAGACTTCCATAACAAATTAAAGAAATTTTGGAAGAATAATATAGAGAGCTACTGCAAAAGAGAATGGTCTTCTAAATATATGTAATCGACTATGCATTAATTAAGTAAGAAGGCTTTTAAAGTTGGATAAGTTGTTTAGAATTTTTAAGAGGGAATTCATAAACATCATAGAATTGATCTAAGAGATGTTTACCATGTTTTATCATGATAATAAAGTATTGAGGAAAAACTATACCATCAAAACCAAGTTGTATTCACTAAGAATACTTACTACATTTCTATTAAGAAAGAAACTATCTAGTGCTAGAGGACAAGTGTGTTTTCACTGCCCAAGCTAACATCAAAAGCTATAACAAGATAGATCCCCATGAGGTCAGATAAAAGGCTACATAGAAGGGACATCTTTTTTCTTGTTGAAAATCCTATTCAATTGCAAATCTACCACATCAAGAATACTCCATCTTCTGTAATTTTCTCATACCTAATCTAAAACCCTATTATTATAGTAGTTTTGCATTTTATTTTTTTGGCTTTCTAAGTTAATTTTTCTTTGGTTATGGCAAAAGTTTCATTGGTATTTTAAATTCTCTTATAGGTAATTTCTCAAACATGTAATTAATGTCCTCATTATTGCTATTAAGTTTTTCAATATGAAACATGATTCGTCCCCATTACAGTCATGCCATTTGATTCTGGCTCAGACGGGTGTTATCAACAAAATTTATAAAACCTAAATCACCTCACACTAGGGTAGCATAGCTAACATAGTATAGTGGCTCTAGGATCATCCACACGGATGGGTTTTCATCGTATAGTTGACTTAACTGAAGGAAATAACATGGTGCTTTTTCTTATGAAAAATAGCTTTAAAAGAAAATGGAATTGTGGTTGCAAAGATTGATTTTAAGTTAAGCAAAAACAATAAGTGAAATTAACTATAAAGAAAAGGTCTCTTGAAGTTGTAGGTCACTAGGATCGGGATCCTTAGGCAAAGGGGGAGATTCCGGATCTTCTCCTCGCGTTGGGGATAATAACATAAAGGATGGTTATCTCCCAAACCAGTTTAATATTTAGCAATTAAGATTTGATCCAAAGGTTTCATGGAAAATGATAGTTGATTCCCATTAATGGCTTCAAACACTAAAGACTCTTACCCTGAACCACCTTCCAATGGCTCGTAAATGATAACTAATAGACATCCATGGATCTAGCAATAAGCATCCATGGAATTCGAAAAGCTTACCAAGTATTGGCCATTCAAGGTGATTTTAAGGGATTTAAGGCTAAACCTTGGAATAAAAACCATTGATGGTTAACAACTACTGTTATTTAAAGCAAGGACAACTCCCACCTTTGCATTCAAGTCCTTCACCTAACATCCATCTCTCCAAGAAACATAAAACCTAGCCACTCATCCCTTGAGAAATCATCCTTAGAGGTTGTTTGGCTAGCAAGAAAAGTGAAAACAAAAATGAGAAGGAAAGGTAGAGCAAAAGCTCTGTATATTTCTTAGTACGAGAATTTACAAGTGTTTTTTTATGAAAAACATACATAATAATATTAAACATATCTCTCTCCTTATATATCTGCTACCTAAAAGATATATAAAAAGATATAAAAGAAAATATCTAGGTTGGTTATAATGAGAAACTAGGAAATTACACAAAATATCTGAAGATAAAAATCTAACGGAGTCGGTGCACAAGAAGACTTCACATACCATGCGAAATTTAGCATGGTGTGTGAAATCCTCTGACTGCCTCAAGAGGTTTCGCATGGTGTGCGAAATTTTGCACAGTCATGCGAAATTGCTTGTTGTTGGATTTCTTCCTTTGGCTTTCCTCCTTGCATCTCTGATTGGCTTGGCAAAGGGCTATGAAGTGCTCCAAAGCTTGGATTCTTCATGGATTTGAGCTTTAACTTGCATTGCCATGGATTTCACCAACTTCTTCCTCATTCTTGGCTTGTTTCAATGATCAAATAGATACCAAAAATACCAAAACTTGCCAAAAACTTATTAGTAACCTTTGCTAGGCTCCTTAATGTGCCCATTGAGTTAAAAGGTATTAACTACTACTCAAAAGTCTTTAAAACAGTTAGTTTCAAGCTATAAAAGAGTACTTTTTGAGTAGTGATCACTCCCCCCAACCGACATATTGCTAGTCCCTTAGCAATGAAGGAGAGATAAAGAAGAATAGACAGTAAAATAATTTACAAAATCATGCTAATCACTCCAAAAAATTCTTAAGTGGTATGATACAAATTATAATCTCTCATGGAATATCAAAGAGGCAAAACCCAACCTTCAACAAGAGTCATCAAATCACTTGCCTTACGACAATTTATAAAGAGTAGGCATTATGCAATTTTAAGCATCAAAAGAATTTCCACTCCCAAAGGTCCAATCCTTATTTTTCCACAACAATATAAGTGTTAAACTTATTAGTTTTCGATTATAGGATGTCAAACTATTCTCTCCCCCCAACCTAGTTCTTTCTCAAACTTTAGCAAACTGACCAACCTCCCATAGGCTAAGAACATACCTCTTTTATTTCATAATTTTTTTTCATTGTAGGAGTGCAATGCTAAAGGTATTGTTTTCTAAAGCGTCCATGTAACGGGGATCCATCGATGAATTCCAACCAATCAAGGTTTAGGGCATCAAGCTTTAAGGATCTTTCAACCACTAACTCCATAGATTTTTCCCCGGACTTTTGAGATTGAAATTCAATACCCAAGCGCCTACAATATGTTAAACTCCACCTATTCACCCTTGTAACAAGCATTGAGGTCGGTGACTCCCAACCAATAAAGGTTTAGGGCACTGGGTTTTAAAGACTTTCGTCATATACCCCTCGGACCTTGCTCAAGTTTCAAGGCAAGTGAAACACTTTGTTCTTTTTTTTTTTTTTTTTCAAAGGCTCATTGGCCTTTTATAAGGTGTCCCAACACTATTAAAATGAGCTCAAATTAACCAAGTCAAAATTTTCCTAAGTTCAGGGGGTGAGATAGTTTTTCATCTTATAACCAGAACCTAATGTGCATAATGTGTGGTAAGATTAAAGTGGAAGAAATAAGGTTGAATTCAATAGGAGTTTCAATACTTCATCAACTTCAATAAGCATAATACAAACTCTAAGATTCAAGTAAAAAAGCAAGAACTTAATTTTTCCCATTTTATTTTGAGAATTCCTTAATAACCATGAAAAACATAATGAAAACTTTTAAAATTAAGCAAAAAGTAACTAATTTAACAAATTAACCTAGCATTATTTAACAAAACTTCCTTCCTCAACTCTCCCCCCAACCGAGATCAACATTGTCCTCAATGTTTCCAGAGCAATTGAAAATAAAAGGATGAAGTGATACCTCCTGAGTGAAATGGATCCTGAGTCATATAAGAGAAACCACATGAGTCAAAAAACAAAAGGGTAATGAGTAAAGGGAATAGGAAAATGCTAAGTATAGTAAAAAACATGATGTCTATATATTAATATGAGAAAATACAATATGAGATATGATCATGTAATACATCCAATCCTAGAATATAAAGTATCAAAACAAGGACAAATCTCCAGTTATATAACATGTAAATACAATAAAATAAAGAGATGTCCTATAATCAAACAGTGGGAGCCTCAGGTGGAGATGATGCATCCTCAGGCGTAGCTATGGCTGTGGGAGGCTCATCCTGAGGTGGTGGAATCCGGACCTCTGTTGGTGTAGTATCCTCAGCTAGAGCTATAGGCGCTGAGGATGTGGGAAAGTCAGGCTAAGGCGGAGGCAGGAGTCTCAGGTGCTGCAAAATCTAGCGGAGAATAGCAGTCTGCTGGTCATTATGGGCACGCATCTCAGCCATCTACTGAAAGAGAGCAGAATGGGTGGTGGTGAGTGTTTGAAAGGTATGCACTAGGACACGAAACTCCGAAGTTGATATGGTAATGGACGACTCAGATGTAGTCGGCGTGACTAGTGGAACAGTAGGAGTAGTAGGTGAAGCAGCAGAAATAGCCTCAGGTGTGGGCACTGGTGGTGTGGTCTCTGTCGAGAGCTCACCATGCTTTGGCTGTGGAGGCAATGGTGGTGCTACTATGGGAGGGGCTCCAGGATGTGCAGAATAGCCCGCCAACTGATTCCATTTGTTAAGAGTGAATCACTCTCGACAAAGGCAGTGGCGTTTGAGTCGAGGCTCAATAGGAAAGCCCAAATACTCCAAGATCTGACACAACAATCTCGGGAATAGTAGTGGAATGGTGTCGACCCTCTAGAGCTTCTTCCTATGGACCATCTCCTCAAAGTGGATGAGGGAGGCTATAATCAAGTGGTGCGGGCCAAAGTAGAAGCCCTCGGATATACGGAATAACGCGTCCAAAATAGCTCATCTCCTCTGTATTGAATGTTGTAAGGGAAAAAGGTTGGAGTGTAGTACCACGTCTACATGGAGCATCCCATGTGGAAGCTCCTTCCGTAGAAGGACCGAATCACTAGAGGTCCCCCTGGATAATATGTGGACCATGTCCCTTTGAGATACAGGGGACCATTGTTGGAAAACGGATGGATCCTCTAGCTCATAAGGAATCTATAGAGCCTCTACAATATGTCTCGCCTCGAGAACACCAGGACGTCCATCAATACTGAAGTGAATTG